>NW_022595246.1:1141976-1193178 GCF_009176505.1 Sitodiplosis mosellana
AAGCAATTCAGGAGCATTCAGAAGTGCTTCGCTGGATTCAGAAGAAATTCAGATGAAAACGAAGCAATTCAGGAGCATTCAGGAGTGCTGCAATATTTTGATGAAAATTCAGAAAAAAGAAGCAAAACTGTCCGATGATGAATTGCTTTTTAGAAGCAAAGGCATTTCCACTCGGGTAGATTTCAAATTGAGAAGAAAACAACATAAAAAATCCCAACACAAAGAAATGCAGTAAAACAAAACCGATGAGTCAATTTTGTGGATAGTAGAATAACTATAGTCTACAAAGTGCAATCAACCGTCGAAGGACATCATTCATTACTGCTTGTAAATCAGTATCATATCGTCCATTAAATTTTAAATACCATATTGGACAACGTCAATTGCTTGCAATTTTAACTAATTGATTGTCTGCAGCTTTATGATAACTACTAAATTGCTTTAGTAATTGCACTTCTTTTTCCAACCATTTTTACATTTTCTTGCAGTGCTTGTCATAAGACATTTTCCAATACCTTTTGGTCTTTTGAAAGCCGTCAGAGAATACTAGCCAAAAGTGTTTTTCACATCGAGCTATAGATATTAAAAAGTAATTTTTTCAAAAACATTCTACCAATCAAATTTCAGCATTTTTCTTATTGATTCAGACTTCTGGCTATCATTTGTCTTTCTTGATATTGATTGTGACTGTCTTCAAAACCAGTCGTCGAAACGAGTCCTGGAGTGTGCTAAATTATAACTGAGAGAAAAATAATTTGTGTGCCCATTTATACTAAATATGGAATATTTTAAGGAATTGACAAATCATTTAGTTGTGATTGATATTTTCAAGAAGGATTCTAGTCCAAACGTAAAAAGATATGCTCGAAATAGTGTATTGATGGCAATTTTCGCCAGTTTTTTCGTAACAACAACTTGGTTTCTGTTCGAATCAACTAAACGTTGGAAAGCACATATTTCATAACTGGTTCATTGCTAATTTTTTTGTGGTATTCATTGATACTCTGGAAAAGAAACGAATATCTTGCACTAATCAACGAATTTAAATCCAATTCCATTATCGCAGAAAGTATGTGTGTGAAGTTCGAATTTAAGTAGAAACAAATTATGGTTTTTGTTTCATTTTCCTCAATCATTAGGACTGATAGATCCAGCAGTTGCTCAAATTTATCAAAATACACAGAATAAAATCGGGTGTTTACAAAGAAATTGATTTTTATAATTCGAACAACATCAATTCTATACTGTCTGTTACCAGTTATAACTTCTATTTCTAGATACATTTGGACAGAATATTTGAATAAGTCCTTTCGGCAATTATTCCCGGCGCGGTAAGCTTTTAGTATATTCATTTTCATTATCGCTCAATCTGCGAAAATTCCGTATCTATTAGATATCCTTTCGATTGGAAAACACCATGTGGATACCCAAGTTGCATTCTCATCCAAGTGATTACATCTTTTGCATCAACAGAGACATATATGTCAGCTATAATGTTAACTATTGAATTTTGCCTAATGATTTCGAATTTGGTATTCGATATTGAGGAACAATTACGCATACTAAATGCAGACCTAATTTCCAGCAAGCTGACCGAAAGAAAATGAGTCGAGTTGAAGAAGAAATTGTGTGAGACCCTTCAATTTCATGTAAAAGCGAGGGAGTTGAGTATTATTCAATAGTATCGGGTTGATAATGGAAACGATCCTTCTATGACATAGACCCGAGTTTCAAATTTTTTTCGATTTTCGAGGTTTACTGCATATATTTTGTTCGATTTTTTTCATTTTTGATATAAACCGAGCCTAAACGATGCCTTGACTAAAACGCGAATCTACTGAAAATCAATTGATAGATAGGGGAAACTTACAAATTCCTTCGCGATTTTCTTTCAGATTCGCACGTTGCTTTTCAGATATCAACTCCGGTGTGGCTTTTGTTTGTCCTATGTATACAATAGCGGTATTTGGAAGTCTTGTCTTGCAAAGCAATGCTGTTAGTGGACTTTATTTCGATTTATATCTACCGTGTATTAATATTATGAATATTTTAACAGTTAATCAAATCCAGTCACATTGGCGAGATGTTGAAAATTTTGGATTTGATTGCCTTTGCTTTGTTGCCGTTCTTTTTATTCTGTCATTTTGGTGGAAATTTAACGACGCGATTCAAAGATGTGGGCCAAGCTGCTTATCAAATGGAATGGTATAAGTTTCCATTGGACGTACAAAAAAACTGTCTTTTAATGATTTTGGCGTCTCAGAAGAGAATTTATATGCGCGGATATAGTAATATTCGCACCACTCATTCTGTTTTTAGAAGGGTATGGAACATAAAAATCAGAATGAAACTGCGTAGTTTGAAAGCACTTGGATATACCATTTATCTTGATAATTTGGATTTTTTTAGGTATTGAAAAACAAATACTATTACTTCGTGGCGGTGAGCCAATTGTAATTGATGAATACAGTGGAAAATGTTTGGATATGACATATTGACAAATGGTCTATGTTATTTTACATTTCATGAAATTTCAGTACCCAATGATTATTTTTCCTTGAATAAATAGTTAATTGACAAAGATTTATTAACAACATTTCAGTATAAAATCGATAATGCGGATAGATCGAAAGGAACGATAAATAGAAAAATGTATTTCATACTTATCTCTCTCTCTATCATAATTTTCGGCTCATAGGCAAGAGCAACCAACCCGATAATAAACTCCATTGACTGAGCAATGCGAGCCATATTACGAAGTGTGATGATAAATAAAATCATAATAATAAGAATAGTTTTTATTGAAAATCCGGTATTTCGAAATAATTTTTTATTTAGTTTTCCCAAATGAAAAGAGGCTATTTTTTTAACAATCATGGAATATAAGAAGATGTGAAAAGATATACATGTGATAGCGTCTTATAGATACGATCATTATTTGTTTTAAAAACATTGCGAATGAACTACATTTGACAAATGCAATTGTCTTACATAAATAATTATTGGTTTCGCTGTGGTTGATTATGTTCAGCTTCCCTGACGTCTGCTTGCAGACGATCTTCCAGATTGCGACGTGTATCAGCATCGCTGATACTTTGAATACGGCTAGACAAATACGCTATAAAGGGATCATCAAACCCTGGTGTATTTGTTCGATTTGTAAATTCGGACAAAGGATGTTCATGCGTTGTTGTATTTGTGCTTAACGTCCTTTCATTTCTGGCTGACGCATTGCTCGTACTCGGCCGTGGGTTATCGCAATTGGAAGGCATTTCTGGGTCGGTCAAATCTATGGATGATGACTTAATACAAAATGAAAAAGCAAATAATTTTAGATAAATTAGCAAAATTTATTTCATAAAAATGAAAAAAAAATCCAACTCACCTCTTCCATAAATTTGAATAATGCTTCTCCGCCACACATTGCTGTAATGGCTACAACAAACATTTTATTGAGTTTGTTTTTCGGAATCGTTGAAATAATTTTCCTTGGAGCTTTTTGTTTATAAGCGGTGGTTGTACTTGAAAGATCGTCGCCATGCTCAACATTAATCTCTTCTGGTTTACCCAATCCTTTGCCAGCATATCTATGTATTTGTCTTTGTGTCACAACACCCAAAGAAACCGATAATTGTTTTATAACACTATAGAAATCTTTGATGATTTGATGCACGGCAAAGGAATCACGAACGATGTCGGAGATTTCGTGTTGTTGTAAGTAGTTTTCATAACAAATTTGTAACGATGATTCAGAGTCAAAATGATCTTTCAATTCCCAATGATGACAATAAAAACATATTTTATATCCGATGGAAATGTTGTGATTTATTGCCAAGTGCGTTAACATTGACGCATACGGACCAAATAGCTGACAATAAGGACACTGCACGTTTTTACCATCCAATTTAGAGTTGTTTATATATTCGTAATACGCAAAAGATTTATACGATTTAAATCCGAGTAGCTCTTGGAGCATTTTCGGTAAATTAGTAGAACGTATCCGAGTATATAAATTCTTTCGTTCGAGTTCATAATCCACTATGCTCATAAATTTTAATGCTATTTCGTCGTTTTTTTCATCATCACTCAGTTTGTCTAGCACAACAGAAATCGGACGAGATGACAAGTATTCCTTCAATCGTTTGATATTCATTTTTATCACTTAAATGGCAACTTTTCAAATTCAAATGCACTTTCAAACACAAGTTTATCAATTACAATGCACTTCTGTTCAGAACCAAGTGTTAAACACAAATAAGATCGAATGTGAATTTCAACTCAAATATAGGTTGTATTATATGAACGTGTCAATATGATCTGCTGAATAAACCGGACTCACACGTACGCGATTGTGGCAAACAAAAACAAACTGCAATTTAACATAACAAGTATTCTTTCCTCAACGTACAATATGACAATGTTCCCTTCCCTGGTAAAATCTCAATTTCGCTGATCCGAAACTTTTATTTGAAACTAATGCGTTCGGGACGTGACAAATTACCATGAAAACATAAGTACACGAAATCCCAAACAGTTCAACGTATATCAAAATACACGTTACTGAACTGTTCGACGCAGTTCTCCTTGCCAATTACGTGCAATGTGGAGAATTCAATGAGTTTCTTGGAATAGTCGTAAATGCAAAGAAGTTTACACAAAAATGAGCAGTCTATGTTTGCGTACATTTCAATTGAACAACAAATTAAAAAGATGCACATTCTCGGTTGGTCGTAGCTTTGGCGAAGAAGTTGACGGCATAATGAGGTCACATGAGCTGAAAGATTTAACATAAAAACCGACAAGTATTACAATAAAAAAAAACGGTTGCGCAGTTTTTAACTCAATACAAAACAATCAAATATGTAAGAATTTTTTTTTCGCATAAATGAGGTTCGTATATCTTCGTTACATCACAGCGCCATTCATAATGTACAAATCTTATGAAGATCTAGATGGCACTGTTGATGTTTTAAAGAAAAATTGCAAAATGACAAATACAATATAACACTTGTCAATCATAATTATGTTTTGCTAAAGATTTATAAAATAGAAAAAATGTCCATTTAAGTGAGACAAAACAAGATAGTACCAAATTCAAAATTTACAATTTATCCAATTGAAGCCATCAAGCATCATAAAAAAGCGGTTTAAGTTTTGGCACGAATTTGACGAAAATTATTTAAAATTTAATAATGTATATTTAAATCATGAATCGAATTCAGTTTTCATTTTGCACTATATACTTTGTCTCTTTCTTTCCTTATCACGACAATGTAAGTATACGAGAACGTAACACTATCAATTTTCCATTACAAAATTAAACCTATAATGCTTACCGTTGCCATTCATAATCTTCTGCAGAAATTCGACCATTCTTTTCACTAAGAATACTCTTGCGTTCAACTGTTTCGTCAGTCGTTCCATGCCTAAACGGACTGTTTCCTCTCCCTGAGAGAAAACAAAAAAGAAAGACAGACCGATTTATGCGATTTTAATGCGTAAAATGTGCGTCATGAACTAGCATTAGTGGACAGAATGGAATTTGCTCGCCTTAGTCCGAACATTCCCGCGTTTTGCGATACGGAAATATTTCTCGTCACAGACATAGGCAATCCAAAGTGAAAGATAACATATCCAAATATACTCAACCAATTGGTGATGTTTTTACAATGGTTGCTTTTTTGTTGTTGTTGTTTTTTAAAAGAATAAGCCATACGGTGGTCGTTATTCACAAGCTCAACTGCAACGAGTGGCGATAAAAATAAAGCAAAATTGCATTCTTTTTAATATTTCAAGTTGCCATGAAACATACTTCTCTTTTAGTCAAACAAAATCGACCGACAACATATTTTCTTTTTATTATTTCAAACTTAAAAAAAACTGACGTCCTTCTACGTCTCACGATTAGACATAGAACTGAATAGTAATGGGCTGATGCAAAAATTTTGGAAATACATGACATTTTTCATACAAAATACAGTTTTTTACTGAATCAAATATATTTCAGAACGATCTGAAATTATATGCAGTGTCTGAGGAGCTTCATGAATTGTGACACATACATTCAATAATAATAAGTTTATCTGCAGAGAAATATAGTTTATTTATGTCGACGTACTTCATAAAGTATTGAAAAAATGAAAATATCCTCTGAATAACTATGTAATTTTTTTCTCAATAGTTTGACTCCAAATGTCCGAAAGAAAAACAGACTGTTTCTGATCACTACTTCATTTGTTTTGTTGTAAAAACGAGAATTGAATTCAATTCCCTAAAATAATCATTTGCTTGCTGCGGTTTCTATTCACTTATCCCCTTGACGTATTTTATTATTTCAGTTTCCACAATGCGACGCATGTCAGTATCATCAATGTCTTCGATAAGTTCAAACAAATGTTGTAAAAATGGATCTGGTGAGCCTTTTGTAACGACCGCTTCAAATGTTTTATTTAGTTTTTCTTTTGAGGTTCTTGATATAGCCTTGGATATGAATATTGAAGCACACGGACCAAATAGCATACAATGTGAGCATCGCAGATTTTTAGCGTCAAATGTCGAATTTTTCGAACAGTCGTAATTTACAAAGGATCTATAAGATTCAAAACCGAGCATTTCTCACAGCAGTTCCGGTGAAGGGCGAATTTGAGGATATAAGCCGTACCGTTCGAGTTCATAATCGACCATTCGCATAAATTGTAATGTTGTTTCGTCGTTTTTTTTCATTATCACTCAGTCTCGATATCACATTCGAAACTGTACGTTAATCAGAATGAACAATGAACACACCGTACATGTACGTGATGATATCAAGAAAAAGCTGTAAATAAATGTGCACTCTTCCAATCGAATAAGGAAACGATAGTAGTATTTCATAGTTTACAAAGTGTTTCTTTTTGTTCCGGAAAGAATTACTCATATTAGTATAGCATACAGTATAGTAATTTATACACAGTTTAGTAGTCATGTGTTGCTTCAAATGAAATATTGAAGTGGTTTGTCACAAGTAGATAAATTTATATTATATTTATTTTATTAAAGATATTCATAATTAAATTCAAACAATTGACGTGTTCTTTATTATTGTCATAAAATAAGAAATGACGAATTCAATCGATACTATTTTTTTCATTCATAGGGCAAGAAAACATTCCAATTCATTAAATAAAATCAATCGCTGAATCAAACATTTCATCACAATAATTTCTAATGAAACCATTTCTAAATTGTATGAAACACACTCACTATACACGTTCGTACGTGTTTTCTCATCACAAAATGCAATGAATTGCCTTAGCTCCAACATAGCTGTTTCAAAATTTCAATAGCAAGATCAACATATTAAATGAAATATTCTCCAATTGTCTGATGAATTTTTACTGTGAAACGATATTGAGATCTTCATCTCACCAAAAAGTTTCAAGCTATTTCTTATAAAATTGTATTAAATTTTGCTGAACCAGCTCCTAATTACAATTTCATCACATTTCTTATTCGTAACAATAAGATGAAGATGAAAATTTGTAATATTATTTTATTTTAAATAAAATTGATAGAACCAAGGCATTTTAATCTCAAATTTTTCTTCGATTGTATGGATTGGCATGAATAAAAGCAGTTACAATGTGACTCAAAAAATAGAATCGATTTATCTTTGGTGAGATCGTTTCAGTGTGTACATTAAACATATGGAATAACTCACTGTTACTGCGAAGAGAACTAAAAAAAAAATTCAAAATGAAGCAAAACTCACGTAAACTATGTGACACATAGTTATGAGAACGATATAAAAAAAATAAATGCTTAAAGGTTCTACATAGTATGTGTGATTATTAAGTTGAAGAGATCGTTTAGTGATTTAATTTCTTTCTTCGATAAATTTGTACATGCAATACACGCGTGCACAAAAACTACGCCATGCAGTATAGCTACGTTTGCATAAATGATATAAATTGTATAAGTATGGCAGCTTTACTGCATTCTGTACTTGCCTTATAAATGAATTTTCAAAGACTCAATCGACAGTCTCATTCTGAAGAACGAGTGTGGCGGAACATATTAGGAAGCTTGTGAATTACGATCAAATCCAAAATATAGTGAAATAGTAATATTAATAACAGTTTCTGCGCGTATTTTTTGCATTTGAAAATACAATTGGTGAAAAATGGCCGAAGAAAATAATTATTTGGAACAACTAAAAATAATCCAAGCCATTAATGCCGATGAGTGGGTTAAAACGGGAAGTGGAAGTCTCAAATTAACGGGCGAGGATGTGGTGGCCAAATTCAACATGAACGTGACGCATGACGAGCAGCATCGCTTTTTCTTTGATTCCATTTTTACCAATCGGAAATTCAATTTTAACAATGATTCTTTGGCAGTTCTTTGATTGGAGAACAAGAAACATGAAGAACAATTGATTGGAGAAGAACTCGAAGTAACTGAGTTCGAAATAAAATTGATGCGAATGTCAATAGATGAAAGTGTGATCCAATTGCGGAAAAAATTTTACGCAATGAAGTACTTATTCATCAAGTATGAATTATACGAATTGAAATTCGACATGCAGACGAAATTGTCTTCAAAGATTCCTCCGATTCTGAAGGATAAAAGACTACTAAAGTGTTTCGGCCTATATCGAATTCCCGGAAACAAATGGTACATAATTTGTAGACAACTTCGCTCATATAATGAAGGGGAGAATGATCTCCCTGAAGGTTCCGTGAGAATCAGAAGATGGATAGATGTTTCACACTCAATCGATCTTGGTAATAAACTTGAGGAACGGCTTAAGGAGTTGAAATGGGATGTTTCTTGGAAGTACTCAACCATCACCAACAATGGAGGACACAGCAATGTGGAACTCATCAAAGTAATAAACGAAATTAACAATGCGGATATTTCTGAACTTTTAAGCAGCCTATCTTCGATCCAAGGCCAGAACCAGAACGATATTTCTTCGGAACTTGAAACTTCAGCCATAGATGATGGAGCTGATATTTTCCCAAATGATCTTTTAATTAATGCCTTGAAATCGATATTTGTCTTTTTCTTTAAATTAAACGAATAAAAATGCAATTAATAAAAAAAAAATATATACACTTTATCCTTTTAATTAAATAAGAAAATGATAGTTGCATTTGCAATTCCGAACCGGATCGAGAACCCAAGAATATGCCAGAAAAATCAATATGCATTTAGTAAATTCAATCACGCCATTCCTCAAATCACACAATTGAAAGTGTAGTTCAACATAGCTAAAATATAAAAGTTTCTCTAGCCAAATAAATGTGATTGATACGACTCAAAATCGGTTGCCAAAATAAGGAGACACAATAGGTTGAACGAGAAAATACATCATCTTGTTCTCTTTCTACAATTTTCAAATCAAAAGAACTGTGTCGACGTGTTTATTCCGGCTACTTTAATGACGTCATCGGCATTTGTCTATTTATAAAATAATCATATGCAAGCTAAAGATTATATGCAAGTAATTTAACAATCTCAAATCGTATATATACATTGAATTATTGGCATGGCACGAAACTGAATAAAAAGTACATGTAATGATACATACGGCTATGATTTCATATTGCGTAATCATTGAAATAGAAAAAAAATGTAAAAGGCGATAAGATTTTTTTTCCATAATGTTTCTGTCGAATGTTTGCTTCATCAAAAGCGAACCATGATTCGTTGCTCAATCATTTGAGTTCATAGAATTTTGTATGGCGATACTGCTGATATAAATGGTATGTGGTTGTCACAAACAACTGAGTCATTGGTCGAATTTAACAAATGCTGTGAAATTGTGAGAGTATAAAAGCCATAGTATACTTTAGTGGAGAGTCAGTGCAAATCAAGAAGGCGAAGTAACAAGACGCTCACTATGGCAAACCAACTATTAAAAACACAAAACAAAAAGCATAGAATTAAATACACAAAGTGTTGAAATCTCAAATAAACTGCAAATTGAATAATAAAATTATTCGGAATAAAGCTGAAAAAATGTTGCTGTAAAAACATATTCCAAAGCAGATATTTGTTTAGAGTTTGGAGTTAACAAAATTGTTGCTCCGAAAGCAAACAATAGCAGTTGAATATAGACGAAAATATTTCAAATCGATCGCCAGTTTTGAGCAACGTCTGACAATTGAATGGAGTTTTGGACGACGAAATCATTTCAACGTGAATATGGAACAGCCAAACTGCCAACAGACTGTCCAAAGATGATCACATCGAGCCCGGATATTTCTTCAAAGCAATTCAATGGAGAAGTCGAATCGATCTACTGTCATGTTGAATGTCTCATCATCAATACTTGAGAACAGCAGAAGTAAATCTATTAAAAATTGTCCTGAACTTTAATTTTTTCACATTTTTTTCTCAATCATTTAAAATAAGGTTATTATTGTACTTAAACGAAATAGTTCCAAATGATTTCACGAATTATAGCGAGAGTGATGACGAATCACATGTTTTTCATAGTAAATTTTGTGCTTAGATTTAAAGTATTGTGCAATTTACAAGGAAAGTGCTAAAAGTTCACATGAATTCATTCACGTGGGGATCGAATCGATTGCTAACGATTCGGTCATAGGGAACAGCGGTGGGAGTGAATGTCAATTTCAAGCATAAAAAAGTTGCTAGTTCAGCGAACACAAATTTTATGAGCACCTGAGCCGGAGCGCAATATCGTTGAGCAATTTAATATTCTGGTTTTTATAACGCTGTGAAAGCGAGAAGTTTTTATTCCAGAAAAATGTAAAAAAAATATAAAAATTCAAAAAAATCCATTGCTCCGATTTAAAGTCGCATGTGAATTAACGTCCGCCAATTCTTTCGTCTGATTTGAATGCATTCGGTTTTGCTTTCAGCGTTACCAAACCGGATGATACATCTGTTGAACACCCGTTTTTATTCACTTACCGTGAATGCGTATAGATTCGGATTTGACAGAGAGTTATCTCCAGTTTCGATGATGTTATGTGCAAAACTGAACATTCAATCCGAAATGAGTTCGCGTTGATTATTGCGTGAACAAGCTCGACTCGAAATGGAAAGATCTATGCATGAGCCGAATGGTTTCTTCTCTTCATAATTTTCACATTTGAATTGAAGAGGTGTTTGCATTGGTGATGTCGTTTTATTTTCAATTATGCGAAAATAGAAATTATTTTCGAGCAATTTTATTGCACCTCGTATAAGGGACTACCAACCTTTAAAACTGGTAGAAAACCTTTGATGTACTGCAAAGTACTTCAATCAGAATTTGTATGAATGGAATTGTAATAAACATATCTGAAACAGATAAAGTGCGAGAGGAGGCTGGAAGGCTATTCTCTTTCTATCTTTATTCATTTCTCTCACTACATTCCATCATAGAGAGAGAAAATATACACTCACTTAAGATCGAGGGTACATAAGTTATGTTACTTGCATTTCAGTTCATACAAATTCAAGTGGTGATCGATTTCGATCATCGGTGTGTGGGAGTAGAAGGAGTAAGAGTGGGAGAAGGAGATGCGGCATTCGTGAAGCGAGTTGAGGCTTCTGAATTTAAAGTGAACACATCAATCGAATTGAAATTTTGTATTCACACAAATAGTGAGATCTCATTGTTTAAACCCTTAAACTCGGTACAGTCGTTGTTAGATGCAACACTATACATGGTTGATGGGTCTTAAGCAATGAGATTCAATCTTTGTTGAATATTGATTTTAATTTTGTTGTTCGTTTTTACGGCGAATTCAGTTGATTATACACTTGCCCCAGGTTTCGAGTCACTTCGTAGCGAACGAGATCTAAATTCCATCAAAATAAATCAAATGTGTGTTTTTCAATCAGTTAAATCGGATTTTGCTGTTTTCATTTGTGGACACTGCCTTTTACCATCAATCCAGTTGTGAGCCTCTTGAGCCTCGACTGAGATCCATTTTCTGATTGAACCACACATATGATTCCGAATGTCGCATTGTTAAAAAAATTCGAATTTCAAACATGAAACAATTTTCAAATTAAATTTTCAATTTAAAAGAATGTAATATTAAAAAAATCCCTCTCATTTTTTTCCCAACCTTTTTTTTGTTAGAAAAAAAAAGGGTTGCCTTGACAAAATATGCACCAATGTTTTAAAATACCGCCATTTGGTTATGTGAAACTAACATAGAATCAACTAGAGGGTTTGATTCATTGCCGTTTCAGTTGCATCGGACGAGGATCTTTCAATCATTTTGAGTACTGTTTAGCACTCATTGACACTGCATGAATTCACAAAACGGCTCAGCTGTATGCCACTCTGGAGATGTGTAATTGTTTACCATCGAAGGAGTTATGTTCGTATGCAATATTTTGAACGAGTCGTCTCGCGTCGTGTCCGTGACCATTCGACAGTTTGCAAGCAAAATATTGTTGAACAGTGACCGCAGAAAAGAGAAGCTATGCTGCTCTTTCGGCCCATTGAATCGCGTGCAGCCCATTGCTCCGCATGGTAAATGGTATGACCGATCGAAGCGTGCGTCACTCTTTTGTCTTTTTTTATAGCTTGACTTGTGACTTTAGCACGGGAGTAGCGGCGATTGTCTCAAAATAGCGATCCAATGCTTATAGAAGTATAATATTGTATGATTGCCATTTTGTAGATAAACCGCATCGGGAATTCATCTCGACTCTCAGAAATATTTTTTTAAATTTGTTCAGAATTGTCACAATTTATATGCGATTCAATCACAAATGTAATTAACGCTTTAATAGGCGAAAGGAAAAATGAATAAAGTATAAAAGAAAAAGTAATATGTGTTTGCGTGTATTCATTTCAGAACATCGAAGCACATCTGTGTGCATAATAGTATGGGCAAGTGATGTCAATCACAATTCGAATATAAGTGCAATAAAATCAAAGCATCATTGTACAATGTGGTTTTCAGTATTGCTGTTCAATAATAATCTTCATTAGTTTCTGAGCTTCATACTTCATTTATTATTGAACGCTATCTCAAAAACTCCACTCGTTTTTCTCAAGTTTTTTTTTTGTCAGAAAAAACATGTCGCTGTGTCAAAATGTTTTGTAATACATTTGATAGTGTGAAACCAACGTCGAATCAAGTTGTGGCTTTGAATTTGTTCCATTTCATTTGCATTGGACGATCAGGTATACATTTTCAGTGCGATGACACTCAATTTTTATTGAAAAGTTATGACGTAATTAATGCATAAAGAAAGTAAAGAACAAAGAAGAAATGTTATGATTTTCATCTATATTTTATTTCAATACTTAAATTTTTTTGAAATGGCTTCTGTTGGATTACTTCTTTTAGGGTAAGTTTTATCCTGAACCACTACTTTTTAATTCGTTGTGAAAAAATGTACCCGATATTTATTCTATAATTTAGTCGCTTGTATCTTCTTTTTCATTTGCCATACATATTGTATTACATGAAATTGCAAATTACGACGTGTTTCAATATCCTCAATGTCTTGGAATAGTTCACGCAAATACTGCAAAAAAGGATCTGGTTTATTAAATCTAGGTGTATTAGCTCCATGATTTGTGAATAATTCGCTAGGGGGTAAGAACACAAGCGCTTGAGACGAATTCGTACGAATATTCGTGAATTCTTGTAGATTCTGTATACGAGACATTAGCAGCGCAGTGAGTGTACAACAACAATAACAAAGTCACGAACGCATGAATATATATGAATACATACGAATGACACAACTTGTTCCTAGCCCCTAGATAATTCGTGCATTGGTGGAGCTGAGCTCGTGGGTTGCCTCGTTTTATTCGCTATGGACACATTAACTGCACCCAGCTGTAAATGATCGAAATTTACCCCATAGACTGTTGTGACTACGGATGAGGGCCCTTCGTGCATTGGTGGAGCTGAGCACGTGTTATGCTCCGTATTAGTTGCTGTGGATGTACTACCAGTACTACGCTGTGCTTCCCGTTTCAAATACCATTCATCTTCTGAGTCTATCAATACACCGTTTCCCATCTTCCCATCAAAAAATTAAAAATTATAGAAGGTAAAAACAAATCACATCGAAAAATGATTTTGAATAAATTCAGTGTATAGAATTGAAAACTATTTATTTCTAACTCACCGTCTTTCAGCATCGTCTAATATGATCAACGGACATATCATAATTTTCGTTAAGTTTTTCTTTCGGGATCGTTGAAATAATGGGGTTTTTTGGTGCTTTTTTCTTAGAAGCTAAGAAACCTTTGACCTTGTAACCGGTGAATGTACTTTCATAGTGGATACCTAGTTCTACTGGCTCACCATCGTATTCGTGTATTCGTCTCTCTTCATGCACACCCAAAGATTTTGATAATCCTTTCATAATATGATAGAAACCTTTGATCATTTTTTTGCACTTTTAGTTCGTACATTTCCCTGTAGGAGAAATCATATCGTCGTAAATAGTTTTCATAACACATTTGTAATGACAGTTCATTTTCGAAGTGAACTTTTAATTCTACATTACGGCAAAAAAAAAAAAAACTTGTATCCTTCCGAAGTGCCGTGATTTATTGCCATATGAGTTAATATTATCTCATACGGACCAAATAAATCACAATGCTCACATTTCAAATTCTTGTTTTTTAGACGTGGATCTCTTACGTATTCATAATACGTAAAGGATGTGTAGGACTTGAATGCGAGCAGCCGTTGCAAGAATTCCGGTTGTATTTGACGAAAAACAGCATATTTCTAACTTCAGTATAGACTACGAACATAAATTTTAATGTCGTTTCGTCGTTTTGTTCATCATCACTAAAACTCTCTAGCACAATCAAAGTTGGACGGAATTCCAAATATTTTTTCAGTTGTTTAGTATTTTTAATATTCACCGGTCCAATTTCAAACATTTTTCCTTTCAATTTGTATGTTCGAAAAATTTGGTAAATACTTTTCAAACTCTAATTACAACTTAAAAATCAATTGTGCTTTCAAAGGCAAGTCAATCAATTACAACGGATTCCTTTTCAGATCCAAGCGTTGAGCGAAGGTGCGATGTAATCTAAAGTTTAACTAAAATATAAATCAAGGGCATAGGAGCGTGTCAGTATGAGTATGATATATATAATCATAAATAATATCGAAAATGTGCGCTGATACTGTATTACATGTACAGTGTTCGTGAGAAAATACTCGATTGGAGTAATCCGATAACTCTGTAAATGGATCAAGTGCTTGAATCTATTTACTTAACTATGATAAGGACATCAATTTAATGATTGAAATCTATATCTGCTTATCAGTGGCACTAGCACAGCGCAAGTTTCAATTCAATTAATAAACTCTTCTTTCCAATTTGGATTGGAGGAAGTTTCGAAATGCACTATTGAAGTGTTAAATATTTCCGTGATAAGATTTGGTTCAGTCGAAACAAAGATAACAAAATCACACACAGATGCATCTATCATATTTTGAATCATGATTTTAAAATATTTATTGATATTTATTAGCAGCTATTGTCTTGGAGCGGAGCCTAAAGGAAAATAATTGTTTTTATTTCGTATAGCAATTAGTTTTATTCAATTCATATGTTCTGGTATGCATTACAATATCAAAAAGTTACAAGTATAAAAAGTACAAATATGGCAAATAAAAGTGTCAACCAATACAAAATTAAAGTTTATTTTTCTTCTCCACGATGCGCACTTTTTCACTCTTATGATTTTCTCATCTCTTCATCTTTGTCTTTCGATTCATTCCGTAGGAAAAGCGAATAAAAGCTATGACAAAATCTGTATCTAGCACTTGAATCTACCTGAAAGTGAGTTGTTTGCTTAAGTCTATAAGCAAAAAAGGAAAATCATTTGGCCAATTGGAAAAAAAAATTCCGAAAAATAGATGATTTCTTTTGGCAGAAATTCATCGAAATGTCATAAGTACTTCAATATAGTGAGGCGCAAAGGCCTCATTTGATAATTTTGATAGAGGAAATTCTTAATTTTACTAAAGGAAAAAAAAAACCGTGTCAAAAGTGAACACATATTTTGATTTTGGAACTGCAATGTGTTGAATTCAAATCGAAAACAGTATAGACCAAAACGAAAGCAATGCAAACACACAGAATCAAAAGAAAAATAAAAGAATTGAATAAATTATAATCGTTAATTTAATGTTATGTTGTTGATGCATTTTTAGTAATATCACACAAACTTAATTTACAATTTGTTTCCATCATTAAGTAGTATATAGAATACATAAATGGCTCAATCAATAAATAGGACATTTCATTGGAATTGCTATAGATTGCGAAATGTGAGTAGTTTGGAATCAAGTAATGACTAATGCTTGTCTCTCCTTCTTCCACTGTGAACTGTATTCTGTTGTATGCATAGTTTCTGTGTAATTTAAATCGGTTTTGAAAGTTCTAAATGAGTCATTGAATATGAAAATATTTGTGGTTTTCTTCTTTTCATTGAGCAAATCCAATTTGTTTACTTGAAAAAATAGGGGAAAACTAAAAAAAAAAATTCAAGTTTTTAATAAATAAATAACAAAAGCAACTTAATGCACCAATTTCAAAATAAAGAAAAAAAAATTAAAAACTAAAACATAAAAAAATGCAGGTGCATTCCACAAGGGAAAAAAATGATGAAATCATCTTCTCTTTGGGAATTTAACACGATTGGTGTGAAAATATTGAGTAATTGCGAATAATACAATTCTTACAGTATACAATTTTTACGTTAATTCTTGTTTCTTATCAAGTATGCGAATAATTAAGATTAGTTTTGTTTTTGTTTTAATTTGTATCGATTAAATGTGAATGTACGTTTTGTTATTTTGTGCGCTGTTTTTTTCTTTCTTCTTCTGCCATGTTTTCTTTTGCTATGTGCTTGAAAAGGAACAACAAGTAGTACAATTGCCGATTTTTGACTATTTAAAATGTGAATAAAAGCTGATTGGTTGGTTTCAATTATGGCAACGCATTCATTGAGACAATTTCATTTTTGTTTTCCATTGTAATCTCTCAATTTTGACTCAATTCTATTTCGATCGGCCAATGCTGCTTATTCATTCCACTCATCTGCATCGACACCTTCCATATTATCTTGTTCCAATGACGTTGTGTACTCCATACGTGCGCTTACTGACTTTTGAATCTGAAATGAATGACATGGAAAATTGAATTTCATTATTCAATTTAGAAAAAATTGGAATTGAAAACGATAAGAAGAATGAAAGAGAATTTAAAACGAGTAGAGTTGTCAAAAATTGGATGAATAGGCAAAAAAAATCCCCTTGAAACCTCAAAAAAATACCAATGTTTACCTCTTCTTGTTTGTATTTGTCATTGTCGGTGTTGATTTGTCGATTGTATGATTGCAAAATGTTCGAGGGTGGCGAGTGCTGATCAGTCTTTTTGTTTGGAGTTAGTGGCGGTTGTTGGGTTACTGGCAGTGTTGATGATACTGTGCAAAGAAAGAAAGTTATGATTAATTAATCAAAGGTATATTCCTAGCAATGGCATCGAAACTTACAGCATTCCATGCCCTCTGGTTGCAAGCTAATTTTCTTGACCTTTTTGTCGCGACAATTGAACCAATCAGCTGGTGACAATGTTGGGATCCATGTGACTCTTGTCGGTGGGAACAAATCATCTTGGAACAGTTCGTTCTATTTGAAAGGACAGAATTTCGGTTAATCACATCAAACACTCCAAATTAGTTCTAATGAGTTCATTTCATGCACAGCTATATTCAAATTGTTTTCATGTTTCAAGGCATTTTGGGTAAACTTACTTTAATGCGAGGAACAGTAAAACTTAGAGGTTCAATAGTATTGTTTGTCAAACGGAACGCCTTGGCGAACTCAACGGCCGATACGTCGCAGTGGTTTTTCGTCAAAAAACTTAATCCCTGGTGTGATGTTGCACAACGATGATGTGACAATGGGCAAATATGCGGTGCCTCATCGGTTATTTCGAATGCGTAAATCGTTGAATCACCCTGCAAATGGAAATCCAATTAAAAATCACGTAACAATTTACTTGGAATTGTTGTTTTCTATCAATTTGTATATTTTTAGCATATAATTGGTTTCAAACCTTTCCAGTCAACAATAGTGTTGAGCTGTCTTCATCGTAGAATGGGATTAGAATGGCTGGCGACACATCCAAACCGACGGTGTTGATTGGTGCTGACAAATCTGTTGCTTTGTAAATGCTGATTTGACGCTCCGAAACCCTACAAAATTTAATGTATTTTTGGTTAATATTCAAGTGCGACATTTTTCTCTTTCATAATGGTAAAATTTAGGTAAATATGGGTAATTTCAAACTCTGGAATCCAAAAATATGTTTAAAAAAGATTTCGAATCAATTATTTCCCATTAAAATCCAAAAATGAAAACAACTTACTTATCAAAACCAGTGCAAACAATATAGTGTCCATCGATGGCCCAAGTGATGCGTGCTCCACGAGTTCCAATTGGTCCGGGTCCTTCACGAATTGGATTCTCCGATTTGCGTGGATTAAAAATGCGAATTTTTCCATCCTTGCACACGGTGGCAGCAAACACACCGCAAGGGCTCCAGGCACAATCGAATATTTGATCTGTGTGTCCTTTCAAGCACAATTCTTCCGAGAATGTTGCCAAGTTCCAAATTTTGATGGTCATATCATAGCTGGCCGTTAGCAGAACATCCTTTGCCAACGGATGGAAACGAATAAAGTAAATTTTATCCGAATGTGCCACCAATTCGCCTTCAGGTTGATTTGTCGGCTCAGTAAGACCATTGTCGGGCACTTTCCACAAACGAACCACACCGTCATCGCAAGCTACCGCCAATTTATTGGCATCGAATGGATCCCATTGGAAATCCATGATACTATTGCCATTGACCAAAGATGGAATGACACCGTCGGGCAATCGGCCCGGTTTGTTCAATTCGTAAACGGCAATCTTTCCACCCGGACCCGATAATGGCACAGCAACTCGCTTGTAATTCGCATGGAATCCATTGCATTCGCCGGGTATTTGACGACTGATGTTCCGAATATTTTCAATGTGCGTTGATTTGTGCGTTGGCGTTCCCTTCAAATGACGGAACTTTGATACTTTACCGAAAACAGTTGATGTGCGCTTTGTAGCCGTCGTAATTTCAGCCGGTTTAGTCTTGTTGTTGGCCCCGTGATTTCCATTGTTCACTGGATTTGGCTTGCGGAATATTGCATCAGTTTTATCCTCATGTTTACCATTACTTTCATTGATTGGAATTGGCGATGTCTTTCGGCGCTCTTCAATCTCGATCTGCGCTTTATTTGGTGATGCACTGCGAGTTTTTGTTGAATCTTTGCGCCTGTTTGAATGGAAAGAAATTTTAGGTTCGATCAAAATAAAAGCATCAACTAAAAATCGAATTAAAATTCACTTACAGTACTGGCAATGGCGACTGTGGCGGTTTGTCCTCCGCATTGTTGGTACTGACTGAACGTGCTTCGTACAAGCGACGACGTTCTGCAATGCTGCTTCGGTTCAATGTCAATCGTCTCAATTCCTCGGCATCTGTGCTATCATGGCTTGCAATTTCCGATTCTGAACGAGCATTCTCGAAAATCTATTGGAATTTAAAACAAATCGATTAGTATTTCTATCTCCAAATTCGTTGAGCACAGCAAACAAATTCAAATGAAAATTATTTAAATAAAAAGGAATTGAATGAAATTTCAATCGAAAATTATTTTAACAAAACAATAATTTTTAAAACAAATTTAGTGAAAATTTAATGAAGAATCAAGAAAAAATCATTTCAAAATCCACCACAAAGTAAAACAAATGCATAAAAAAAGACACCAACTAACATTTGGTTACGGAAGTTTAAATTTGAATTTAAGTTCAAGTTCAAACAAAAAAAAATAAATTATTGATGAAGGTAACAGTATTTCTAAGCTTTCAGTGAAAATCAATATATTCCGAGGAAAACAAAGCACACAAAAAGCGAAATTCGTTCAAGACCGAAGTATATATACTCATAAATTTTGAATAATATAGACTGACAAGTTAAAAACGCAAAGAAAAAAGGAAAAGAAGCAGAAAATTGGAGGATTAGTTTGTTATGCATGTATGACCTTTTTTGAACTAGCGGCTTCTGACAACTGTGAATACATAGAATGTTGTGACAAATGCTATTAGTTAGGGTGTGGTTAGTGATTTGAATGTAAGACGATCGAGATAAAAGTCGGTTAATTACAAACCTTTCGTCTTTCAGCTGTCGAAATGGCGCGCTGCAAATCTTCCTCCAAACTATCACTTTTGTGCATTGAATGGCCGTTGCTTCCGTTGCGATATACAATAGCATCTGTGAAAGTAAAAAGAGTGTAATCAATGCAATTAATCGTATAATACGATTCGTATCAAAGTAATTTTCATTGATCAATTGAATTCATTACTCAATTTCAATTTAATCAAATAAAAATCTCTGCAAAATCCCAAAAATGACCCACTTTTTTCTTCTTCTGTACCTTCTTTTTCATCGGAATCTTTTTGTTCATCGATCGAATTGTCCGATGATTCTGTGGATTTGTTTTGATTATCTGTGGTGGATATGGCTTCATTGTGATTGCTTGACGTTGAATTGCGTTCGCTGCCAGGTGCCTGTGGTACCGAGAACACTTTATCAAAGTTCACATCACCCGATCCAACGCTGAACGGCTTTGGGCCCAATCGTGGCTGAAATCGGAAATGACCATCATTAGAAAAAGTCAATTAAACATAGAAGCACTAGAGTAAACTCGATGGCCAACGTGCATGTGATAGAGATAATAAAAATCAACGACACTCGAAAAAAGCACGGATTTTTTTTTTTAAATTACGTGAGTTAGGTGATTTGTTTTATTTTTGTTTTGTTCATATAAAATATGGTGCCAATGAAAGATGCCAACGCAAAATAGAAATGAATAATATAAAAAGTGTATCTAGATAGAAAGAAAAAGGACAAAATACGCAGAAAATGAACCCAAATCCAATAAAAATCAAAAACAACAACAACAACAACAGAAAAATCGACAAAAAACAAGAACAACAACAAAAGAAACGAACACGTGTCAACAAAAACCAAATGCACAGAGTTTAACGAAAGAAAAAAAAACAGAAACGAGTGGTGCAAAACAAGTGTGTAAAAGAAATGTCTGAGAAGTGCTGAACCTTGTAGCTAGTGGTGGTGGTTGTGCGTGGTTTGGCGATCGGGCGAACGTTGCTTTCCTCAATGGGATTCGATGAAATTGAGACGCTGTGCTCGGACGACAGTGACGATACCGAATTATTGCGACTAGTTCGTGGTAACGGTTTCGGTGGAACGATGTCATTGCCATTCGCATTTGCATTGCTGCCGCATGTAATGTTTCCATTTTTGTAATTGTTATTTGCAACGCTTGTTGATTCGGCGTCACGTGCTGATTCCACATCGCTGATTTCTTCATTGTTTGAATTTTGGATGTTTTCATCGTTTTCAACTTCATCCGGAATGACATTGGTCTTTTGACTTTCCTCGTGAAAGCTTGCACGTTGTTGCTGTTTGTTATCGATTGACTCTGACTGCTTGTATTTGCTGTCGAATTTCTTGATGAGATCCATCTTTGATAATGGTTTCCCCGCATCATTATCATAATCATCCGGCTGTTGTACTTCACTGTATTTATTTAGTGGTCGATTTGAAATCGAAGTCGCATGACGATTATCAACATTATCGTTACTTTGCTGACGATTTACTGAAGACGCCGATGCTGTGAGCGTTGACGGAGGTTTGATTTCGATTTGTTTTGCACATTTATTTGCATCATTCTTAATCATTTCGTGCAAAGTACCACGATGAACCTTATTCACGCAAGTAAATTTTTGCACATTTTTTTTTTGGTTTGATTTTGGTTTCGTTTTACAAACATTGAAAATGATTGATAGGATGAAAAATGAAATAATGGATCAGTTAGACTTTGAAAATATATATATGCAATGTCAACGGAAATGAAAAATTAAAAAAAAAAACGCTTACAGAAAATAAAATTGACTGAATGGATGGAATGAGTTGAGAGTGTGGAGAAAATGAAAGTTGGAACAAAAATGAAAAACATTTCATGAGTTTCGTTAATTGACTTACAATAATTGGAGCGTCGCCAAGTTCACGCTTAGCTGGATCTAAGCTCATTTTTGACACGGGCGTATTGACACCTTTCAACCATTGCGTAACCGTCAAGTCGGTTTTGTAACCGTTCGTTTCTGGATATAAATCACTGTGGAAATCACGGTATGTCTTGCGTGGCACTTGATACATTATCGGTATGACTGAGTTCGATGTTAATTGCATGATACGATTTACTTCACCTTCCATCACGCGAAGAGCACGTTTCGGCACCAAGCACGCACCTTTTGTTTGTTCACCTGATTGGAGGAAAAGAGTAGGGAAAATGTTGGTGAGGAAATCAATGTGATAGGAAAAAAATTCGTTTAGTATACGATCGCAAGTTCTTTAACTCAACGGTGGTGCATACCATTGTGTCTGAGTCCTTCAATCAGATATGGGTCTTTGTCTGTGACTTCCATGTATGCGATTGTTGTGTCGCCTTTGCCAGCTAAAAATAGCATATTTGTATCTGGGTCATAGAGCGGCATTAAAACACCTGTAGAACAGTCCAATTCCAATGTTTTCTCCGGCGTGTTGAAGTTTCGCAAATCACGGATTATAATTTGACGCAAACGAGCTGAATCGAAGCCGGTTGTTAGAATGCGCGATTGATCGCCGAGCCACACAACGCGAGAATCTTTGATACTCTGATGACTATCGGCAGCCAGTGTAATCGGAACATTTGATCTTGGATCGATGATGCGCACCATTTTATCCTTACCTGATTGGGGGAAAAGAGTAGGGAAAATGTTGGTAAGGAATTCAATTTGATAGGAAACAAAAATTTGTTTAGTATCCTTACAGCTGGTGGTCATCAGCGTTCCATCGAGCTTCCAGTTCAGCGACTGAATCACATCCGGATGCTCATTGCTGCCGAACACCTCTTTCTGTGACGTTAAGTCCCAAAGATTTATATTGCCCGCTGCAGTTGAATGCAGCAAATAATCGGCCGTCGGATGGAATCCAACGGTTTCAACGCGTCGTTGCTTATGTGTAAACTGACACTCTGGCGTGGTCAACGATTGCTCCAATCCTTTTTCGGGAATGTGCCAAATTTTTACCTGAAATGAATGAGGAAAACGTTGTTTGATGAACTGATGTTTGAAAATCAGCACAAAACTACTTATACCAACTAACTTGCTTTTAAGCAAGAAAATGAAACTCAAGCACGAAATGTCGATTTTTCGAAACAAATTTTAAACAAATCGATTCATGTTCGCCAAAGACTATTTCTTACATTGTCTCTAATTAGACCATTAGCCTAATGTAGAATTATCATAGTAATTATCCATCTTCCGTCGAATTATTCTAATTCAATTTAGAAATCAGCCTTGTACACTTACCAGGCAATCTTGTGATCCAGTTGCAAGTAATCCGTCGTGAAATGGCGAAAAATGCAAATCGGTAACCGTGTCTGTGTGTCCGTGTAATAATGGCATATTTTTGCTTTTACGGCCGCAATCATCGAGTGGCAATACCGCTAAACTTGACCCAGCATGTTCCCAATTGAATGCCATAAAAGCGGCTGATGCAGCAATATTATTGCCATACGTTTGATACGAGCCGACACTATAAAAGAAACCACATACACGAGCCATTAAATAATAATATACGGAAATCTAATCTAGCGTGCGCAAATATTTAACAATCAATTTGATTTAATATTTTTCAATTCAATTTTTGGATGAGAAAAAAAAAATCTGTTGATCATTTTCACACTTACACAATGTCACGAATGCAAACTTCTGGCTTTGGAACGATGGGGGCAGCATTTTTGTATTTGGATGCCTTGAAACGCCACGCCATTTTTGATCTCTATCTCTCTAACTCTCTCTCTGTCACTGGATTCTCGGTCGTGTGTGTGCTCACAAGAGAATCACACCGCAAATATTGATAGTAGGCAGTGAGTGAATGAGTTCAAATCAAATGGGAATTGTGTCACCGGGCGAAAATCGATACCTGTAAACGAACGAAGAGAAGGAGAAATGAAATTAGCAAAAATGAAATGGAATAAACACACAAATGGAAATGATATAAAAATAAAGTGAGGCACATCGATGCGAAGCATCGAAATGCTACTCATTAATGCAATCAATCGTTTCCATGATTGGAATACCAAACTAAAGTTATGTGCGTATCGAGTGCCCAATAAACGCAATCAAATGCGACCAGTTGGGCGCGCGACTCAGTGTTCACGCTCATTTGTGGCACAATTTCTGCCCGATATAAACAACAGACAGCATGATGGAAAATTCCGTATTGAGCGCAATCTCGTACAATGCTAAACACCCAGTATTCTTATTCGATTCAATTCAAATGATGGCAATATAAAACGATGTGTTCATTTATTAAGTGACTGTGTGTCGGTCAATTTATGCGGTGTTTGTTCTAATGGCAATAGCTAGCGCTTGTTCTGACACACACAGAGAGAGAGAGCGGCGAATGTGCTTGTGGCTACGGAGAAGAAACCGACGAAGACGATGAAAACAAGGGTAAGACAATAGCATAAAATAGCAAAGTGAACGTATCGCTCTTTCAATTTCAACTTGTTTGCGCATCGGAATCGATTTCAGCTTTAGAAGCGACAATGAATCTATTTGTCAGCGGCAGCAGCAGCGGCGCCGGCAGCTGCACAAGAAGAAGAATATAAATTGATTGTGCACGACGAGTAAAAGGTATAAAATTCTTATTTACGAATCGAATTAGACCGCGCTTTAGCTTTCAAAGCAAAACTAGCTCCACAAACAGAAACGAGGTACGAACTGATTTTGATGGCGAGGAATTGCTTGTGCTACATCACAACTATGCTCAAAATCAAACCTTGCCGTCGAATCAAGTGTGCACAAAAAATCGGGCGTTAGAACACTCTCCGGGAGAACGTTCGTTGCATCGTGTTTTTCTACTTTCGTTTCAGTGAATGCAACGGTGCATTTTGATCGGTTGCACTTTTCATTCGCAGTTAGGCTGACTGAGCATGGAATGAGGTGCGCGCCTCGTATTTGACGCTATTTTTATCAGTCGCGCGCACGTTTTTCATATACACTTGGTTCACATTCACTTCTGTTTAGCGTGTGTGTGTGTGCATTTCTGATTCGAATTGTAAATGGCATGAGGCTGTAGCTTTTGCTGCAGCCGTCGCTGCTACTGCTGCTGTTGCTGCTGCTAGGTGCAGAGATGTTTGCGCGAGCTATTATTTCGTGTACTTTGCGCGCACAAAAAAGAAACAGTTTTTGTTTTTGCTCTTTTATTTTCTTTCTCTCTTTCAGTGAGTTGGACTATGATAGAATTTGTAATTTTCGAGCGAGAGATAATTACCAGTTTTCTATTTTGGTGCCGTTTTTAAATGTAACACCGTGCCTTTTCACGCTTGACTGGAACGAATGAACCGTCAACGCTACCGTCGACCGGGCCCCAAATCGTCGAAATTATATACATTTTCTATTTTAGAAATAAAAACAAAAACTCAACGTGCCAAAGAGCAAACAACCAAAAACCAACAGAAAAGAAAGCAAACGAAATATCTATAATTTCTTGGAGCTGCTGCCGGCCTGCCTGCTGCTGCTACTGCTACTCTACTTTGACCGTAAATGGCGAAGACGCGTAAAAACAACAAATCACGTTTGTCAACGAAAATAAGTGATAAAAACAACGTGGAAACATTCATCATCAGATGAAAGACATCGAACATCGTTCAAATCGTCCGTTAGTTTACGGGCCATTCTCAATAAAATTATTGCAATCAATTCATTCGATGCGAATTTTGTTCAAAAACCAAAGTATTAAGTCGTAAACATGTGATTTGACGCTAGGTGATGTCAATGGCCAATTGAGATTTCGATAGACTGAATAAATTGGGGTTTAATGTTCAATAAATGGAACCGATGACGTGATTTTTTCCTATAAGCCGATCATTTGTTTTTGTCTCTTTGCTGATTTTTTATGGTCTGCAGCTGAAAAACTCACGTAATTCGTTAGGTTTTTACTCAAGAGCGAAGCAAAGAAAGCAGTTTCAACTTCACGCAGTTATAAACGATAATTCAATAATTGTTTCGGTGTTGTGACATCGTTCCAACACTTTTTTTTTCGTGTGACTTGGCTCAGTTCAGCCGTCGCAGCAACAACAACGGCAGCAGCAGGTCAATGGCCAGCGTTGATATTTCTTTTTTGTGTGTGCGCGCGCGGTTTTGCGAAATCGCACTGTCAGATGAACTGAGCATTGCTGCTGCTACTGCCGCTGTGTCCCAGTATGTTTTCGACATTTTTTTTCGTTGTTGCAGCTAAAATAAGCAGCCAGGCAGCAGCATCAATTGTGTCTGTTTTGCAAATGGAATATATCATGAGAACAACGAAGAAAAGTTCATCTATAAAGCATAAATGACGACAACGACGACGATGATGACGCCGGAGCTGACAAGCAGTTAGCATCGTTTCGTTTATTATTATGGTTTTCATTTCAATATATAGAGAACTGTGCCAAATTCATTTCGTTCCTTTTTGTATCGCGCGCAAAGCATTTGGACGAGCACACAGCCATGGCTGTTGGGAATTTTCAGTTCTGTGTGGATGTTGACGCAAAACTCGTCTCTGCTGCGAAAGTATGTTTGTGGTCCAAAGCGTTGAGAGAGCAAGCAAACGAAAAAAATGAGTATAACATGACAACTGGCAACTGTCTGGTATATATCGACATCGTGAGCGCTCTCGTCGTATTCTTGCCATAAATTTAATAAGCGCGCGCGCCTCAAGTGCTCGCCTCACACTCGCGCAAACTTCACTTCTACTCATTCAGTCGCTCTTGGGCTGTACAAAAACAGAAATCAGAATCAGAGCACATGCTCATCGTGTAATAAAAGTAATAACGTTTATCGGTTGAAATGGAATGATTAAGCCCCGGCCGCGGATTCAATGAAATCGAACACAGAAAATTGAATTAGAAATTTATCTGGAACGAATGAATTGAGAGTTATTCATGTTTGGTTTTTCTCTTTTTTTTGCGAAGGTAGAATAACGAAACCACAAAATAGAAGGAGCGCGAATAATGCGAAATGAATTGAAAGCAAGAAGTGAAAAAAAAACAGATTGAAAAGGAGAAATGAAATATGTATCGAAATAATCGATTCGAATGAATCATTACCATGAAAATACTCTCGAATATTTTCTCTCATCATAATTTTTCTGGTAAAAGCGAAACAAAAACAAAAATTAAACCAGCAACGATGAAAAACACACAATGAATTCACATGAAATCTGTGCATTGGAGTTTGTATTTTATCTTTTGGTCAATACATTGCTCTGGCTGGCTGACTGGCTGGCTGGTTGGTTTGGCGAGAGAGATGAAACACTTAACTTGCAGAAAAATACATGAATATGTAATCATTCATCGATTTAAAAAAAAGAGCGCAGAAAAAACGAAACAGAAACAAAAATGCACACAGAGTGCATCGTATTTTTATCATCATTTCCATCCGTTCTTATAGTGTCGCTCGTATATCATGCGGTAAACATACTTATTGTTGATTATTATTGTTTCCACTTCACAAAGAAAACATGGCACACTGTCATACGACGACGACAACAACGATAAAAACAGCCGCACACAATCTTTCACTCGCTTGCTGTTGGTAATTTTTTTTTATTCTTCTTCTTCGGCTCTTCTATATCGCCGAGTGTGACTCTCTCGTTGCATAAGATTAAATTGCAGTCGAAAATGTGTGCAGTCTATTGGAGCGCATAAATTCGTCAAAAATAAAATGGAAAAAAAGAGCAAGCCTAAAACAACGAAAACAACAAAAACCGTGCCGAGAGAGTTGAGCACAGAGAGAGAGGGAGTGAGAGCGAACCACAGCCGAAAAATTTTCCATAAAGTTATGCGGCTTTTGTTGTTTGGCTCTCTGCTTGTGTATGGTATTCAATTTCGATAGCGCGCAATCGATATACACGCAGAGAGTCTTGCATGACTTGTTCTGGTCATACACATTGGCACTGCGAGAAGTGCACAACAAAAAGCCTGCATTTTATTCGTGCAGTACTTGAATGTTGGTTTCACTGCAAGAAACACTCGCACGACCACATCGAACAGCGGCAGCGCGACATTCGACACACAACCACAATGACACAGCCAAACGGGGGAAATATGTGTGTGATATGACAAAAAGGAATATAGCATATAAAGCATTTTTGGTGCGCTGTGTGTGATGTCAGTAGGCTCTCCTGTCACGTAGGCCGTACCGTACCACTTTGTTGCATTTTATGCCGTCATTCGCGACGATACAATACAATATATCGGGTTCGTCGACGGCGGCGGCGGCAGTGTTTATGAAGTCATCATCATCATCGTCAGGAGAATATACAGAGAGATTTAGTGTGAAGAGGAAGAGAAACCCGATACATACAATGCAAACAGTGGCAGAGCGAAAAAAGCACACATAGGAAAGAAAAGTCGATTGCATTGTAATTTTTATGATGTTATCGAAGTCCAGTCAGTAACATATTATATATGCCACACAAAGCACATTCACACACACAGAACGTCAGCCGGGTCTCGGTTCTCCCTTGTTGATTTTGCGAAAATGCACACACATCGATTTCTTCTTCTTCTTCGACGAATCATTTGTATTCGATTTCGATTAATCTGATAACATTCAATTTATGGGCTGGAACGTCTTTGATTTTCGTCGTACCACTCAATTTAAATCACCATCTAAATTTGTATATCCCATCACGACCTATTGTTGTTTGCGAACACACAATGGCACAAGGGAATAAAAAGAGTAAGACATTGCCACTAAATTCAATGATTTCGTCAATTTCATCAATGCAACGAATTTTTTGATTGCTTTTATACGGTTGACTAAATGAAGACCTACGTGTGGTTAAATTGAAGACAGAAATATATGTGCTAATTCACTTCATTTCAAGGCCAATTTCAATCATGTTCGCTAAATAAATGCGCGATATCAACAACAACAACAAAAAAAAACCGTCGTTCAGATATGAAATTTAAAATAGAAACAAAATGACGAATTGAAATTTCCGCGTAGAGTTAGATTGATGTGAGTGACTAATAAAAAGTGATGCCATCGGCAATATAGTAATCAACATTCATTGACGTTGCTGTTGTTGCCACTCTGCTGCACCAATCACGATTATCATTTTTTTTATGTGTATTCTCACACGCAGCAGCAAGACGATTCCGTCGAGTATTTGTAGTCGATTTCACATTTGAACATGTTCAGACTAATCATTCTGTACATAATCATCGATATTAAAGTTCATAACGATGTTTTGATACAGCTCGTGAATGAGCAACACTGAGTGCGCGTTCGCTCACTGTGATTGCAATGTCAGCGACTAACCAGTTGGATGCCAATGTAAATATGTGTTTTTTTTGCATTAAATTCTGTTCTTTCTCTCGCTACCGCCCTCCCTCTCTCTATCTCTTTCATCGGATCAATCGTAACGTGTTTGCATATTTGCTGAAAACTTACCTTGTCTGTTGCGATTCTGGTATATATTCCTCTGTATAGCAAACACAATTATGATGACATGGACAAAAGCACAATATACAAATATTCTCTTCTTCGATATAAAATCACATAAAAAAAAATTTACACTTTATAAAATTATACACAAAATGTCAATGTTTAGTTCTGTTTTGGGTTCACATGTGAATCACGTCAATCACTCGATTTTGAGCATAGAAATTCTTTGTTCTCTATCTCTTATCGGTTTCTTCTGCACATTGATTTCGTAGCTATTCTAGAATGGAGGAACATACAAAAAAAATCACCATTAATGTTTCAATCTAAATTATGCGAACATGCTTTATCACAAAAGAATTTTGTTCAGATTAGTTTTTTTTCTCTCGTCATTCGCTCTGAATGCTGTTGTAAACGGTTGAATATTTAGATAGAGCGAGGTCTATCTCGAATTTCAAGTGATTGTTACAAGCGGCAACTATGCATAAAAATAACACCCTAAACACTGGTTGTTGTTATCGTGTGCTGTGCTGTTCTGTGCTGTATTGTTTTGATGTTGTGTTGTTTTATTCACGGATGCGACGACGTTCAGGCAACTTAAACCAACCGAATCGAAATGAGAAAAAACTCTAAATACGTACACGGTCGCCGTCGTTGTCGTTGAACACGATTAGCGTTGGATTTATTCGCGGCCAATAGTTTTCAGTGGAAAATTAAACGGCAATTTCTGGTTGTCATATTGTACAACAAAGAATGAAGAACAGAAATAACTGGCAACAATATGATTTGCGTAAATAAATTTCGATTTTTTTTCTATTTGGCGAACACACCCTCTCCGATTCAGTGTGTTCCCTTTTGTGTTCTTGCTTTTGCTCTCTCTATATCACTCACTCACTCACCAACACACAAACACTCAAACAGTCATACGGTTTTTGGTGTGCGTGCGAACAAACGCAAAGAATTCGCCTTTGGTGCCGGAATACGTAACAAACAAAGACCAAGGGGAGCAATATGACGACGACGACGGTGACGGCGACGACGAAGAGTATGTGAAATGGAAATATTGTACCGAAAAAAAAGGTTTATTTTTTCAGTTTGTGCAATTCGGAATTTTTCCGTTCAAAAACCAAACAAAAGACCGACCGATTGAATCGAAGAAGGATGTCTCTGGTAAGATCGGTTTACGGTATGCAAGAAAATGCTATAAAATTTTGAAGAGCACACACATAATATTTGATGGCTGATGGTTTTTGATATGTTGGCCCGTGACTGGTATTGACTCTATGTGTGTTACGTGCGTGTATGAGTGGTGTGATCACATCTAATGTTGCTTCGAAATTTGGCTCTCTTTGCGCATTGAGCATCCGCCGCTACTTTTACTGCTCCAGCCAGCCAGCCACAGCAGCAGCACCACTTTTGAGTGCAATGAATAGAGGCACTCCGACGGCAAAAAGGAGAAGAGAGAGAAGAAGAAAAAAATCAACACCGAGGAGAAAAAGAAGAAGAATCACCAACAAAACAATAGCACTATCCAAACGCACGTACTAAATTTCCGACATTGATAAAATGTTCGTCTCTTTACATTTTCTGCAAGCAAGCTGTTTCGTTTAATGGCATTGCTTTTGTTACGATTCAATTGGGTTTTTTAAAAGTCTTCATGCATTGTTCAACGAAAGAAAGAAAAAATATTCCATGCTGTCGTTTGCTGCATGGTAAAAATCTAATTAATTTTTTTTATCGTCGTTTTTTTTGTCAAAAAAAAAAATACAAAATGTCTAATATAATTAAGAAATTCGATGAATTCACAACGTTTCAGCAAAAAAAAAACACTATACATTCAGTTGTTTCTTCTTCGATTTGATTGCGGGTGAAATTTTTCTGCTTATATTGCCGCTTTTTCGTTTACCAATCAAATATTTATTTATTTTTGTTTTCTGCTCTTCACTCACTGCTTTATTCACTTCGTGTGTATGTTTGTTTTTTCTTCTTTTCTTGTCCAACACCAAAATCGATGCGAACGAACAATGTATGTGGCTGAACGCGAACAACGAGCGATGAGCACTACTTGCCGACTGAACGAACCAACCAACCGAGAGATACACACATCGATGAGACAGAGAGGAAAGTTTTTTTTTCAGCGAAAATTCATAGCAACCGCCGCGAATGCCGAATGCACCAAATGCCGTATACAGAAACAACAACAGCAACAGCAGTAGCGGCTATACCGTACAACTCAACAAATCACGAAGACAAATGTCATGTATGGCTGTCTCTGTTCAACACATGACGATTGTGGAGCTTGTTCGCACCGCTTCATTGTGTCATTGGTAATGAACTTTATATGTTCGGCAGCGAAACGCAGACCCTATTGAAAAAAAAACGACGACAAGCATTTGTTTTCGTGAATTCCATTTCAAATGAGTAATCACTATGATTCATGACAAATATCTTTGCATTAATCGCAAAATGTGTAATAAATGAATTAAATTAAAAATTACACTCGAAACAATGCATTGTAATGACGATGAATTAAAATGCAAAATGTGGTGTACGCAATGAATTTGTAAACATTCAAACGATAGCAAGGTTTCCGATAGGAATGCGTTTGGTGCTGTCAGTGAGTCATATATCCCCTTTTGTCATGTCGTTTTCGTTAGGCTGTCGAATTCAAAACATTGGAATTGTTTACATATTGAAATAGTGTTCGACATTGAATGGTACGCACATTGGATTCGTCGTAGAACCCATCAAAATTCACCTGTTTGTCGTGTGATTGCGGATTTTGTGGCAGCCACCGTTTGTTTTTCTCATAAATATGCAATAGAAAATACAGTGCAAAATAATATAATTGGCAAATCGACACACTGAAAATAGAAAGGTGTTTATTGCGTTTGTAGTTGTGGCTGGTAAAAGTGGGGATTTGTGTATATGTACGTCGCGTGCGCATGTGTGTGCGTTGTGTTTTGTACAACACAGATGTTTTGCCGTTTTACAGCACAGCATTGACCCGATCATATGTAGTTCTTCTTTTTTTTGCGTTGTATGTATTCGATTCAGTGAATTGAAGTGTTCGCATTCACACAACACCAATCCGTGTATTTCTTTTTGTCGTTGTTGTTTGGTTCAGTTGTTGTTACATGATATTATTTTTGTGCGATTTGTGATCGAAGTCGATCGCGACGACACTAAAATAAGTCGTTTATTTACACTCGATCGTGACTTATTATATTACTGCATTGAACAAAGAAAACTGACCATACCGAGTGCATTACTTTCGACTAATTGTGCGGTTATTTAATCGAAAGACGAAAACAATTTGTTTCGAAAATTTACTCAAACGATTTATTTAAATTGATGGTGCTTTGACCTACGGTAAGCGTTTTATATTGTGGTTTGGATGTGATTTCTTTGACAGTCCGCCGCTTATTGTGTAACTTTCGATTTCGGTAATCATTAGTAATCACGGCACGTTTTGTTGATACATCGATCGATTGACATAAATGCATACGATTAAAGTAACGAAGAGCTAAGAATGGGTATTCTCATATATTGATTGAAGATTTGCGGAGACGCCAGTTGACACACACAACTATTTAAATCGAAAATGAAAATAAAATCATTTATTGTTATCAAATTGAGATCGTTTAGTATTAACTTATAAGGGCGTACACCACGAAATCAAGTCGCCCATATTCGTAAAATACAAGTATCGCTGATAAATTCAAATGCACAACAATGCAGTGATTATGAGTCCAGTAGCAAAGTTCATTTATACACTGCACACTTAAATAGCACTACTGAATTTATCGTCATCATTTGAGGAAACACTAATCATCATTTTGTACTCTTTGATATGCATTTCAAGTACTTTTGAATCAAAATTGTGTTTTCACAGTTCTAAAATATGGAGGTTTTAGTTATCTAATAGTTTTTCATGTGATTCCAGCTCCATTGTTCTTTTAATTGTGCCATAGCTGAAATGTTTGTCTATTTTCTACATAATAAAAATGAAGTTTTCAAAATTGAATTCAATGCATATTGTTTAAAGTGACACGTAGTTGAACACACTAAGCCATTTTATTATTATCTTATACTTGTGCCAATAGAGAATGGAGCGGTCATTGGAAAACCTAGCCCAATGGATGACACTACTGCCCGAGCCAATCAAACATATTCCAATTATTAATTTAGCCATTCCAGGTAGAACAAATGAATTGAACATTTTTTTCTTTTATATTCTTTCATTTTCTTTCTTTACATCAAATCATTTGCTTTTGTTATTATTTTTAAATTTTATTTTTTTGTAATTGATGAATCATCAACATAACGTGTCTCTTTCTTTTCACCAAATTAGGAAGTCATGATTCAATGTCGTATGGCATCAGTCGAATGGCTAAAGTAGCGCCTGACGCAGAACCTGTCGTCAATCATCTGTACAAAGTTCTACCGTGCGTTGTTCGACGATGGGCTATCACTCAGAAGCTTAATGCGCTGGAGCAACTCAATAATGGCATTCGGTAATTTGTTGCTTTTTTATGTTCTATCAAAAAAGAAAAATTCGAATGAAATTTGATGAAGTATTCTAGTTTGAATCGATATTTGGCCCTATGGTTTTATATGACGATTCATTTTTTGTATGTTTTGAGAACTTGATTTCAATATGTGTTTAATTGCGTATCGAGCTTAATTAAAGTATATGGTATGTGTTTTGTTTAATTTTCAAACTAAAAACCATTGTATTGATGTTCTAGAAAAATGTGTATGCATTACGTCGTTTTGCATGTGCAGTAGCAATTACAAAAAAGTCGATAAGAATCTTTAGCCCGTCAAACACTTCAAGGTGATATCAGTTCAAACAATATCTAATTGGTCATGAATTTTGCACTATTTGCAATTCCAATTTTGTTGTTGAAAAATGTGAATTCTGAAATTGGACTGATATATTCTAGTAAATTAGTAGCTAATGTTCTATTTAATGTTTTTATTTCCAGATATTTAGACTTGCGGATATGCATGCAACCGAAAAATTTCAACTTCTATTTCGTTCATGGGTTGTACTGTGAAGAGATAACCGAACCATTGCGAGAGATTCGAAAATTCATGGACGAGCACCCAAATGAGTTTATTATCATTGATTGCCAACATTTTTATAATTTTTCCAATGGTGACTACGATCGCCTGAATAAAATCCTCTTCAAAATATTCCAAGATAAATTCTTTACGCAAACAACTGGCCCACTGACAAAGGTGACAATAGATTGGGCCAATTCACTGAAGAAGCAATTGCTGGTAGTGTATCGATACTCGCAAGTACCTAAGGAATTTTGGCCAGGCGATTGTTGGCCAACACCATGGCCAAATCAAATCAATGTAAAGAAGCTTGAAGCCGTTTTGGACACAAATATCAAGTATCGATCTGCAAATACTGGTTATGTGAGCCAATGTGTTCTTACGCCACCCGTTAAATTTATTGTACCAAGGTAAGTAAATGTCGTTTTATTCTCTAAAAAGAAATTGGTTCTTTGAATTGATGTTGACACAATCAACTGATTTATTTCGAAGCAAAAATGTTTTACGTAAATAACCCATGAATTCTTTTTTCCGCACAGATTTTATTCATCATTGAAGAAAAAATGCGCCGTAAAAGTGTGTAAAAAGTTGACCGATTGGATCAAAGTACAACGGCCAGGTCCATTTTCGTTGAACGCAAATCAACCGACCTCGAATGTATTCATCGCCGATTTTATCGAATTGAAAAACTTCCAATTTTGTCGCACCGTTATCGCTCTCAATGGCAAAATATTCAATGATTTAATTACGAAAAGTGATAGCCTACCCATGAGTTGTAACAAGGGCAGCGATGCAAAAGACCTGAATGACCAACAACACGATGATAAGAAGGATTACAACGAAAGCAATAACACAACAACTATTGAATCGTGATGTTTTTTTTTCTAATTGAACATTACAAGATACCCCCACATAGGGCCTAATGTTTTTTTTTTCTTTGATAGAACGATTTTTGTTCTCTAAGTTTTTTGTACAAAAATCATATCAATCGCACCAATTTTATACAGTTTTGTGATAAGTGTATCAGTTTATTGAAATTCCTTTTTTTGTCTAAGAATAAATTGATTGAAATTATACATCATTATCAATGTTATCGTTTTCATTTTGTGTTTGGACATCTTTCGGCAGAACAACCAATATTAATTGAGGCATTCGCGCATACTTATTTGACGAATTTTATACGTTCAATGCGTAATGACATACGGTGATCTGTTCACACCGCAAGAACTACGTCGATTTATCATCACGATTGCGGTAAAGTGTCTGACGCCATTCAATGTAGATGGAAAATTCAATGTAGAATACAATTCGGCAAAATCAGTATGTTTAACACGGAATTACAGGCAAATTCCACCGAAAGGCTTCACTTCATTCCATAATGATGAAGTTCGTACAATAAAACACATGTGATCGTGTATAATTTCATTTCTTTTAATTTCTCAAGAAAGCTAAACGATCAAAAATTGAATAAAATTACGAAATAAAGTTGGAAAATAAAAAAAAATAATATTTACATAATTTACTATGACTTGGAAAATGATTAGAACAGTAGTACGTAAAAGGATTTTTCATTCTTCTCAATTAAAAAGATCAGGTAGGTCATTGATTTCGAGGAACTCTTTAACCATGTCCGGATCGTCGCCCAAGTTGTAGCTGATGATGCATACGAGTTTCGATGGCTTTTTCGATTCGGCATTCGAAATCAATAGAATTTGCGTGATATCTTCAGTTGGTGGGCGAAACGGTTTGATGCCAGGCAATTCGTGGCCTGATGGTTTTTGTAAATGCAGTTTACAAGGCTGGAATAGAAGGTTTTTTTGTTAGTTTTTGTTGAGTGGAAAACGTATATGAAGCCATTCGTCGATAGCTATCGAAAAGGATATTTGCTTTATTACCTTTATTACGCTGGCCTCAAATTGAAAATTCTTAATTGGCAAACTATTTTGATTTGTCGTTGTGATGACCAAAACGGCCACATCGTTGCGAGGTTTATCTTTGGTAAAATTTAGCATAATTTTCAAGCCGCCCGATTTTTCGTCCAAGATACACCGTGGTGCATAGTCATCATGCGGTCGAATGTCGTTCAAATCGACAACGATATCGGCCAGCGGCTTGTTTAGATTGACACTTTGAATGGCGCTTTCATCAGATGAAGCTACTTGTTGCTGCGGTTGTTCGCTCGAATCGTTCGCCAAAACTGGCTTATCGCTTGGTGTTTTCGTTGGAGTCAATGCCAGTGGCTCAACGTCGTTATCTTGACCCAGGAGCAATTTATCATCATCCAAATTAGTGTCTGCATCTTTCTTCAAGTTTGATTTCAGTCCACTTATTAGCTGCGTGAGTTCAGAATCGAAATTTTGGAATTTTAGCTGCGTTGCATTCACTTTCTCTGGTTGAATTGAGGATGCTGCCGTTGTTGGAGTTGATACTGTAGGAAGAGTGACTCTCGTTAATGGAATCGTTGCTGCCGTTGAATAACTGTAAATAAGAAGAAACGTTCCAAGTGAAAATGTTCTAAAAACAATCCCTTTTTCCATGAAATCATCATCCTTGCTCTTTGGATCTACTGTACCTTCCATTGTTCAGAATATTTCCGTATGTATTCGACAGAGGTACCGGTTTCACCGAATTAGTACTTGACGAAGAAATCGGCGATGTGATGAATGAGTCTAAGGAACTAGTTGCATTATTCAAATCTTTAATGGCCTGCCATGATTTGTCCGATGAGGCTTTTTCTGTTAAAACAGATGAATAAGACATTGATTAGAGTGGTGTTCAATTTGAGATATTATTCGGAAGACATTGACTTCAGAAATTTAAAAAAATAACTCGAAATTACCATTCGTATTCATTTTGGCCGTAGCAAGTGTTGGTTCTAACGGAGTAAGCGTTGCCATAATGGGCTTACCATTGGAATGAGTGGCATTAGGATTGCTGGTGCTAGCGAAAATTTCATGCAATTCGTCCATGGTGTTTTTGTTGGAATTGGTGCCATTTTGACTACCATTAGCTACCGAGTCATTGCCCGCATTTTGCGTTGAGATCAAACAGGCGTTTGCATATTTTGGCCTGTTACTTATGATGAGTTGATGATATTTTCGAAATACTTCCGTCACCAAATCATTAGCTTCTAAGGCATCATCTGAAAAGACCATGAAAACCATACATGAAAATCATTGTATTTTGAACACTTAATATACAAAGTTACAACAATTTTCTCCTACTGAATAGGTCGAACTACTCTGAATAGTCTATTCAAAAAAGGAGATCAAAATCTTGATGGAATGACCCAAAGTAAGTCAACTAACGTAAGATGTACCTAAACATTCATTATCTTCCGTGTCGCCGATAAGAATCAAAATCGTTGGTTGAAGCTTTTGACAAGATTCGTACAAAAATTTCAAAGTAGCCAGAGCATCTTCTGTAATTTCGTCGGCATCGTCTTTATTTTGGTCTTCTTCCAATTGATCCAACATTTGCTTCAGAACTGTGGCATTTTCGGTGATTTCTTTCAACTCCAGCTTGCGGCGCATGTTCACTTCGTGACGTCGCTCTTTCTGTAATTTCAATAATTGGAAATTGGATTTGTTAAAAATGCTATTCATTCGAAGCAAATGCTTCATTGTCATATTAACGGCGAAGTAAATTGATGAAGAACCATCGCCAACTAATGGGAATTCAATCATTTACACACCTCTTTCACCATATTTTGAATAAGTAAATTGGCGGCTTTGTAATCGGCTGGATTACTGGATCGCAATAAGCGTTGCAGTTTGGCCGATAAATCGGGTTCGGCTTTTTCACGTAGTTTAACATCAGGTAGTGCTTCGGGTTTGTTGTTATTTTGCACAACCTGTGGTTTCGCAGTCTCATGCCGTACGCCTCGCTTCAACAGCATATCATACGCTTCTTTTATTTTCTTTTCATGTGGAAAATTTATCGTCCATAACAGCATTAGATCTAAGATTTTATCACGAATTTTCTTGGGCGTTCTCTCGCCATCATAATGCGGTGACACCAATCGAATGAGCTCATTTAAAAATCGAAACTTTCCAACTTCATTATGGAATTTTGGGCCACACTTTGACATGCATTCTTCCAACACCTGGAAGAAAAAAACGAGCAACACGTTTACTATTTGTACAAATGAATTGTATATTTTGTGAGCAATCGAGTCAACAACTTTTTGTGTGTATATATTATGTGATGAACAATTGAGTTAAAAATATCCGAGCGTGTAAACATTTTTCACTTACATTGAGTGCAAGTAACACTTCGTCTGCGTTGGTTGATTTGAATTTTTCAGCAATAATTTTTGTCGCATCAAGCGTGATAAATGCTTCGTATTGCTGTACCATGGTTGCAAATAAATCGATGGCTAACAGATCGACATCGTCCGTTGATGTGGTCGTGGCGCGAACTGAAAGCACAAAATCACACACATTTTATTTACAATTACACGATTGAATCATCAAGCAATACATCTAGCACGTAAAAGGCAAACAGTTAAAATGTCGTATTAACAAATTGCAAAGCATGGCATAATTTAAGGAATTTCGATTTTTGAGTATTGACAACTGCCATTTGATCTGGGGCGATTAAAGGTTCAAATATCCGAATACATGATGAAGCTTGGAATATCTAGTCTTAGTTTTAGTATATCAGACCGATGGATTTAATTGCCAAGTATTGGAAATTGCAATGGGTTTATGGGCAGTCAGGATTACAACAACAACAACCTACTGCCCATAAACCCATTGCAATTTCCAATACTTGGCAATTAAATCCATCGGTCTGATATACTAAAACTAAGACTAGATATTCCAAGCTTCATCATGTATTCGGATATTTGAACCTTTAATCGCCCCAGATCAAATGGCAGTTGTCAATACTCAAAAATCGAAATTCCTTAAATTATGCCATGTTGCAAAGATTATTACTGCAAACGGCATTACGATTCGTATTCGATAGTATTGCTAAGTGTTGTAGCTAATTTTAGTACAGAAAATGACAAACGACGAAATAAAGAAGAATGAAAAACATGCGAATGGAAATGAATGAACGCGAAAAGAGTAAATAAAACGGAAGAAAAATAAACACAAAAGAAAAACGCAAGAGAATCCAATCGGATTGACTTCAATTCCAAAAGTCTGCCATATAACTTAAATATTTTTGAATATTTTCAAACTTTTCTTATTTCCAAAGACTAAAAATATGGAATTATTACATAAAACGCCTAGAAATTTCCAACGAAAGAAAAACTATGCACTCACTGTACTGTTTAAGCAATTCTTGACGGATCGCATCACCATTAAATTGCTGCCGCTGTATATCCATGACGGCGACAACGATGTTTCAACTATAGCGCAAACGAGCAATTATTTATTGTGGTTGCTGCAACTACTGTGCGTAATTATATCGAGGTGAACTTGTTCTTGTACCACGGAAAAAAAATAAGAAGAAGAACTTGTTCAAGTCTACGAATATTTCAATTTAATTTAAACTCGAAATTGAACGCCTATTTTTTTCCCGACACAACACTTGACTTGAACGATAAAAACGATGTTGCGGATGATTCGGTGTAACTATAATATTTATTAGAGACAGAGATCAACACCGAAATATCGCGTTCTGATAAGAAACCTGTTCGATATGATATGCGAACTATAAATTTTCTGATTTGTTTTACTCTCAATTGTTTGTTCTCTTCTCGCACACACGCACAGTAATGAGTGAGTGAGTGACATTTGTACATTTCCCCAGTCTTTGTTCGTTGACATTTGTTGACAATCGCCGCAACTTCACGTATGTTATTGGTAAATGGAAATCACGCGCAACTTCGTGACATCCTGGTGACATGCAGTGAAATGAAATAAAACCACGATTTGGTTTGTTATTGCTTTAGAATGCTTTTAGTTATTTTTTACTCTTTTCAAAAATTGCTTGAATTTTATATCGCTCATATTGAGTAGTTGCGGTGAGATGCCGTGGGATTTATTTAAGGTTGTCAATTCGGCCACTCGTATTTTTACATGCGCCACCGAATGACTCAACAGGCCAATGTTTGCGGTAATGTCATCCGGTGAAAATATTCGTAACAGTTCGTCCAGCAATTGCGATGTCTGAAATGATTAAATAACCAAGAATTAACCAGATTGAATAATATTGAATTGTTTGAGCTAAATTGAAAATGCAGCACTTCTGAAGTATCTTGAATCTGGACACTTTGAATTGACTTTATTTTGTCAATTATTAAATATATTTGTGGAAAACCAACTAATGGCGTCAATTAAATACCGTGTCATAATCAAGCTTCTGTAAAAATTTGTTCTTCATGAACATGGAATTGGCCGTTTGACCGTGCCAATTCAGTCGACCGGTCAACAGCTCAAGCGTTTTGTTTTGTTCCGTTCCACGTTGATTTCGAATCTCAATTGACCTTCATAAGAAAATGAAATTAATTTTCAATTGAAACAAATTATTGAAAACTAGCCTATAGATTGGAAAGTTTCGCAGCAATTTGGGAAATGAAATTTGTAACCTGCATAGAACTTGGTCATCACACTTGATCATCCATGGCATAACTCGTTCAATACCGCATTTTTTAATGAATTCCAATCTTCCTTCTATCACTTCTTTGGCTCGAAACAACACATTCATGTCGCGAAGAATGTGATCCGGTTTAACACCACAGCTCATCAACATTTCGATTTTTTGCTTCAGCAATTCCAATTCCATCTCGAAAACGAACAAATGTTTGGCGCAATAGTGGCTGATGGTGTGTGGTTCAATCTGCAAAAGCACGTTACTAATTGTTCAACTAATTTAGAAGGCAATTTCTTATCAACTATGTAAAGTTCTTATGTTTTCGGCGATTGTGAGTTGAATTGATTGAAGTAAATGAATTCACCTACCAAAAAGATCTCATTCAAAAGATAGATGCGATTTCGAATCACATGCCCCTGATGCAATTGGATATTCTTGATTTTTGTCTCTTCTACAGCCAGCAATGGTAGAAGATCATCGATTTCTTTCCATTTGCTCCGGCTGAGTCGTTCGAACCTTTTCCTCACGTGGTCTATGGTAAAAAGAGGAAGAAAAAATGTTGTGAAAAGGGAGAAAAAAATTAAGAGAAAAGTTTTAATTCTGAAAACTGTATATTCACCAATGGGCAATAGTAAAAGATGACAATTCTTCATAATAAACGGCAAAGTGGCACCATTACGATGTAACCATCTCATCGTTTTGTTCATTAAACGCAGATCAATGCTATTTTCACCTTCTGTACTCAGGTCTGATAGAAAATCCAACACTTCAGCTGCTTCGGCATGAGTACATTGGAACATTTTACGGATGGCTACCGCTTTTGGTCTGACAAGTTGATCATCTGAATCATTATTTGCATTATTCAGTCTTTCACCTTCATTACCACTAGAAAAATGTAGACTTTGTATCCTTCGGATTATCGGCGAAGCGGTCAAAGTGTTTGTAAAACTACGAATACGATTTGAATGGTAGCATTTTGCTATTATATGTTTCGGCAACACTGAAAATGTCCTATGATTTTGTACAACAAATGAATTGATACACATTCTACGCAACATTTTTGTTGCTTCTACGAACAATTTATGGAAATGGAAACAATTTTAATGTGTAATCTTTTAATTTTACACAATTCCAAACGTTAACAACAAAACAACTTGAAAGTAAATAGTGCGACTCAGTTGAGGTTATGTAATTTGACAGAACGAGAGCAAGTCGTCGTGATTGCGTGACAATGTTTGCTATTATCCCTCTTCTTCGAATGGTTTAATATTTAAAAAGCCGTTAGTGGAAAATGTTCCAATTCATATATGAATGTGAATTCGTTGAATCCAAAACGATGATGAGGAAAAAAATGTAATGACTCTAAAGAGACTGCTATTTGGATCCGTTGTTTTTTTTTCTTTAAACGGAATTCAGTTCGGTCTTTTCCTCTGACACCGACACTGCGACCATTAATCACATCAACAACGTAGATGTGAGATTTCCCCAGTGCATTTTGCATGGATGGCAAATGGCAGGAGCGCATTGCTTTACATGTGGATGGATGGAATGTTGGCGTTACATTTATAGCATGACTATATATATACATGTGGTGCAAATATACACGTTGTGTGAGGTTTGGGCGTGCAAATAGAGTGTGGAAAATCTATTTGTTGTTGATTAGAAGCAACAACAGCAGCAGCAGCAACAGTAGCAGCAGCACAAATGACCAAGCAAAACGTTGCTAAACCGAATGAATCATTGACAGTTCAGTTCAGTTCACTGGTAGTCTCCTTTGCGCGAAAACCTCGTCTACATCTTAAGTAGAGGAATCTTAATCCTTCGTTTTCAGTTTTTCATGTCTGTTGTTTTGAGTTTTTTGTTGTTTCATGTTTTTTGTGTCCTAATCGGTTTTTGTGTGGCTTTTTCTTTCATGTCGTGGCCCAGTCGTTTTTCGATGTTGTAATTGTAACATGTGTGCTTTTGAATTCTGAATCCATGATCAAAGAAACGATTCCGTTCCCGTTTTGAATCGTTCACGGTTTCTGTTTTCAAGACTTTTTCTTTCCATTTCGTTGGTCATTTTTCTTTCGTTCGACATTCTAAGTGTGTGTAGAGCATAACGAATAGAAAAAGTGATTGAGTTTGTTTTAGTAGCATGTAGCTGTTTTCCTTGAGAGCATTTAAAACGACGACGAGGACAAAAATTTGAAACTGTTGCAAAACGTGTGTGTTCCTCGAACTCATTCAACGACATCGGGAGAAACAGAGACATGTTCTTTTCTGGAACTGTGTTCTACGGTGCAAACGCTCTTACGAAACAGACAACCGACCAAAAATGGTGGCAAAGACCATCCTACCGTGTATTTTGTGTCACATTTTGTTATTATTAAATTTATTGAGTTCAATGCATTTTGTATGATCTTCTGTTTCGATTTTTTACGGTTCACTTTTTGTACGTTCCTTTGGAGTGAGGGTGACGCATTTCATTTGATTTCAAACACTTAGTGTCAACTTGATAAATGTTTTGTGATTGATGACAAAAGAATTTCAACACAACTGAACGCTGAAACATTGAAATCACAGCGACGACAACGACAGCGATTGGAGGGTGAAAAATGTTGAATGCGATTTTATTGTTTACATAAGCGCGCTGGTGCTACTATGGATGAGAATGTCGGTCGGTGGTGCTATTTCCAGTTATTCTTTCAATGTGTTGTTTTTGACACAAGGTGAGTACGGCCCAATCATTTCACTTTCATTTTCCACATATATACATATGCTTACATTTCGGTTGCACGATGGAGTCTTTGTTGCCATTTTTTGTTCTCCTTTTTTTCTCTTGCAATTTTATTTTCTGCACGGAAAATAAATCGATGATGGTGTATTGCACGTGTCGAATGCCAATAATAATCATATGGCCTGACTCTGTGTTGTCGAAATTCAAAGTTCATTGATTGCATCACGCTTTCTCCCTTTACGTTTTAAGAATGCAAGTCATCACCGCGGAAAATTGTTACCTAAACCCATACTCTTTTACGATAAGAATTTGATAGGGGAAGAGAAAAAAGCACGACGGTGTTGAATTTGAAGGAGAGAGAGAGAGAGAGAGAGAGAGAGAGAGAGAGATAGGAAAAGAAAAAATGAGGAAAAACAGACGAAAATGAGGAGAAAAAGACAAAAAAGAGAAGAAAAACTTTTGGATTTGTCAAAGACATGCTAGAAAAATGAATAGAAAAAATGCACGGAATTTGCAATATTTATTCAAATAACATTTATTGTTCGTTTCAATTGGAGTTTCTTTGTATCGACTTGAATTGCGACATATTTTCGCAACGAATTTTGCTTGAAGCTCACGAGAAACCGTGTATTTTTCCAGAACATTTTCTACAAAAGTTTTTCTTTCATTACTTTTTGCGAGCAGTTCTTTTTTGCTTTGATTGAAAAGAATGTGGAAAATGTACTATAAACTATATACATTGTACATTTTAAGTGTGTTTCTTTTAAAGCCTGTAGGGAAAAACGCAAACAAGGATATTTCTTGAAAGCTCATTAGCTAAAAGAATTTAGTAGGAGAATAGAAGGAAGGAAGGATTCATTTCGAAATCGATAAAAAAAGCTATTTTTTTCTCGCCCAACACATTACAGAAAAAAACGTGTTAAAATTAAATGTAACAGTTGTTAGTCCATAGCTTGTGGCTAATGGCACTCATTAAAAACGACCCAATTTCGTATGTGTGTGTCTGGTGTCCGTGCTGCGAAAGTTTTTCAAAGACGGAAAAGTAACAACGCAAAATGAACAATAGCCAGAGCAATGTTGCGACATTCCGTTTGCACCAATGTCATATACAAAATTGCCTTTGAAAAAGAAGCACTATAACTACCAAGTGCTTGTGTACGATGTGCGCCATTGTTTATCCACAAGTTGTCGTACTGGGTTTCCTTTTTGTGAGCGCGCCGTGAAGAAGATTGTCGCATATTGCAACGCCAATGACAATTTTTACCATCAAAATCGAATCCAAATCCATGCTGATAATACCCGCAATCAGATGACACAATGGATCACGCTGTGTCATACCCCTTCTATTCTCAATCTATTTATATACAGATTGGATTTGCGTGTACTGCTGCCACACTATTTATATTTTTCACCACATTGCTTTGTTCAATTGTTCCGCTCATTCCATGCCGCTGTTTGTTCGGAATCGCCAATGGGATAGTAATTTCCTGAGAAATTGATTTTTCTTTGTTTGCTGTGTTTGCTGATGACATTGAAAAATCTACACGGCAATTTCATTACATGTACAAATGGGCAATTTGCTACTTTTGTACTATGATTGTGAAAAGTTAATAATAACAATGACGACGACGACGACGACGACGATGGCCACGATTCATAATCGCAAATATAATTTATGGCAGCAATTTGCCAAAACAAATCGAATATCGATTTTTTTTCGCTTCTTTTTCGGTCAGATTCCATTTAGTTTGCCATTGTTTGCTGGAGTAAATTCACACCTTGCCACCAACACCTCCATACAGCTCCGTTCAATCGCATTTCACACACATTCAATCCACTTAGGTGGCGATTCAATGATTTTCGATTTCGCTGATTTGCGAGTCTAATTGAATTAGTTTTGATCGATTGATTGCTGCTTACACAAACGTTCTTTGGTGCCTTTTTCACGTAAAAAGCCCAAATTCCACAATGCGTAGGTACATATTTCATTCGATGGTTTCATTTGATCTGATAATTTGCACTTGACGTGATATTTATAGTCGCAGTATGGAGCTCTATGTCGATTACGTCGACTGTAATTGCTTAATTGCTTAGCGACACCGGTGCGACGGAAGCTACTCAGAAGGCACGAAACGAGTAAATTAGCAAATATTCGTGCTTTGAACGAAATTCGCTTATTCACTACTGTTTTTACGCCACATTTATGTGGAAAATAAATTTGAGAAATGGCGACGCATAGTATTTTAGTTTTATATTAACAAGAGAACATGTACCAAATGTATGTTCCGAATGAGTCTATTTATTTCCAAAATGTACATTATTTTACACGAAAAATCGGGAATTAAATTTTGGATCAAAGCTTTTAAAACGTTCGAAAATTTCATTGATTATATTGATTTGCCAACTGATTATGATAAAAATCAAAGAGGTGACCTTTGTTGGGTCATTGGATGGTGCAATAAATTACAATTCACATGAGTATTATACCATAAAGGAAACAAAGAAAGACCACTTGTTGTTGCTTTTGTTATTTATGGGAGAAATTTATCCATATATTATCATTATCGACGTCGATTCCGCCGAGGAAAATTTACTTCATAAAATTGTATTGTCAATTTTTGATCATTCAATTTAAGATAAAATGTACGGCACAGCATTGGCGCTACGAATGATTTGTGCCGGCTGCAGCAAAGGCAAAAGCCGAACAAATATTTGTGAGGGAGATTTGACCCATTAATGTGTAAAAACAAACTGTTTGGCATCGCATCATTTACTCAGAAAAATGGAACACGGTGTGGAAAAGGTCCATTGGTGTTTGGGCGTAATAAATCCATTTGTAAATGGATCGAACAGATAAACTGGAATAAAACCATAACTTTCCATTTGGTTACTCTTCGTGTCAGACGATTCTTGAATAATGGCTCTACAATGTTATTCGGAGCGTTTATTTGTGTCTATCTTTTGCCACAAGTTTCAGTGGTGTAGTGGTTATCACTTCCGCTTTACACGCGGACGGCCGCAGGTTCGATCCCTGCCTGAAACAATTATTTTTTTTTTCGTCCCCACATGAAATATAGACAACCAATAACTTTTTTATTGTTGGCTTTCTTACTTTTAGCAAATTTATATAAAAATTCAACGAAAGCATACTCGCCTATTTCAAAAATACAAATTGAAGAAAAAACATACTCTACTTTTCATATGATTGCCATTAACTTTATCAAAGTTATGCATTTCAACGGTTACGGTTTCCGTAATAGAAATTAAAAGTGTGGCCAAGCATTTAAAATCGATCGGATTTTGTACAGAATTCAGAATGTGAGAAATTACGATTATTATTCGATCGCTTAACACAATTAATGCTTTTTAAATTGAAACATTGCACCAAAATTGTTTAGTTACAAAAATCAGTTGGTTTATTCAATCGAGTATAAAGTTTGAAATTGCCATTGCATTTCAAATTGAATTTTCTACCAAAATGTTTTTGTTTCTCTGTTTTTTCATGAACGCACTTCTGTGTTCATTGGTGACGGGCTCAGGTAAAATTGAATCATTGAACAAAAATCACCAATTTAATGCATACCACAATCTTTCTCACTCTTTTACTCATTTCTAGAGAAGGCATTTTTTAATTCATCTCCACGAATTGTCGGTGGCAAAGTAGCCAACATAACGAATCATCCATATGTAGCCTATCTAAAATTATTTCATAATTATTTCCTACCTCGCGATTATTCGGAATGTGTTGCTGTGATCCTATCCAAGGACTGGCTTCTGACTGCCGCGCACTGTTTTGAGTATTGAAAAAAATTATGAATTTGCTAAAATTTAAATCCATATTAAAAATTGGTGTTGAGCGGGCATACACGTATATTTAAAAATCAAACAGTACTTGAATGAAGCTACAATTTTCCCATTATAGCGATCCATATGTTCGAGCATATATTCATGCTGGTTCGAGTGAGAAATTGGGTAAAGATGGGTTGTATACATTTATTAAACCGCCCGTAATACATCCATATTATGATAAAAACAGTAGCGATTATGACTTTGCACTCGTGATGACCAATGTAAAAATAGATTTTTCCGGTACAATTGATTACCTTGATTTGCCCACCGATGAGGATGAAATCAGAAATGGGGATCTTTGTTGGACGGCTGGATGGGGTAGTAAATTGCATTTTGATGAGTAACAAATAAAAGAACCAAAGCCCAACTACTTGTTCTCGCCATTTGTAGGAGATCTCACTCGATACAAATCAGTCGACGACGCTCCTGACGAAGCAGATTTGCTGCATGAAGTGATGTTGCCCATTTTTAGTCATTCAATTTGCAATGAACTTATCTACGGCAATACATTGACGAAACGAATGATTTGTGCCGGCTACGCGAATGCTACGTCCTTTAAAAGCCCATGCTCGGGTGATTCTGGTGCTCCATTAGTTTGTGAAAGATTGCTGTTTGGTATCTTATCATTTAGAAAGGATTATGAACCATGTGGCAAAAATCCAGCGGTTTTTGGACGTGTAAAATCCATTCGAAAATGGATCGAAAACGAGACGGGGATAGAACCAAAAAAATGATTCAATTTTGATGCTGTTCCATTGTTAGACCATTATTGCAAAATTACTCTGAATGAATATCATTATTTTGTCACAAATTCACAACGGAGATGTAAGAAAGTTGAAAGAACAATCACACGTGTATAAGCTAAGTGGAATCGCTTTTTAATACAAACAAATATTCCTTACGTAAAAAGTGCAAATATACACAAAGAAATACAAAAATGCTACAAATTGTCAAGAAACCGTTCTTCATATCAGTATGGCCCACATAAACTTCACATTAAATTTATGTTCATATTTGGTTTCAGTTAGAATTCCACACCAAAAACTCCATACAAAACGAGCAAATTTGTGTTGTGACTGAAAATACGATATTTGATATGTTTCCATTCAAAATTGTGATAAATTACATAGATGATGTTCTGGTTTTTCCGATGTGACTTAGTCTTAGATTACTTTGTGGCTCACACCAATAAAAGACAGCAAAATGTTTGTTTTATTGATAATTATCATGAAAACTGGTAATACATCAATTTAAATGACCATATTACAACGGTAAAACCAAAACAATACATCAAATACATATATTGCGTACTGATATGGTGAACCGCGAAACAATGCCATTTAAATTGAAACACTGTGCAGGAATAAATTAGTTCGAGCTGATTGTCATTGTGTAAAGGCATTGAATTGGAATCGTCACTGCATTCACAACTTGAAATCGAATTTCGAATAATACAAATGTGTCGTTTTTCGTGTTTATTTATGAACGCACTTCTGTGTTCATCGGTGATGGGCTCAGGTAAAATTGAAGCTTTGAACAAAAGTAACAAATTCATTGTATACCATACTTGATCTCTCACTAACTCATCTCTAGCAAAGCCATTTTCTAATTTATCTCCACGAATTGTCGGTGGCAATGTGGCCAACATAACGAACCATCCATATGCTGCCCATATAGTAGTAACTTATAGCGGTAATAACGGGGTTGAGTTTCAATCTAATTGTGCTGCTGCCATCATTGGACGTGATTGGATTCTAAGTGCTGCGCGCTGTTTTGAGTATTGAAATGATATTTTTGTTTTCATTGAAATTCGAATCAATCGTCAGAGTATAAAGATACAAATTTTCCATTAAAGTCATGCAGTCATAAAGAAATCAGTATTTCACGGTGGTTCGACCGAGAAAGGAGGCGACAATGGGAAGTATTCATACTTAAAACCGGCCATAATACATCCAAAATACAATGTAAACTCTAGCGATTACGACTTTGCACTGGCGCAGCTCTGGATAAAACTGGATTGGTCCGGTACAATTGATTACCTTGATTTGCCCACCGATGAGGATGAGATCAGAAATGGGGATCTTTGTTGGACGGCTGGATGGGGTAAATGAATCACATTTTGATGATGTGCTATAGATTAGAAGAACCAAAGTAAGACTACTTGTCATTTGTAGGAGAACTCTGGGGATACAAATCTGGCCGCGACGAAGATGATTTGCTTCATGAAGTGATGCTACCCATTTATGATCATTCAATTTGCGAAAAAATCTATGACAGAAAATTGACACAACGAATGCTTTGTGCCGGCTACGTGAATGGTACGTCCAACAAGGGCATATGCGACGACGATTGGGGTGCTCCACTAGTTTGTGATCGAAAACTGTTTGGCATCTCATCATTTATAAAGGAGAACGAACCATGTGGCAAAAGTCCAGCGGTTTTTGGGCGTGTAAAATCCATTCGAAAATGGATTGAAAACGAGACTGGAATAATACCAAAAAATAAATTTCAATTTTGATGCTATTCTTGTCAGAAGATTGTTGAAATATTGCTGCGAATTAAAGCGTCATGATGTAATTTTAAACATTTGTTATTATTTGAACTAAAATCTTTTGCATACTGCTTGAGATGTGGGCCATGAAACGCATCCGGATCTGTGACGAAACCACATAAGTGTAAGGTTTTTTATACAGCCAAAACGGTTTGTTTTGAAAAAAAAAACTTTACAAAAATAAAATCTACATGAGAAATAAAGTTAATTTTCTTTGTATTGACAAGGGCTTCTTCATAAAAGTTCAACGTGATTTCGCTATAATTCTTTTTCGCAACTTTCCCGTATATGATGCTATTAAAAGTGATTTTAACACGGTAATCAGGCAACAGTTTTTCACACACACATACAAACACGTTCACATGCAAATCTCAACTCATCGATTTAATTTGCGGATTCATTTAAATTGTACCTAAGCATTCGTGGAATATAAAACGAAGGTGTGAATATACACGTACGATGTCCGCTCTGCAACAGCGACGGACAGTGTGTAGCAAAATACATCTACATACATATATCTATCTGTGTGCAGTGTGCACTAAACGCCAACGTATCTAGATCCGATGCGCCAAATCTGATCGCCCGATTTACGTGACCGTTATAGATGCGACGATCACTCAGTGTGCCATTTCCAGCAAAAGCAAAAATATAAATACCTTTCGCTCTAGTCGAACCATCTTGACCAGCTTTGCCCCGAATTTTTTTGAAAATTGTCCCGATTTCGGACTTTCTAGGTAAAGGCTTATGATAGAATATGTCCAAATTGTTTACCATGCTCATCGCTATCGAAAACAAAGCTATCTGCGTTATGAATATTATGCCGCTAAGAAAGAAAATTCTCAAAAGTGAATC
>NW_022595246.1:1198178-1323273 GCF_009176505.1 Sitodiplosis mosellana
CAATTTGCAAGCTGTTCTTATAAGTACAGCTATGCAAATTCGGTTTGTTCATATACTTCGCAATTTCCATATTGGTCGTAAATGCATGACTGTACTTATAAGACCATTTTGATTTTTGCGATTTATTGATAATTCCAGCATTATATTATACCAGATTATGAATATTTTTTTAAGTGCTTATGAGGTAAAATAAGCATGGAAAAAAATTCCCAGCTCTGTATAAAATATATGCATTAGAGGGTTAAATCGATTCCTCGTCAAAAATTAGATGCGTATAGATCCTTAGTAAGTCATTGTAAGTGTGTTTTGTATGTCATAAATGTGATTTTATATGAAGCATACAATCGTTCACTTATTTCACACAAAAAAATGGTCGGAAATGGCCTCTCATGATGTTTTCGTGTGGAAAAAGTACCATTTTTCTGTCGAAAAATATGAGTTTCCACACATTTGAACACAGATTCACCTACAAATTTGGTCTGAAATCGACATTCCTTTGTAAAAAAAAATGCGAATAATTGGAAGCTTCATGTAATTTTTTTCTAGTTTTTAATCAAAGACAATTAAAAAAGCTAAAGAAATTGAAAATAAAAAAAAGAAACATGTTCATACCTGGTATCGAACCAGGGACCTTCTGTGCGCTAAACCCATGCGGGCCATGTTAGACAGATGTGATAACCACTACACCATATGAACCGATGAATAAAGTCCGATTCAGAAGCTGGATATGGCTCTTCTGCGTTCAATCCTATCAAACAACATTTTTTACACTCAATGTTATGAAATGAATTTTTCTCCTTTATTTGCCCAAAAAATTGTGTTCGAACAGTTTTTGCACGACAATTGTGAATCATCTCACTCAACGTAAGGCTAGAGAACGATAAATTGTATAGAATTCTTCAGTAAAAACTTCATGTCAAAAGATAGGTTATATGCAAAGGCAAATTATACATTTGTCAAACCATTCACATTAACCCAGCACTACATCACTCAATCGCAATATTGCAAAAGTGCGGTCGTACTATTTATAGCGTACATGTGTCATTATGTGTGCGGAGAAACATTTTTTATAACCAATAATCACACGAAAACTGTAGCTGCGATTCAATTAAATAGAAAATGTATTGGAACATGCTATTGAGACTGAATAACAAACATGATTGAGTCATTTTGCATAAACGTACAGTCCCTAATGGCAAAAATCGATAGCCGTAGACCGAAAAAAAATCGTGTGTCGATAAAAATACGAAGGAAACAAACGAAATAAAAGTTTTATTATGAAACGAACAATTGCTTAGTTTCAAATATATTTATTATTTCCATTTCATCATAGTAATCAAATAAGAGACATTACATTAAAAATAATCGAAATTATATTCAGTCGGCAATTCACACCGAATGGAATCTGCGCAATTTAAACCCTAAATTATGTCAATTTCGTCGCGTCCTAATCGTCTCCCGGAGCAGACTGACTGAGCTGTGGTGGTGGAGCCATCATAGGTGGACGCATAGCAGTGAGCGGTGGCATACGCATTGGTCCGCCTTGTTGGGAAAAAAATATTATTTATTAACATTTCTTTGAAATGTGTGTTGGTTTACTAGTCTCTCGAATAGTAAACTCCAAAAAAACTTACCTTGCATCCCACCAGGCATTTGACCTGGGCGCATTCCGGGTGGCATCATACCAGGCGGCATTCCCATTGGTGGCATACCTATTGAAATAAAGTTTTGAAAATCAATTCCCACTTTTTGATTGGTTCTAAACAAAACGGTCATTCAATGATTCACTTGCATAGACACTCATATGTGTATTTCACAGTATTTGATCAATCCTTGACTAACCGGCTAACCAAACCGATTTATATTTACCTGGTGGTGGCATCATTCGTGGTGGTCCAAATCCAGTGGGCGGTGGAACGGCCGTCATATTTGGAGGTGGATTTGAGAATGGATTCTGTGCGATTTTGCCGGCTTTGAATGCCGCAGTGGTGGCATCAATCAAATGCTGTGCCTGTTCTTCCATCCATTTTTGATAGTAAAACTTGACATTGTCTCTGTGTTTGCGACCAATGCAATGTGTTTTCCGCACACTCGGCGAGTCGTGTGTCAAATATGTGTCGCAATAATCACAATAATACTTTGGCATTTTGTTTGCGGTGCCGTTGTTGCTTCTGTTTGTGGAACGGGTCAAGCTGATTCGTTGGAATTGGCTGTAAAAGACAAATCGATTAGTATTTTGCTAACCTCAAAATGTCGCTTGTAAACAAATTTCACACAACCACTACACCTTTTCTTGTGTTTTGAACAGAATTTAATTCAACTTACGGGAAAAATTCCAAAATAATTCGATAAATGGCAGCTTCTTGATTCACTTTCCTTTAGTAAACCTCTTTGTTTTTTGCATACTTTTCCAGAAAAATAAAAAAAATACTGTACTTTTCGCCAGCTTCGTTCTCCGGTTAAACGTTTACAATGATAGATACAATGATAGATGTGTCAAAATCTGCGACCTTATAGAGTACAGCGTCATCGCCATTTTTTAGTGTTACCACCATAAAAATATCCCACATTTTTGGTTCGTCTTTTAAGTAACTTTTTTTTTCTGTACATTTGAATGTTTCAGTACTTTCGGTGTGCTCGTCGGTCATCAAATTCAACGAATACATAACAGACGCTGGAAATAATATTTCGATTCCCTGCTTGGCTCACGGTTCAACCCTTATGTGGGTCAAAGAAGAATGCAATGAAACGAGAGAATTTGTGGTAAGGTTTGAAACAAACAACAACAATAAAAAAAAATATGTGCACAACAAGCACGTGACAGTGTGTGATGTGAGCATGAGAAATGAATTTGACACTTTTTTTTCTCTTTCTGTTGTTTGATAGCGAGGACCAGATTTGCGAATCAATAATATTCAACCGAGTGATGCTGGAATATACATTTGCCTTGTGAGTCCGGATGAATCAGAATTGACGCAAGTTGGTAACGACGACGATTCGTCATGGTCAAGTCAAGAAAAACCAACCGATAACAGTTTTCTCGAGGGTTTAACGATTGTGCTGAAGGTGCGATCGGTACCTGGACCAGTGACTAAGCTTAGCGTACGATTATCGACAATTTTAGGCGTTCTAATATGGGAATATTCATCGAATCATTCCGGCGGCTATCCAGTCAAAAGTTTCACTGCTGAATTTCGCAAATACTGTGCCGACGTTGATGAATTGACCAATGCATCGTTATTGCTATGGCATCAATTGGATCCACAGAATATTCCAGCGAATGTGGTAAGAGAGGAATGTTTATGTTGGGTTCTCTAAGTTTTTTTTAAATTATTCAAATTTGCCTCATCTTTGTAAAGTAAGCAAAAACTAGTAGAATTTACATGAAAACTAAATGACATTTGTTCACAGCGCTATTATGAGGTGTATCATTTGATTCCGAACACGACGTATGAATTCCGACTGTGGGCCAACAATTATCTGGGCGCCGGCGAAGCCGTTACAACATCGGCGACAACGCTCGGGCAACTGAGCGACGAAAGTAAGAAATTATCATTTTATTGACATGGTACTCATTAGCCTATAGAATACAAAATGTAAAACCAACGTTGTTCCATTTCTCTCTCTTTAATAGGTGTGTTGGATATCATTTTAAAGGATGTAGAAGGATTCGATCCAAAAATTTGGGTGTATGCCGTTGGCCTAAGTATGAGCGCATTGGTTGTGTTAGGTTTTACGTTGTGCATATTATTGCTTCGTGATCATTATCTGGAGATGGAGGAGAAACGGCTGCGAGGTGAATTTCTCTTTGTAGTTTATCATTATTTCAATACATTTTTGTATTACATCAAGAACTTTTTTCTTATGATTGTACCTTCAAATACCATGTCACCAATGAATCACTTATCTATTTCTCTCTTTCTTCTCCTTTTTGCTGTCGGCAAATACACAGAGGAAGACGAATGGGAGTCAATTGGTATCATTCCGAATATCATATTGAATCCTGGTTTCCTGGAACCCGATGATCCTAGTGATCCATCTCCGCCGTACACACGAACAATAATTTTCGGCGAAGATGTGCTGAGCACGAGTGAAAGTGGCAGTAGCGAAGAAGAAGAGCCAATATCGTTCAAACGGAAATTCTCGCTATTTTTCACCGGCGATACAATCAAACGGCTGTAGAGGGTCGTCAAGATTTATACAATTGAATCGATCAAAGTGAATTCCAAAAGCAATGATGAAACGTAATTTCAGTCGTTGGATGTCTGTGATGGGAATCCAACAGGCTATACTCTTCCAATGGCGACGAAGAGTACAAATTGCCTTGAAACAAAACAAAAAATAACAAATACGAGAATTAGCATTCGCTTCGAATAAGTGTCAAATGTTAAATAAAAGCTAATAGTTAGATGCATGCTCAATGGTGATTTGATAGCTCATCGCCGCAAATACAGATACAAATACAGATACAAATACAAATACAAATACAAATACACATTCAAGAGTCAATGAAACGGACTTTTGTAGATAGGAATGAGAATTGAGTATAAAACCAAAGAAATGAATCACATAAGGATTAGGAAATTGCATTACAGGAACCCACCTTGAACATTTTTATTTAGCGAATGGAGTGTGAACAAACAAATGGAATTCAAGCGATTTATTTTCGAGTTGTTATAACGAATAAAAATTAAGAAAACATACATTAATAATTTTCCGATTGACGTTCTCTTTCAGCAGCTGCTGTTGAACAAAAATCAAAAATAATTTAAATTACAGAAAAAAATATATACCAATAAGCAATTAGAGACTATTAGGTCAAATCATTCACCAAAATACAAACGAAACGGATCAAAACAAAATTGTATGAAGAAAAAAGAGAAGGAGCGATATGAGCGTTAAAATAATTCATTGAACAAAACGATGAAGTAAATCGTATAGAAATAAATGTCAAAACTCAGATCAATTGCATCAAATCAAATATACCTTAAATAAACATAGTACACTCACAAAAACATTCACATTGAGAGATAGACCGTTGTTGGTGCGTCGCAACCGCCGCCGCTTTCGGTATAATTCAAATATAATAGGGATTTATATTGCATTTATTCTCTGTATTCGCTTGATATTTTTGGTATTTTACATTTGCACCGAGAAGCACGATGAATTACTATTTTTGCCTCACGCTACACATCATAAATAATATCTGTAGAGTCCAAGGATAGATCATAGATGATCTCATCATTGAATTATGAACGATTTGTCTTGATAATGAACTTTTATTGCTTTCAATTTCTATGATTATTATAAATGGACATTTCAAACTACAAAAACCAAATATATTGTGATAAGAATTGCATTTCATAATTACTAAATCGAATTATATAGCTATGGCTTGTCAGCGAAATGAGTCAATTATTACATGTATTGAAAGATTAACTTGCGATAACGATAAACAATTTATGCGTAATTTTATTGATAGACAGAAAGCAGCCAGTGATTTCGTATGTTGAGCAAAATTGGTTTTCAAATTAATTGTCTCTCTGTGATATGATATGCGGTATGCACTTTGTTTTGGGTTTTATCTTCGTTGAAATATTTATTGAAACCAAATAATTGGCATTTAAGAATTTAACACGTAACGAATATGTTTGATTTTTTGGGAGTTTTTGTTCGAACTAAGAACGAACGAACGAACGAAGGTTAGTGATTTGAATGCGTAGCAATTTGATGAGAAATTCCAATTTTTGTTTAAACACTTCGCAACGAATTTTTGCTGTTATCGCTAAGAAAATGATTTTTAAATGAATAGAAAAAAAAATTGAAAATATATTTAGGTGCCTGATTTTTCGCTTCTTCCATTTTGGTTTTTGGTTTGCCTCTTCTACGTCGAAAGAGGTAGTTGGAGTTTAGACGGAGAATTGATTGCCTCATTAAATCACATTGTTAGAAATTAAAATACTACAAAATAAAAAAAATAAACGCAAAAGGCTAATAAATCTATTTTACACACTAGCTTTTTAGGTACAATACTTTTAACTAATAACATATTAGTGAACCAACCATGCTTGAACGATAAAACACACAAATCATTTCCATTCCATACAACCGGAAGATTTTTTGAACGAAATTTTTCGTTGATTTTTTATTTTATTTCGGTCAAACGCAAACATGTTTTTATTCAATGAAAAGAAAAAAAAATAATGCCTTAAATAAAATAATGTTTCATTCATTCATTACGCAACGAGATCAGTTTTTTTTGGTTCAAGAGAAGAAAAAATAACATGATACATATATAAAAACGAATACAGATCGCCTCATACTAGTTTTATCGTTTCAAGACATTTTTATTCGATTTCACATTCAATTCAGAACGATATATTTGTAGCGTTAATAAGATTGCAAAAAATTTAAATAATTCCTCAAGTTTTGATTATGACAATATTTCGAGTGGGATTTGGAACGAATGAATGAGCAATTGTTATGGTTAATGGTTAAAATCAAGTCAATTTAAAGAAAAATTAAAGGAAAAAATGCTGTTGTTGTCACTAACTCACGTTTGACTATTAAGTTAGCAACTTGAAATGGGCAATTTCAATTGTTAATAATGAAAGTTGCTTTCTAAATTGCGTTTGAAATGCTTCTATTTTTCTGAACAAAGCAAAGGCTTTTTCATGCCACGAGAAAGGGATACAGATTGGTGGTAAAATGATCAATAAAAACAAGCAAATAATCAAAATCAAAATTATCGTAGGATACGCTTCCCATCATCCCTTTGCTTTACTATTATTTCACACATATCAAATTGCATTTTCCCCACTAATTGCAGGTCACTTATTTGCAAAAAACAACAACAGAAAAACTAGTCGCTTTAATATATTCAAACTAGATTCGTACTATATTTTATAAATCAAATAATAAAACTTCCTATGATTTACTCTTCATTCGATAGAAGAATTGTAACAAAATACAGGCAAAAATTTCGAAAACCAAGCTCACAATTACACTGATCTAGAGATAGATCAGTCGCATACACGCACGCCACACACATAACATTCATAATATCTTTAATTCAACCGGCGTAAAGCATTCAGCCAGGGGTGTAGGCAAAAGTGTATCAACGTTCATTGAAAATGCTATTTTAAACAATACAACAAAAAAGAGCAAAAATAAATGAATAAATGAATTTAAAAACAGGAACAAAATCTGATATTTACTCAAAAAATAATAAATCGCCTGAAAATCAGTCAGTGAATGCAATGGCCATTGACAGACATATTAGGCCAGCAATTCGGCATTTTAATTCAATAAATTTTAAAATATGTATCGTTTTTGTTGCAAATACAATTTTCTTTGCCATTTTGAATAAAATCGAAGAGTAAAAAACTAAAAGAAAACACTCTGTTTCTTTCCTCTTTCATTTTTTCCATCAGTTTAGGAAGAGAATGAATATTTTGTTTGCCATATTGTAAGGCACAGTGAGTTTTAAAATTTAAAACAAATACCGATTGAACTCACTGCAAAAGTCGGTGGAAGGATTGAAAATATGGAATATTCAAAAAAGAACAAGAAAATACTCTAACTGCGTGCACGGGCAAGTGCAAGAAGCATAGGTGAAATTTAGGATTACTATACTAGATAAGTCGTACGCGAGCCACCCGTGAAACATTCAAAAATCGACAACTTCTCAAGAAGGTTAAAGTGCCCCTTACAACTTCTTCCATCTCAACTCTTCTTTGCTAGTTTAGAATTTAATTCATTCACATTCTTTTCTCTAAGACCAGAATAGAATGGTGCACGACAAAAATTGTATCCAATATGGATATATAGCGAAGTAAATTCAAAATTGCATTTAATCGTATAAATCAGATGAGAATGAAATAAAAACAATGATTAATTTGACATTTTTATTCGGATTTGTTATGTTTTCGTATTATATTTGTAAACGTGCAGTGACCATAAAATAATTGATTTTAAATGATAATATTCCAAAATGAAGTACATTCTCCTACAAGACGAAGGTAAAGTGATGAGTTTGTGCAACGCTGGAAATATTCCTGATTAATGACCTCGATGGTATACGTCTTTGTGGTTGGGTGTCGATCAATGATGTTGAAAAAATCTGCTGTCGGGTAATCACCAATATTGATATGAATGTATGGATGTTGTTCAACCACGAATAATGAGGAATTTCCCAAATGTTGCAATGAATTTAGTTGCCGTTGAATGGAAAAATAATGCAAAATTTTAAATCAAGTCAAATCTTTTAAGATTTTTCATTAGTTCATAATAATACACAATAACATCTAGAAACGTATCTAGAGCGAACATCGGTTCGTTGTTTCTTTGCCCACAAAGACGCACTTTTTTCAACTGTGGATTCAAACGCAAAAAAGCTGACATGTGCTCTACCGTATACTCTGTCATAAAATTAATAAAGTTGTATCGGCATTTTTGAGATCAGTACCGTTTTTCGGCTAAAATTCCGAAGGAAAACAGATTCGGCGGCTTTGCGTAGTCGTTTATTCGAATCAGCCACTCTCAAAAGAGTCTCCAGTTCCGAATACCCGAAACATTCTTCGAGACAGATTAGATTCATATCCGTGATTTTCATTTTATCGGCGGGTCCTGTGAAAAAACGTTGAAAATTACACACAACACAAAATAAGAGGTATTTATTTTTAAAAAATCAACCGTTTTCTTCAGTAAATTCTATGGACTATTTATCACGCTCGTTTTATCTTTACAATTCCTCAAGTTCCGTTCGTTATTGAAATATAATTGAAAATTTTCACACTCTAAACAGTTTTGATAGATCGTTTGAAAATGTTGCAGTAATTCAATTTAGCAAGGACTAGTTTGTGAGCCAACTTATGTCTTCAGCAACCAAAACTCAACTGACACTGGTAATCGATATTTTGTCTTTTATAATATTTGCCTGTCATAAGTCATTTTCGACGGGTCATTTCATAAACGGGTTTGACGTTGGGTCACACCACTTTAAATTTAATACGATAAATAGTTTTCCGATAAAGAATCAACCGAATACGGTCAAATAAATGAAACAAACTTCTTGAAAAAAGTATTTTAGCAGTTAGTATTCTTATGACTGTTGAGCATCGAAGTCATGAATAATCGGGAATATTTCTAGCATTGTTCAAATGTTCACATATCACATTACCTTCGACTTTTGCAGGAAAATGTACTTCATTTTTTAATATTTTTATATTCAAATTTGTCGTTGCTTATATTTTATACATTTATTTTCAAATCTTCCTTAAATTTGTTTTTTTTTTCATTGGTTTGTCGGAATGAAATGCACTCATTTCTGTTCAGTCGGGAAAAAAATCCCTCGCATCGGTCAACACGCTCATTGAGTGAATGAGAGAGTCAACGGCAAGCGCAACTGTCAATTGTCAAACTCTTTTCTTGGTTAACGTCAACTAAAATGGTACGTTTATGTGTTGTTCAGCGAAAAAAATTGCAAATTTTCCAAATCATCCGTATATCAAATCGCTAAATTCTTGTGAAATTTTGTACCCATAGTGATGATGAATTAGATAATAATTATATTTCGGAAAATCGCTGTGTGAAAATATGTGATTTTCGTGATTTATTATGAGCGGTGTTTTGTACGGCATCCAATGCGTGGTGCTGATATGTGTTCGATTTGCCTTGATTAGAATCGGTTGAAAACTATTTTGAGCTGACCAAAGCTAAAAATTGAACCAATTGAATGAAAAAGGAAGCAAAATGTTATTTAGTTGCAACCGAATTTGATTTATGGTGTTTTGGAAGATTTGCAATATCAATTTCAAGCGAGTGATCAAAATAAAACATGTGGTCCATTGGAACATAGACACATACACACTAAGCAATGAATCTAATCAATTTCTTTCCGAATCCATTGTGAATTTTTCAGACGAAAGGTACATCAAGTTTTGGAAAGCGTCATAATAAGACGCACACATTGTGTCGACGATGCGGTCGCTCATCGTACCACATCCAGAAGTCAGTTTGCGCCCAATGCGGATACCCAGCTGCTAAAATCCGATCATGTAAGTGCCACCCGATGAAATCAGTGCAAAAGTAACCCTATTGAATTAGTGCCAGTGTCTTTGAAGATGCATTCTCATATGCCATTGGTTCGTGTCTCAAGCAACACTAGGCAAATCAAATCAGAAAGTCTCCATACAAAATATTTTCAACTTGATTTGAACTTGTTTTCGGACAGATTTTCGACATTGTCATTCTGTCACTAATCTTTGAGATAAATTTGCAGTAGATCGATTTGAACCGAAGTGCTAATTCGATTTTGTTCTTTTTGTTTCTTCCATCAACACAGACAATTGGTCAGACAAGGCAAAGCGCAGAAAGACCACAGGAACTGGCCGATGCCGTTACTTGAAAATTGTGCGTCGTCGCTTCCGCAACGGATTCCGTGAGGGTGGACAAGCCAAACCACGCAACAAGCAAACCAAGGCTTAAATTATTCGCTTCTAAACTGCTTATGAACTTGTAACATCCAAACAGTTTCCACCAACCACAACAACAACAACAAAACTTATTTTGTAAATCCGTTTTTTCGAATTGTACGCGACGTAATTGAGTGCGCATATTGGCATATCTATGCCAATGGAATGCAACCAATTTTCAACGCTAACAATAAAAATGTTCAAAATAAACGAGAAAAAAAAAATTGAAAATCAGTTAATGATTTTAACCTAAAACACAAACGATTTTTTTTTAAACTTTCTGAATGATGCCAAAAGTCACTTAAACTCAAGTCTTTCAATTCCAACCATGGTGAACCTTTCACATTCATCTGAATCAATTCAATGCTTACAATTGATTTGGTTTTTAGTCAAAAACCCATCATTTCTGAACAATTTCAATCCAAAACAGAATTGACCAAACGTACTTTTTACTATTGATGTATAAATTCTTGACTTGCTTGAAAGTGGAACTCAACATCACACCAAATGTCAACAACAAAACAGTCGCTTGCATCTCACTTTTGAATTTGAGCTAGAAACTTCCGCTTATCCATCAATATATCAATATACCAATTTTTTGGATGTTCTGAACCCAGTCACCTTAACTCTATTCAATATTGCTAACGTTCGAAGTTCGAATTTTTTTCGAATGACAGTTGTAATTCGAACTGAGCGCTGTTGACGGTTCTGTCAACTGATTAATTTCACAATAAGACGCAAAACACAGATAAACCGGTGCTTGTGTTTTTGGCGCGTGTATTCACAGTGATTGTCATAAAGAGAATTGGTTTTTAGATTGAATCAAAGTGTCCGAAAATTGATCGGAAATATGGCTGCTACAAAGGTAATGAAAAAAGGAATGGATTTTTGATCGATATTCCCTACAATTGCAATTCTGTAGCTATTTCAATGCAATGCATTTTTTTTTCATTCCACAAGGATGCTACAATCATCATTTTGGATGTCGGCGCAAATACAAATCAATTGGACAAATTGAAATCGAAAACGTTCTTCGAAGAGGCGAAGAGTTGCATCGAATTCGCCATCACACGTAAGGTATTATGCAATATTCAATCACTTTCAGATGCAAACCAAAGTGTCGTTGTTCGACATGTTGACTGTTGTGTTTGCATGCATGTGCATGTCTCGTAGATTTTCACCCGACCAAAAGATGAGGTGTCGCTTTTCTTGTTCGGAACCAAAACGACCGACAACGAATTGAACAAGCGATATGGAAGTGGCTACGAAAACATCAACCACGCAATTCCATTGAGCCCGATGAGCTGGGATATTTTGAAGTACGTTCAAAAGAGCATCGATCCGCCGATGGACGAGGGAATCACAGGCGATTGGTTGGATGCCGTTGTGGTTGCCATGGACTATTTCAACGATTTGGAGTAATTTTTTTGGCAATTTCGTTGACACCAATGATGATTCGATCATTGTGAACGACAATTGAAATTTTATTTCTGGAATTAACTTTGTAAAATAAATCTGGTTTATGTCCACAGTCTCAAAAAGACCACAAAGAAAATTCTGCTCTTCACAACATTCACCACGGATGTGAATGATGCCGAAAACATTGACAAAGTGATTGGTGGCTTGAAGCATCTCGAAATCGAGCTCATTGTTGTGTAAGTTATATCAACACCTTACTTCTGTCAGTTGCTTTGAAACAAGGTTTTCAAAACACTCAATTTTATTTACAAATTCAGCACAAAAAATGTGATATACGAAATGGATCAAGACAGTGAAGATCAATACGCCAACTTCAGTCAAGCCATGGGCAAGGATAAGGTACAAGAACATAGCGAACGATTGATCAAGCAGATTGTGATGCAAAGCGATGGTGTGCTGTGCAGTATTGATGAAGCGGCTGCAAAATTGATTTACGTGGACAAGAAGCAACGCAGACGTGTTCCATGGAAGGTCGATCTCACCATTGGCAGCAATCTGGCTATCAAAGTTTCGGCATTTATTTATGTGAGTGTGGTACAAAATCAAAATACAAACAGGGACAAAGCTAGAGTTCAATATGAAAATTCGATTTCTGTTGATTTCTCCGTAATTCGAATAGAACAAATAAATCAATTTTCAATTCACATGTTTCGGTGTAGGTTCGTAACGACAAAGAACTGGGTGATTGGAAGACACGTTTCGTGAACAAAGTTCCGTCGACCAACGAAGGTCCAAGTGATGGCGACCCATCTGGTTCATCTTCCAACGTTGAAATCTCGAACGTGACCATGAAAACTGAGCACTATCTCAACGATGAAGTCCTCGATCTCGAAACTGTTGCCGAAAACTTGATAAAAGGGTACGTTTTGCTCAAATTCAAAACAAAAACAAAATTATATTTAGACAATGATATAAAAGAGGTTTTAACAAATAGAAACATTCCTTTAATCAGAATCAAATGATACCATAATGAGAAACTTTCACTCATAGGTACATGTATGGCGGAGAGCCAATTCCATTCGAAGATGATAAGTACGACAACGGTGGAAAAGGCTTGAAGGTCATTGGATTCACCGATATAGACACAGTTCATGACAGTCATTTGGTGGGCGATTCGATCTGGGCGGTTGTACCACAAGACGGAATGACTACTTCGGCGAAACGTTTTGCTGCCATGCTGCAAGCAATGCACAATAAGCAATTGGCCATCATTGCTCGATACACGTATCGTGAGGGCACCGCACCAAAAATGATGGCATTGTTTCCAAGCGAAAATTGTTTGCTGATGTACGAATTGTTCTTCAAAGACAATTACGTTGACATGCGATTCCCGAAGCTGAACGCAAAGAAAACCACACCGAGTTCCGAGCAGCTCGAAGCCATGGGTCGATTCGTTGATGCAATGGATTTGACAAAAGACAACGCAAAAGTGAATGATGGTCAACCGGAGCCGTTCAAGAAACTGTTGGACCCAGGATTGCAGCATATGTACCGTTGCATCGCCAATCGAGCAATCAACCCAAGCGAACCCGTTCTCAAAGTGGACGATGAAATATTGTCGTTGGTTCGACCACCAAAGCGCGACACCAATGTCGATGAACTAAAGGCACTGTTCCCACTGGAGGCGGCCAAGTTGACGGGCAAAGAAGCATTCCTGCAAAACATGCTCAAAGTCGAAAAACAAGAAGCCGACTCAGCCGATCAGCTGGAAAAACCAAAGTACTACGACGTGCACGAGATCGGAACTGTCAAGCCGGCCGACGACTTTATCAAACTGCTCGAGCTGGGTGAAGCGTTCAATCTGCTCGCGGAACAAATCCAAACCGTCATCAACAATTTGGTGGTAAAATCAATTGTTGCGATGGACGAGAAGGTTCTGAAAGCATTGTCAGCCTATCGTGAAACGGCCAAGCAAAAGGCACCATTCGGATACAACGAATGGATCGTACAGTTCAAGGAGGTGTTGAAGGAACGCGAAAAGGTCCAACTGTGGCAATCGCTCATCAACGAAAACCTGGGTTTGATCACCGCCAACGAAAGCGAAATGAGCACCATTTCCGAAGAAGAGGCACAGAGCTTCTTCAAATTTGATGACTTCAACACCCAACACGTCCAGTCAAACAACAACGACATTGAAGACTCAAACATGGACATGTTTGATGAAATGTAATCATGTCGACGCGATTCCTTAGCCAGAGAAAAACAAACACATTCAGACGTTAATATGTTACAACAATGTCATTCCGATGAAGTCTGAGCTACAACACGGGTCATCCACTTTTTTCGCCCATTTTTGTTTAATCGAATGTCGATTTTCACATGTTTTTTCCACACATTTGTTTCAAGAAGTTCTTCGTAGGCTTAAATATATAGAAATTAGTATCGAGTACTCTAAAATAATATAAGAAGATAAGGCAAAAATGTTTGGAAAAGCAAACGACAAATATTTTTGATCGAATTTATTCACTGTGAGAATCCTATTATATATTTTGTTAATAACAGAAAAAAACGCTTTAATATGAATAAATAATCAAAAATAAACGTTGATCGAAACAAATGTTATGTTTATGAGTCAAAATCAAACAATTATTTGCACAGATTTTACGACCATGAGAACAAAACTGACTGATCGCAACAGAAGTTGTGTCGAGCGAGAGAGGTAATGTGATTTCAGCATCGACATTCTATTATCGATGAGCGATGACGGTCAATCGACCGAGAGATACTACTAAAATGCGACCGATGTGAAATTTTTTATGTAAAAAAGTAAATGATTTTGTTAGTGTTTCGAATGTTGCTACAAAAAATGAAAGGTAAGCACCAAAAGCTGATGCCAAACACACAATTAAAAAGCAATAATCGCCAATGCGATTTATCAACCGGATCAAATGTTTTTGGTTCATTTCGTTTGGGCAATTCTACTATCATCATTAAATTCTGTTTAAAAAAATTTAAAGTATTAGGTTCTTCTTATAATGGCTTAATCGGCTTGGTCTATATTGTTTCGAATCGAGTGGGCTCGAGTTTTTACCGTCATCCTGTACAGCTAACCATCTTGTTGTCGGTCGATTTCATTCTTTGCAAAAAAAAATTTACCATTCTTCAGTCATTCGTCCGGTGAAAAATTAGAACAAATCAAACGGGAATATTATTCTCGGTTGTTGTGCTGTTGATTGCAATGGCATCAATTCATAAGCTACTCCCAATTGAATTGTGTGGCGCTCGTGTTCTTGATTTCACAGACGACGAGATGGGTCAGTCAAACGATTGGGGTACAATCAATGTACTCTTTGTGTGCAATATTTCATGGGTTTTATTTGCTGTTCAATGTTTGTTTCTCAATAGAAAGATTCTCTTCGCTGATTTTTTTGTTGTTGCTCTTTCCAAAGAATAGAAAAATGTTGAAATTCTATCGAGCGAGACTTGAAACGAGTAGTGTAAAGCAAAAAAAAAGAACGTCGGTCGACGAAGCAAGCACACAACAAAAAGACAGAAAAAATCCATTACAGCGGCTTGACCTATTGTAACGAATTGCTTCACGAGATTTATCGCGGTGAAATTTCTCTTGGCAGATACACATATTTCAAGCATATTCTTCTTGAGCAATGAGGCTGTGATGCGTACAACGATTACTTCACATGCAAAGAAATGCCAAGACATTTCAGCGATTTTATGGTTTGGCATTTTGATTTAGTTTTCAGCAGCACAGCACAGACGATGTAACGGTGAAAATTAAATAGCACTTTATGCCAGAACAAAAACACACACACACACAAAATGAATATTTACGGCAGCATTATTAAGTGCTTATCATCAGTCTAGCTGCAAATCATCTTGTGCACGGACACACATCAACAATTGTTGTATCAACATAAATGCTGCGGCTCTTCTAAAAAAAGAATACCAATTAACCCATCAACTGGGTAGACGACGAGCAAGTCTAGCGGCGATTTCGTTATGGTGTCAAGCAGTCACTGGGTATGGAGAATGCATTGGACGATTGTAGAATGCGGCATAACTAAAAGCCAATCTCTCACAGAATACATCTTACCTACGCAAATGACCCAAGTACCGTATCCATCATAAATTCATACATTTCAACAATGAATAAAAAATTTACAATTTTAAATATTTTTTTTAGTTTTTCGCGATTTTTGCTGTTGAATGACTTGATTTGAAAGCTAAAAATATCTCGTTTCTTTGGTATTTTAATGAAAAAATTGTTCACAATATTGACAAAAAGACTGGCCATAAATTCCATTTTATTCGAAGATTTATTCTTTAAGGTGTAGGTCTTTTATAATTGCCATTTGTGTGATCTCGATTTTAAGTGGTGAAATTAAATTTTTCCAATTGACGTGAATTTACTAAATGATTCAATGATAGAGAATATCGAAACAAATCTATTGACAAAGAACAATGAAATCCATCGTTGAATTGAGAAAACAAGAAATCATTACGATCGACATTGTCCAGCACTTTGCTGAAGCCACTTTCCATTCAATTGACATTGAATATTTGTTTTCTCTCTTTTTTGTTCACGGCTAATGTTCAATGTCCAAAATCAATTCATAAAATAATGAATGCGTTACAATTGCGTTGTTCATTGCTTTAGTAAACATTCTGCTGTTGCTGTTGCTGTTGCTACTTCAATTAAGTTCAGAATTTCAATTGGCAATTTAATTACAATGTTATTTGGTTGCCTATTCAGCGCTAGCCACATTGCTTGACTATCTACTCCCATTTGGGTGGTGGTGATTTTTTAAGGTTCAGCTGCTGCTGTGTACTTTTCATTTTCATTGTGTATCTCAAACAATTGACTTTCTTTTGCACTGGCTGTTGATGGTTCGAAAGCAAGAAAAATGGATTAATTAAAAATCGTTCATCTGAAGAAAATCTTTTCATTTTTGAAAAGAAGAATTGACACGTTGAAACACGTTGAAGACGTTTTTGCGACGTACAAAATAGCAGAGTCTTTTTCCTTTTCATTTTATTATAATGAATCTTAAAATTGAAACAAAGTCGAAAGCCAGAAATTGCTTTAGAATGTGCGCTTGCCGAGAGAAAAAAACGCCTTCTGAGTTAATTGCCACTTTCAGCAACTGCCTTGATTAAGTTCAGCCGAGCTGATTGAATGCAATTCGTGCAAAACCGGCAAATCAAGCCAAATCACCGGTTGTTGTTTCTAGCGGCACGGTAGAAAATTGAGAATGATTGTTGCATATTTTGCGACTGTAACAATCATCAAAGCGCTTTGTATTTCATTAAATACAATTAGAAAATTAAAATCGTACGAATTCGTTGGAAGAAAATCGGCTCATTGTTCTTGCTCATTTGATTTTTCGCTGAAGGGAAATACAAGTATGCTTGTATATGCGTTGAAATTCCGACCTGCTATTATATTGAACGAGTGAGAGATCTATGGGGGAAATAGGGGAAACAAAACATTTGCTCTTGACTGACTGACTGCATAAATAGAACAAAATGGTGTCATCATACAGTTCACAATAGGAAATTCCGCTTCTATTTTTAAATGCTAATGCTAGAAATTGCATTTGCATTTTATGCATCGTCAAATGAGTGAAAAATAGAAAAACACGTAAATTATACAAACACACACAGAATGAGAGAGAGAGAAGAAAACACACTGGTGCAGAATACTACAAGGTGATTTTTATCTTTTGTTCTCACATTTCTTCGGATTGTTTGTTTATTTTTCGTTTCGCTAAATCTGCGATTGCAATCGCTTTATTTGCAAATCAAATACTTTCTTTAGAAAAAAAATGAACAAGCTGTTGTTCTGTGCATCATCGCCGCTGCATGCAACGGAGCTAAACATTTTCACCGTTAAGTTGCGGCTGCCTCATTTTTATGGCAGAATGGTCATTTTACGACTTTTGAACCGTCATTCCATTATCACGATGATGATAATGAATAAATAGAAATTTATAGAAAAAAACCAAGAGAATCATTGATGGAAAAAAACTTGATTAGAAAACGTATGCTTTATGCACATATGTGCATTCGTATCTCATTAAATCATGAGCCGGTTCAAGTGCATTAAAAGATGTATGTCAATGGATTATTATTATGTGCATTATTGATGTTATTCACACAAACGAGCATCAATTATTTCCGTTTTATTTCCGTTTGTCTCATTTTTTGTCGATTGCCACACTCAGCTTTCATTCGCATTGAATGTCGACGTCAAACAAACAAACTGGGAACAAACTCTGAGAATTAGGCCGAGGGCGCCCAAATTGCCTACTTCAGCCACTTTTTGGTCTGTTCAAGCCAAGAAAAACCTTCTTGACCAACAGAAGGGTTGTGGTAGCCAAACAACACAAATTTCAATTCAGATCTTGCAATTGAACAGAACTCAATTTCTCTTTGGAACTCGCTCTTCTCAAACACGTTTTTTTCCTCGATTCCATTTGAGCACTTTCAAGTTCTTTTCGGGAAAATGAGAGACATAATTCGAATTCCAAGCACCAAATACGCATGCTTTAACCACTCATGAGTCACAAGGTTGAAAAACTACAACTTCCAACCTTTTTTTTCGCATTCACTTGTTCCTGTTTAGCAAATAAGAATCATCGTCTCAAACGATAGTTGAAAAAAGAGGTGTTAGATAAGTTCATTGTAGCTGTGTGAATGAACGAATTTCACTTGCCCTTTCTACTGTAAGCTATTTAGCACCTTTTTATGACTTACATTTCGCATTAGCATTTAAATTGAAAAGAGAGCGCGCAAAGACACTTTCATTTGGTTGCACACGCACGATTTCCGGTAGAAAGAAACGAAACAATTCATTAAAAACCGGAATAAAAGAAAATGTGTTGAGATTTGGTTGAGTATAATAAATCTATATATGATGGATCGCTATTAATATTAATGCTGCTAAATCATCATTCAAACACAGCGCGGAACAACGAAAAAAGAATCATTTGTATTGAATGCCATAGCCGGCTGATAAAAAGTCAAACAACACAAAATGTGTTAATAAGACAGCCACACGTATTCACCGGCGGCGGCAGCGGTGATGGTAATATGGGAAAAGTTTGGAAGAAAGTAAAACTGAAACAAAAGCGCACCAAGCCATCGAAGACAATCGATTGCATTTGGAGATTATAACGTAGTTTCTCATTGGCAATTAAGAGCGCTGCGAAGAAAAGATGGAGCAAAATACGCGTAAAAGTCGTTTCGCCGGAAGGATTTCCCTTGTTGGATGAATTTTATTACCAACCGAATGTTCCTCATTTCGACGTCGATGGGATACTTAAAATTACTTACCAATCGTGAACGAAAATCAACCATCGAGATATGACCGCTGAGATAAAGTAAAAGTGAACAGCTATAAATTGGCATGGAATCAGCAACATTGTATCAAGAAATGTCGACAACTGATTTGACAGTCTTGAATTTCTTTCAATCGTGAACTCGAGTCTCTGTCTCGCTCATTTGAATTAATTGCAATTTGCGCAAATATTGCCCGCCGCATACACACGCGATCCCGATGAACTTTTGCAATTTTAATGCGATATACCTTGCGAAAACCAACCTGTGTGCAGAAAATTATTTATGGTTGCACCACCGTCGTCGCCCATTGTACCTACACACTGCTCTCGCATTGGGTTTTGCACCAAGGAAATGTGCTGCAGCAAATATTAGTAGAAAGTTAATGAAATTTGTGTCGTTGTTGAGCGTCAATCAAGCGTAATCAACTTCAATCATTTTTGCGGTTGAAAAACCGACAAAAAAATTTCATAAAATTCAAATGAATTATGACCACTTAAATATGTACGGACTGAAAGCGACGGCAAATGGTTAACGTAACGCATTTCGGTTGGCTTCAATTGACCTCTCGCGCAATAAAAGCAAACAGAAAAAAAACCGACATAAAATGCCTCTCACGCACGGAATCGACGAATGCTGAAAAGAGACAGAAGAGTGTATGTGTTTACGTCGGCGATTCAGCAAACAAGATTACGGACGAATGTGAACGACGATTCGAAGTAACAATTTTAGCTTTCGTACGATATTCTTCCGAAAATAACTTTTGAATGGAAAAACATATTTTTTGTCAGTGATTTCCATAAGAAATTGAAAACCAAACCGCAAAAGTGAAACAAAACGGGACCGCAAGCAAGTGCAACGTGAACATTTCTCGCTTGATCACGAAACATTCGTTTGAAATTCTTTCAAGCTGCGCAACACGATCAATCTCACATCAATCTCACATCTGTTTGTTGAAATCGACCAATTCCACAGTCCAGATTCCAGCACGCAATCATTTGGTTTGTGGCCGAGTTTTCAAGGGAAATTGACGTGTTAAAATAAGTTCATTGACGTAAACAAAAACAACATATTCGTCCATTTTTAGAATAAAAATGCGTCATTTTCCAATTTATTTCTTTTCTTCGTTTCAAAAGAATGTCGGTTGGCCGCATGCCTGATTTCAAGCTCTTGCCACTATGTACACTGTACAAAAATTTCCTCATTCTTCTCCGCAAATAGTGTTATTAATTATTTTTTTTAATAGAAAATCTGCATGAAATGAACCAAGCCATTTCTAACGGTAGATCAATGCTCAATAGATTTATTATCCAAAAGAGAAATCAGAAGAACCGTTTCAAACTGTCAGAGTTTGAGTATTCTTTTTATGATACGCTTTGCGTGTTAAAATTCTGCGTACACTATATACAAGCTCTATTAGTTTGAGGTCACACTTGACTTGAGCCAATTTATTCAAAATTGGTTTAAATAAATTGACGAAAAAAATGTGTCCCAAAAATCACCAGAATCCATTAACCGTTGTCGCAATTGTCGATTTCACATTCTGTTTTTTCGTTGAATTCGCGTTCGTTTTAGTTGATACCAGAAGAAAACGGTTTTGTCTCAAAAAAAAAAAATGGTTTCATTGAATTTTTCGTGGAAAAAAGCGAATGTAAATCACTTCAAACATCTGGTCAAAATGTTGGTTCAAAATCGCGAGAAAAACTAAAACTCGCACGAATTATTGCGTTTCAATGATATATTAAAGTGTTTTCGTGCTTATCGCCCCACGCCTCAAAGATGAACACAACGAATTTTATTTTTACACACAAAAATAGCTGATGAATAACCGAGATAAACCAAAACGTGTGGCCGAATGAGAAACGAACCAAAATGAAATCTTCACGCAATGAGAACGAAAAGAAAAAAACAACGTAAAATAAGCAGGTTAATGTTTCACAGCGACAATATTAAATAATGTCTCACTCGGGTCGTTGAAGAAAATTTAAAAAAAAGTGACCACGGTTCCACTTTGTCAGAATTGAGATTGCCCATATATTTTTCTTTCTTGAAAATGGTAAAAGTGACAGAAACCATACCGTAAATAATCGAATTGGTACTGCTGGCACACTTCTGTGTTGTTTTCTTGAGATTGACCGACAAAATGTACGATACGTTTTCGAATTGTGTACTTTATTTTATTGCACACGATCTTAAATTTGCGAGTAAAAAAAACGTCGCAATATTTTGATGTATATCAATATAAGTGTACAAAACACAAGCCAGACATGTGTTGGAATGATTGAAAAGAGAGAAAGAGACATGCAAAAAAAAATTAAAAGCTCAAAAAACACACACACATTGAAAATACAATATTTTGTGAGACAAAATACTCTCTGTGAGCTTGATTGTTGTGGTAATGCACTTGTGCATGCGCTCAAACTACTATTTACACAAGGTGTCTGTGTGCATTGATCGCATATGTTTGGATTGCATTCATTGCTTTGTCGATCTTCTAGAAACATTCCGCGAGACCAGTCTATGAGCAATGAGCGTAGTATCGTATCATACGATTCGTATGTCGTTCTATCATCGTCGATCCGATGCGATGCAATGGCAAATACGAAAAAAAATTAATTGTCACCTGAACATGTTCTCTCGATTTGATCTCTTTATTTCTCACTGCTCATGTCAATTAAACTATCTTCGTAGCTTTGAACCTGTCGCCAAGTGAAATATTGGGACAATGAATATCTCGAGTGTGCGATACAAGCTCATGTACAGTGGCTATAGATAAAATACATGCAAACGAAACGAAAATAGAGTTTGGAAACTTTTTGGTATCGAATTTCAATATCATACCACAATTCCAACACTGGATTGACCACACGGCACACACTCATGTCAATTTTGTCATTTATTTATCGAAAGTAAACAGTGTATGAAGCAGCACTTACAACACACCATTTACTTGCCTGAACATTTCTGCTACGCATGTGTTATTACGTTCATTCCGTCTCTTTCGCTGTGTCGTTTTACTTATTTATTTATTTTTTTTCTTCTTTTCTTATTTGAGTAGAGTTGTTGATTGTTAAGTCGTAAGTGGTGCGTGTGCGCAGTACTCAGTCTTGTTGGAAAATCGTTAACGAAATTGGCGTGCTCTGCAGTTATGTTTCATTCGTTGAATCGGTCTCTACCGCACAGTTTCAGTTGCTTACAATTTTATTATTATTATTATTATTGTTTTTTTTCCTCGGTTTTTCCATTTCATTTTTGATATCACTGGTTCATTATTCCAAGAGCTTAATCAATTTAATGCAGTGAAGAAAAAAAAGTACATCCAATTTTCTTCAGCTTAGTTTGTTGGTAAAAGTGTTGATTGTGAAATGAAGCCAACATTGGCCAAAGTGGTGGATGCTCTTCATTGTGCACCAGCACACACTGACAATTGATTGTACATATTTGATCGAAGGCGATTGTGTAGTAGGGGGAGGGAACGATCAACTCTATCTTTCTTTTCTTCATTTCATTTTTACCAATTTATTAAAATGAGAAAATTATCCCGAAAAACCAGTTGAAGTGAGTTATTACGGCGAATTATTTGAAAGTTGACACCATCTGAAGCACAACTCGTTTGTTTGCTGGTCAATTTGCTTTGTGCACAGAGAAAATTTGCGTTGCTCACCACTGTAATCAATCATACTTGGTTCGAAACGTTTTGATTGATTGTCACCAGCCCGCTTCAAATCAGCTCCAACAAGCAAGGTAAGCCTTTTAGCCTCGTAATAAACCATTTTCAGCATTGTATGCCTAAATTTGGATTCGGTTGCAATCGATTGGCATTATTCATAGAAACACTTGTTCAACAAAATATTCGGAAAAAAAGACAATGCTTTTGGCTGGAAGCTGAGTGTCACTATTCGTTGTTTGACTTCATTGTATTGCTAATGCAATACAAATCATCTTTCCATGTTGTTTTTTGCATATTTGCACAGAAAACGTTGTGAATGCGAAATAATTTGACGATGGGCGATATGACAGAATCGAAGTATTTTGAGAGTGTACAAGTGTACATAGCAATAGTATGCAAGCAACGCAACTCAAGTATGTGAAACGAATTGTTAAGCACAGCGTACACACCGTACAAAGAGTACAAACAACAGTCCACTTAGAAAGCACACGACAACAAAACCAGCTCACAATGCTTGTGCCAATATCGTCAATTGACAAACGCTCTAGCAACAAGCAAAACAACATCGGCGGCGGCGACAGCAGCAGCAGCAGCAGCACCAACGACGAATGCTCAAAACAAAGGCAATTGTGAATTGTGTTGCGTCGTCATTGTCGTTGCTTCGGGGCGGTTCGTCGCCTCTTTGAGTTTTTCATTGTCGAGTGCAAGTTATAATTGTCGCTTGCGTCGAATCGGAATTTGTTTTATGTTTATTTTTATGATAAATCGTTGAGCACCGCAAACCACAGCACAAAGTGCATCGGTGAATCGAGCTGTGCAGTGCAAGTATTACAAGGTAAAACATTGTCACACAATGTTCAAGTTGAATTTTTATCTGAAGATGATCACAACACCCGACATGCTAAAGATCAAAGCTTATATTGTGTGCATCCATGACTTTTCTGATCTGAAATATTGCATTCATTCTCAGTCTCATACATCATTCATTTCTCTTTGCGAGGCGTTTTTTTTCTGCTGCTGTTGCTGCTGTTGTTGTTGTTGTTACTGAATTCAGTGGCACGTGAATGTTAAACATTTTTCGATGGCAAAGATGATAATGTTTCAGCTGAATGTTGGATGGCTTTTTTTTTACTTTAAGCTTGACAATACACCGTCACAAAACCATGTGAAAATTAAGTCTTTATTTTTGGTGCATTTTAACCTTGTCAACGCATAAAAATACTGTCGCTGTCACCTTATCGAATTCATCAAGTGTGCAAATTCACATTGGACCCACGAATATAATGTGTCGCCGTAATCAATCACGAATATTTATACGTATTTTTATCGTATACCGTTTATTTTATATCATTTCAAAGCCCTTGAACAACGTATTCAACGAACGGCAGCAGCACGATTCAGAACTTATTCAACGAATTACAAATTAATTATGTTGTTATCTGTCGGTCGTTTCACCTTCTTAAGGTCTATGAATTTTGTCGTAGGTTTTATGTCGTCGTAGTCGTCATTTTGGGCTTATGATCGCTCATTCGAGAAATCGCTGACGAAAAGAAATCAAATGGCACTCGAATTAACATGGAAATTAATTTGGCAGCGCTTCGTCGCACAGGAGAAACTCGAACGCTTTTGTTTGCAATATATTCAAATGGTTTTTTTTACATATTTAATATTCTAACGCAAATTTATTAAGTGGCTTAACTAATGAATCGAAATGACTTGCATGATTTCGCTTAAGCTTAGCCATTCTATTGCTATATTTGTGTTGCTTCTTTTAATTGAAAATATCCGCTGAATTAAGGTCAAGAATTACTTTCGACGATTTGCATTGAAATTATGTGATGACACCACCATCAAAGCAGCATTTTTTGTGTTGGTCCCATTCTTGGTGTTGGTCCATTGAATATTCTTCGTTTTTGGATGTAATCTTCAATAACCGACTTTAAATGCTGATATTTTGCCACATTTATTTCGCTATCAGAGAATTCGTTTCAGCCTGAAATTCCCACTCAAATAGAAGCATTGTGTGAAAAGTGCCGAACAGAAAAAGCCCCGATGAATAGTATCTGGTGTATTTAGCAAATTCACACAAAACAATTTTAACCAAAAAGGCTAATTGTTGTCATTTCAACAATTTTGATCTGTTTTTCGTTGTTGCTGCTGTTATTGTTGTAGTCGCTGTTGTTGTTGCTGTTGGCATTCGCAAAATAATGAGACAATCATCGCAATCTATCATAAAGAAGAATAACAAGAAGAAGGTCAGATGAATTTAATAAGTTAATTGCTATGCGGAAATCTGAATAAATGTGTGCAATTGTATGCGTGTTGTGTGTTTAGCCAGGTGATCACTTATGTAATTTTGCACAAATATTTTGTGAGTTTCACCCGGAAAGTCATTAAAAAACAAATAATACACTCATATATCTTGATGTAGCTGCTGCTGCTCATTCGCATGCTAAATTCAATCGCATAAGCTCCAGTCGTTGAAGCAAAATGTCGTTGTTTTCGCAGCGGCAGAGGCAAACAGCCGTAATCACGTCCCAAAAAAGAACAATGAGACTAACGTAATCAGGCAACAATTTTTTTTAGAACAATAACACACTTAACATGGAATGAAGACAGCAACAGCAACAAACAACATCAACAACAGAGCCGAAGGAATTTCTTCTCTTTCGACTTGGGTTCGAGTGCAACAACGACGGATCGGCATGAAAAACGTTCAGCTTCACAGTTACCTAATTCTAATTGCACGTATCCAGCGAAGCAAATCACCATAATCGCTGGCTGCTTGCAAATGTGTGTGTAGCAAACATATTTTTTCTATGCACACACACACACATCGATCATTTGGCCACCATTCACAAAGTGCGAGCGAATGAGTGCGCATTCGCGAGCGTGCAACCACTGCTGACGAGATTCGCGCGCACACATATCGACTGATGAATGAAAAAGTGAACGCTTCTTGAGTAGCATGCGCACCTCGTTCCGTTGTATTATTACTATTATTATTGAGATTGATTTGTGTTTTCCATAGCGGCTGTTATAATTTTTGTTTTTGTTTTTTTTTTTGAATTTCCTTCTGCACCTTCTAGAAGAAGTCGATTTCATAACGTGCTCGCGCGTGAATGGCAGCGAAAAATTGGTGTAGCATTCTTTGATTAAACATTTTTTTTGCTAGAAGTTATAAAACCTACTCATAATGACCGAGTCAAGGTACTTGGTTGACGTCGTTGGTATGCTTAGTTGAATGTTGATGTGCATGATAAGACGATTTTTTTTATGTCAGAATGAGAGCGATTCAAAAAAAAACGTAATTAAAATAAATGCATCGCACATATGTTGAGTTTGTCATCGTATGCCAAAAGTTCCGTCATTCACCATCGTTTGGTGTGACGTCGTCGTCAGGCACGTCATCCAACCGTTATACTATACACTATACTATACTTGAATTGCTATTACCGCAATAATCAATTACGTGCGTTCGCTGTATGTCTGTGATTGGCTTGCAGCTGCATTTCAGCCACGAGAGAAACAAGATTTATTTGTGTTGGCTACTGTTATAAAGCACGTGTATAAGAAGGACAGCCGCTTCTCAACAACAACAACAACAACTTGTTAGACACTCTATGTGCTCCACATGCCAACATATGCTCATGCCCATACTAAAACATACACATATCAAATCGAACTTGAAAGAGAACTCTGTGTAGGCTTTATCATTCCATCAATTAAAAGATTACTCCATTGGAAAATATCACATGTTTCAAAGTGAAGAGAAAAAAAATGGTCAATGAAAGAAAATATTCGGCCGTATCATAATTGCTTGACCATTGAAATTCAAGGTCGATGAAAAACGACGATGATGATGACGAGCAAAAAAGTGAGCGCTTTGCATTCATTTATTGTACACAATTTTATTAGGATGTGAAATCGAATTTTCGGCAGATTATCACTTTTGAATTTGGAATCAATGAACATAAGCTGTTGAACAGCAGTGTAAACAATAAACAATAGTGAAAAAAATTCCACAAATGGCCATCACCACAGCACGAATTAGAAAACAAAACGAACATAAGTTAACCAAAACTTGTGCCAAAAGCAATTATTAGGTGAAAAAAATACCCTCGGTAGAAGGAGGAGGAGGAACAAAGGCAAATCGCATCGCTGTGTTTTTGATTCAAAATTTTGGCTCATGTTAACCCGAAAACTATTATATTTATAGATCATTGTTTGGATCGTCGTCGTCGTTATTGTTGTCGTCGTCGTTGTCGTTATTGTTGGTGGTAATGTTTTCGTCTTCGTTGCGGTTGGAGAATGTTGACATATTTTTTTCCATATTGTCACCTTAAACTTGAAATACATTCCCGAACGGTGGATTCAACTCCAATTTATTCCAATTAAAACTTAGCGTTGAATACATTTCACAATTCATCGATTACGGCTGGCGTCACCAATAAATTGGTGAAATGTTAACGAATTGAAAAAAAACGACAACGAATTGCTGTTATTAAGCATTCAAGCCGATCAAGCGCGGTTGATGCAATTCACTACGTCGCCGTTTACTGTTGGTTTTCGATTGGTAAGCGCTCGCCATTTATCATAGGTCAATTGGTACTGGTCGCTTGGCTGGGTCGAAAAATAAATGCCGTTATTTTTGGCAAAAAATATTTCCAACCAAATGTATTACAAAATATTTTTAATTTTGGCAGCAGCAGTTGCGGCGGCGACGACGATGACGATCACAATGACTTAATTATTGCCTGAAAATTTCAACCGAAAAAAACCTACACAATGAAGAGGCTCTTACCGTTTCAATAGAGAGAACAGTTCACGAGCTGCACGATTTCAGGGTAGAAATTATATCGCGCTTCCACATTGATCCGTTTCATCGTTGTGCCATCAGTTTTTCTTTCACTGAGTCCACAAGTTGTCGACGATCCCCACAAAGAAGATTCGATCAATCGATCTCTATAACAAAGATTCGATCGCACAATGCACCGTTCGAATGAGATTAAATTGACTTGACTGGTGTTGTTTTTGTTTGGCGCGCGAATACAAATCGCAAAAAAAAATCGTATCGATGAGAAAAAGTCAAGGTAATCGGGCTACTGATGAAAGTTTTTGTTTCGTTCCATTTGTGAACGTATCTAATATCAAAGTACGTCCAATGATCGACATAGTATGTGTGTGTATGTGTTCGTGTGTGCTATTTCTCTATTTCAATATTGTGATAAAAATAATTGATGTGTTTTTCATTAACAATCAACAGCATCCCAGTGGCCATTATTCTACACAATGTGCTATTTATATTCGTTTTGATTCGTTTTGATTCTTTTTTTCATGCTATTGTTGTTTTGCAAATGAAAAACGCACAAAGTATATTCAAAGCCACGAGAATCACACTCTTCCCTAGGTCGATTGTTGGATATCAATGGAATTTGATTGGTCACGTGTATGTTATGTGCGGCACAAGAACAACGGCTAAAAAATCGTTTATTTTGACCGAAACACCGCAGGTGATATGACTTTCATATATATTCGGCCACTGTGTGTGTGTGTGAACCATCAACTCTTGACAAGCCATTTGCATATATCATATTTTAGAAATTTGCCCATGTTTTTTCATGGCGAAAAGTGAACGCCGCCGTGTTTAGTAGATAGTATTCAACTTTCGTTTGTTCCGACAAAGTTATTGAGTTTCCGAATTCTGTATTCATATTAAACACAACAATTTTGTACACGTTTAAAATCGCATCGCGTGTGTTCGGCATATTACACATAGAACGAGGAAGTTTTGCGCCACCCTGAAACGGAACAAAGCATTTAGAGTCGCTTTGCAAAATATCCGAAAATAATTAACCAACGCTTTTATCGTGGACGATAAAACCATTAGCTGATTGAAATCTGGATATCGTGCTAAATGTATTTTTTAGCAATTCGAAATAGCAAAAATTGTGGAAACTGGAAATTTAAAAATTGTACAAATTTTTTACTAAACAACCGCAAAAATTGTTTGGTTTGTTTGCTTTGCGCTTGCAAGCAACGAGAAATTGCACATTGCATACAATTAAAGCATACTTTTCATTCATTGCAACGCAACAAACCGGCAACAATCAATTCCAAAATTCGGAAGTTAGCGTTTTGTTCGCATAAATTGACCGTTTGTGCAATTGAAACACCGAAAAGACGATTTCGAAACAGAAAAACCCAAAATAAAAGCCGAAAAAAAGAAGGAGAAAAATTGAATCATATTATGATTAAAGCTATAGCTTTGAAAACCGCAACGATTTCAATATATGTATAATCGAGTTTAATTCACCAATCGAAAGACTGTTTATGCGAGATCCGTTTGGTCGATGGCCCACATTGGATCACGTCCAAATTCGCAGAAGGCTCGCATTCTGTCATGTGTTTATAGAGTTTACGGTACATTGTGCGGCCGTATCAGCTCTCCATCCCAACCAACCGCCACAACACATAATTTTTCCACATTTGAAATTTCCATCCGCCAACAGCCGCACTGAGTAATATTCCAATGATAATCACAACGGAAGTTTTTGAATTGGCGTTGTAGTTGTTGTTGAGTTGTTTGTTTGTTTTTTTCTTCTTTCGGTTTTGGTTCATGTCGGCACATGATATCGAATGCGTGCATTTTTGCATAAAATTAACAAACGGAAAAAACTAACCAAGACCAGAGATCATTGCGGTTTTTTTTACTGTTTTTCGTTCATATTTGCTTTGAATCGCTTCATTGCATTTCGATTTTTCGCGAAATTTCATTTGCCGCTGTTCGCCGCGTTTCCATTTCGTTTCCACTGCAAATGCAATTTATGCGGTATTGTTGTTCGGTTCGATTGATTTGCGATTCGTGCGAGTCATTACGTTTGTTGTGAAAGATGCAAGAAGAGAATGAAAAAAGTGCATGCGGCAAGGTGAAAATCATTTATGCACAGCGGCAAATAATAATATATACGCATCTGTGCACCGAAATCAGGGGAGCAAAAATCGCATAATCTCTTTCTTTCGTTCGCAACGCTTCATTGAATCGAATCGAAACAAAATACGCAGCCCATTTGAATTTCCTCTGATTTTCGGTTGTTGCTTTTTTTTCACAGATCAATCAAACTTGCGATACATTGTATCAAATTCAATTGCTCTGTTTCAACGCTGTTTATTTAATCATCGACTTCATACTCAAACACACGCACAAAAATCGTGTATATCACATGGATTCCATTGAAACTGGCTTGAACTTTGCTGTGTGAGAATCGTTCAATTGAGAGAGAAAAAAAACAGTGCGAAAATTCGTAATGTATTAAATTGTCTTAAAATCGGTGTGCATCTCGTGTTACTCGGGTAATTGATCGTAAAAACATTGAATTTATCTGCGATTATGAAACAACACCTCGATTGCAATTTCACAGCTTCGATTTCGTGCGCGTTTGTGTTTTTCAATTCAATTTTCACGTTTTCCATGGTGCTAACAGAGAGACAAAGACTGTGTTGCCTATATCATTTCAACATGATGTCGACAGAAGACTGTCAAATGGTGATAATTCACACAGTCATCGACCAACCAGTTTGAAGCATATTTCGACCGTTTTTTCTCCCTTTTCTTTCGTTTTCTCCATATTTTTCGATTTTATTCGATCATAAAATCAATGCAGAATCATCAATTTTAATAGCTTAGTGACAAATCATCGCTAATTATTTTTATATCGAAGAAAACACTGAACCAATCATTCATTTCAACATCGATGCGAGGTTTTTTTTCTTTATTTGTTTCGTTAAGCATTCAAAACGTTTGAACGTGTGTAATATTTGCTTCACGCCAGTCCGTCGCTGTGTTTATTGTTCTCCGAGCGCAATAATCCCATATTAATATTGATTTATTGGTTGGGAAATGTTTGACGAATTCATTGGAAACTCGAAAGCCAAAGACTATTTAAAGTTTGCTTTATAAAGCAAACATTTCGAGCACCGGTGGTCGCACTAATCTAACTGCTAATGCTTCAGAATTCACCGACTGTTGGATTGCACAATCTCTAATGTGTTTGTCAATTGGTTGTGTCAATTTCGATTGGAAATCCACACTGAGCGTTATTAAAGAACGATTTTTATTACTATTTGGCCAATTGGATGGCCTTTCTAGACATTTTTCTACATTTGCGTGTGCAGCACACCGCATATCGTTCGCGATAGCTTTTTTTTGTTAACCAAATGATTGTGTGTGAATGAACGGTTATGATTGTTAAGTGTCGCACCAAGGACATTGCCGCTTATTTTATTTACATGAATGCAAATATGTTAATTTTTATTAAGTCGTCTTTTCATTAGACGATAGCTGAAACCTATCAAAACATGGCAAATTTGGTTTTGTGGTGATTATATGCGAACAATTGAAAGCCGAAAATGAATTCAAACTGACGAATCTGAATTGGAGTTAGTATTCACCGTGTACAAGTTCACACGTTCATGCGACAGCGTTGACGAACGTTTGATTTGAAGCGAGTAATAAAATGTTTGAATCAACGGAATGTTGTTGTCATTTCGCCGCCAGTATTGGCATTGAGATCTTTCGTCAATTCTAGAAGAAGAAAAAAAAAACCAATGTAAACAAACACAAAGACCGCGAACAAAGTTCGTGCTAATGCACACGCAAACCATCATCGACGGACGAAGATGAATTGCCGATATCAGGCAAATCAAAATCAATGAAAGTGGTTCTGTCTGGTTTGACACGAAGTGACATTTTGAAAGTTAATAAAAGCGAAAATAAATGTTCGCCAGTGTTTTATTACAACAACCATAACAAAAACAACCGAAAATATAACCTTTATGTGCAAGGAGACGTATTAAATGCATGCTGTGTGTGCACACGCCATTCAATGCCTTGACATTGAGTACCATCGATGACCAACAAATCCACATGATTTATTGCCATATAAAACGCATCTGATATGCGCGTGCCAATTTCGCGCGCGAGAGCAAAAAAATGCACCACATTCAATATACGTATGGAAAAAAAAGACATGGGTCCAAAATTCAAGAGCGAAAAAAAAAATCAAGTCTATTTCCATTGGATCACGTCCGAAATGAAGACCATGTAATTGTGTGCCACTTAAATGACCAAATTTCTCGCATTTTAAATTGGTTGGCGAACGGAAAACATGAGCTCGAATTAGATAAAAAAGAATGCTATACAATCACCTAGGAACAAACACAACGCATTACAATCATGCACCAGTTTTTCTTCATCTTATACTTGTGCTTGTTTATTTTTTGTGTGTGCAAACAACATACAAAACGAGTCTACTAGCTAATTGACTCACGGCTGTCGCATTATGTGCTGCTTTTGAGTATCTTGATTCGTCTATAATTTTCCTTTAATAAAAAAAAAATTATCCGTGTGGAATTCAATGCAGTAATATCATGTATGCAAGAGTATGACAATGCTACCGTCGCACCGTCGAACTGTAAAAGCAGAAAAAAATGGTTGAGACGACAGAGGCTGTAATAAGAAGAAAAAAAAGCGTCACTGTTGATAAATACGTCAATTTACATTTTTCAATTCATCTCGTTTTGCGCGCGCGCACATTTCATCGTCGCTTGATATGCGCCGCAATTACAATGTCAGATGTCTATTGCGCACAGTTTTTCCTTCTATCTCATACTCTTACTATCATTGTGAGCATTTTGTGCCATGGCATGTGTGTGTATGATTCGGTATGGCGAGGTGAGGCATCGAAATGTTTATGGATACGATCTTGATAACACCGATGTATCGATTTTATGTGTGCTGTAATTGGATTTTACCATTGCATAATTGCATTCTATGTATTACCTATATGTAGTTAACTCGTGAAAATATCTCATTTTTTACCACTTTTCTCTTCGTGTAAAATAACCCGGAAACTGGGCTTAGATGCATATCTCGCGAATTTTCCCGAAACATTTTCACACAAATCTTCCACTTCCGCTGCTGTGTCGTAATCACATTTTTTTTCTTCGCTGCACAAATGAAGAAATCAGCAAGCTATTAAATTACCCGATCACGGTAGCACTGCTTACTATTCGAGTGTGTGATGTTTTTTTCCTCTACGATCACGAGCGCACGCGCACAAAAAAGATAGTTATTGCGCAATTCGATGCAGCAGCAGCAGCTCTATTTTGCGTTGAATCAACGACGACAACCGACGAAGTGGAATGGGGAACTTGTGTGTGTGTGTGTGTCATATTTGGGCGAGTTTGGAATTAGGAAATCGATATATACGAAACGAGAGAAAGAAGGAAGAGCAACCATTCCCCAAACAACAATCGTACTTTAATCTTTTACCGGAATGAAAGTCTCTTTATTTAATTTATTTGTCACTTTAAGGCATTTTATCGCAAGAAAGCCGCCCGGTGTTCTCTTTGCGGTGATGCATTTCCTCATTTCAAACATCGACCGTTAACGACTCGTGCAATGCACCACACATTCTGCATGAATTCGATTTTAATTGCATCGCACGGAATAGTTGATGGAAAAGAACCGTTTAATGCAATCACATATACACACACACTCAAACAATTCGAGAAATGCATCGTTTTATTCTTTTTATCGTCGGTTATGCAATTAAGAGAATCGAGGGCTTCGGAGCATAGAAGCAAATTGAGGAAAAGTGATCCAACAAAGACCAAACTTAATTATACCGCTAACTTCCTAACATTTTGCAACTGGAAGAAAGGCCGAAAGATAAAAAGAAACGAGTTTTTTTTTTTGTTACCATTGTTTGATATATTTGGATGTTTTCGGCCATTAGTAAGCATAAAATCGTTCCGAAATTGGTAATTGAAGCATTTATCGTAAAATGAATCAAAATTGAACTGAATCTCCACTTAAAAAAAACTCTTACAGTTTATTAATGATGAAGAAAATTGGACCAAAAATGGGCTAGAATAAGTAGAAGCTTATAGAAATTGGCAAATTAACCGTAACAAAATGTTCTAACGGTAAATCGTGAAACCAAAAACCAATTAAAAAGCTTTTACTCCAAACAACTTCGAAAATGTACCACAACATGTACAACTTCAACCAATTGTTGCAAGTATTTCGTTTATTCCCTGTGGTGCTTTGTCATTTAAAACAGAAGAAAAAAAAATGGTTTCTACCTGATTTATATAACGTCAATTTTGAACATTTGCGAATTGCAATGTTGCGTTGGATGAATTGCGCGAAAACCCAGAGAAGCAGCAGCACAACATAAAGTAGCACACACACAATCCAAAATTTTCACCCGCTTTTTCGTGATTGAAATTGCAATTATTTCATGTTGCGACCACGTGTGCCATACGAATATAATGAAAATGGCACGGCCTGTAATTAAACAGAATCGAGTTAGCTAATCGGTGTTGTTGTGCACTGCGGCATGCAAATGGATAAATTCGATGAAAATCATCAGTTCGCATTGAATTTCACATTTCTTTGTTGACACACACCGAGAGCGAGCAATACGACGACATGGAACATGATAATGTGTGCCTATGTACGGTACAGCCGAATGGTAATCATTGTGTGATGGCGGCAAAACCAAAAACAGAAGTAATATTACTCATTGGAATTGAATAATGCGAGCGTAAGACACATAATATGATTTTGATTTTGATTGAAATCACAAAGAATACGAAATCGACGATACATATCGAAGTCATTCATTGCAAATTATAAATATTTGGTTGGTAATGTTTTTTCATAGTGCGTCTGCACTAATAGCATTATGTAACGTTCGGAGTGAGTGTATAATAAGAAAGTAAAGATTAAGTACGGTAGAGATATGTTTGGTGTTTGTGATGAAGAAACGACTTTCATCGGTGGGCGACAGCAGTAGCAAATGGAGGAACTCATTACATGGCATTAGTAGCAAAACACAAACGAAAACTCATTCAAGCAAACATGAAGTAAATATGCATCTTTCGATTGAATTTTCCGCTCTGGGAAAATTCAAAATGAATTATTGAAAAGATGTCGATTAACAGAATTTCTAACGAACAATCAATTTATTGCTTACGTCCAACCAAAACTGATATTAATCTGCGAAACGTTGTATTGTGTTGTGCCGCTCATTGCTTGCATATTCTTTTAAAATCTCAAACTATAATCGGTTCCATTTGCGTGTTGTTGAATTGAGATCCGTGCCGCTTGAGAATGCGACCAAAATCGATAGAATATTTCGATCGAAAATTAGGTGAAGCATCTTATCAATTTATTGTAATCGGTTGAATTTATAATTTTTTTTGTTTTCTGTTCGGTTTCAGGTCTTTCAAATCGATGGTGTGCCGTCGTGCGTTCACTGCTTGAATTGGAACGAAAATCGGACCGTTCGGATTGTTGTTTCGATTGTGTGCTGTGTATCGATCGAACATCGATAAGAGTTAAGTCATTATCATATTGAATGTGATGCGAATGGCTAAAACGCCTGATCAACGAAATCGACTCACTGACTGGGGGTACCTCGTTTCTCATTGTTGTTGTTATTGTAATCGAAACCATGTAGCATTCGTTTCAATGCTGTAACCGAAACGAGCCAGCTCCAAAAACGATTCATCGGTTGAATAGAGAAAGCGCATACGCCAACAAAAACCATTCGTAATCGGTCGGTTTTGTTATATTGCACCGAGCGAAGCAGCAGCAGCAGAGTGTTAAGGTAAACCGACTGCGAGTGAAGCGATTGTGCGCCAAGCTTAACGCACATATATATGCATACAGCGTCGATTTGAAGCATTCAAACGCAGGTAAACATTCACGCAGCGGGAACGAGATAGATGAAATAAATCATAAAGCAAAAAAAAAAACAACCAAACTCCACTGCGACAACGCGCGCGCGTTCGCTACACATAAAATTCAAAGCAACACACAGCCCAAGCGATCGTTTCGGCCGATCATAAGGTGTGTGAAAGTAGAAAACATCCAAACAGATTCGCGTTGAACGTCGTACGGTACAGAAGCACCAAATCGTTTTGTCTGCTGTGCTTTTTCCACAAACGAAAAGTCTTTAGAAGAAAACAAACACGGTCTGCAAAGATAAAACACACATACATCGAATTCAGATTCAGCAGCAATCTGTTAACAGCGGCAATAAGAAAAGAAACTCTTCAGATTGTTTCTCTTCAATGGCATTTTATTTGAATGATCAAAGTTGAAATAAAAATTTAACGATAATTTTGTGCAAAAATTTATTTTTGTATGTATAGTGACAGTTGAACCAAAAATAGACTGCATTTTCATTTTCGATTCGTTTAAGTGTATTTTAAATGGTTGTTGATCATCGCAATACGAGAAAGACTACACACAAACGAACATACACATACAAGCGCACGCATTCAGCTATATTCAGTGAGAGAAAATTGTAGACAGAAAAGAAATTGAGAAAAAAAACAAAACAAACAAATTGAAAAAAAGCACAGTAAAAAAAAGGTTGAAAATGAAATCAGACCAAACCAAGTAATTGTGGTTTGAAGAAGGTGTGTTCGATGCTGTGATTAAATACTCATAAGAACTGTTTTGAAGTAAAAAAAAGCAACAACAACTGACAACCGCTATTCATTCCGTTGACACCACAGAAACGTTGGTAAAGACAATAGCCATTGTAAAGTGTGACATACAACTTAGAGAGAATCAACTGACATCTTAATTTGAATTAAAGAAAAAAGAAGAAAAATAAGGCAAATTCAACAATTGACTTTGGAAAACGACGAAGACCACGAAAACGACGACGACGAAAGCGCCGACAACGATCCTTCCAAATAGAGTTAATGTGACCGAAAATGCGACGAATTGGCTGCAAAAAATCCATTTTCGATTCTACAAATGCCTCATATGTGATATTAGCGGTGATCGTTGCGTTGAATGCAATAGCAACAGGTAAGCATTGACAACAATAAATCGAAATGAAGGGAAAAAAAACAAAAAAACATAAATATAGTGTATAAGGTTGTTTTTCCTCGCCAAGCAATAGGAAGCATTCGAAGTTCATTTCACAACTTTTGAAGGAAATTAAAACATGATTTAGTGACTTAATGCCACAGTCGTCTGTCTCTCTGTGAACCTGTTTGATGAAAGAAATGAAAAAAAAAAACAAAAAAAAACCGAAGAAACAAAAGCGATATGTGTGTTTGTGTATGTGTGAACAATTGTACGTCAAAAACGACTTTTTGTCGTTTTGTTCAATGAGATTTTAATTTTAATTGTCGTATGTTAAGCGACGACAACAACAAATGACAACATATGTTCGGCAAAACTTGCGCACTTTCGAAAGGCTTTTTTTCTCCGCTCTTTGTGTACAAAGTGGGTTTTTAAGCAAATACGAAGTCTCGATTCATTTAACGTTCGGCATCTGACTTTCGCTTAATGCGAGTTTGATATTGAACATTTTACCACGTGCAATTAAAAATAATGATCTAAATAAAAAAAACAGCCACACAAAACAGGCACCGTTGCATCCATTTCAAGTAATCATTGATAAGAAGAAGAAGAAAAAATAACGAAAAATTCCGGCACGTTCAGCAGCAGCATCATCATCGTCATGTTCCGGTGAGATTGTCACATAAAGTGTGTTATGGCATATCCGATTGAATGAGCGAGTGAGATTCATGAATGGCCAATGCATGACATGATATTATTACACGAAAATAGATCGTGCATACATAATAATATTTGTGTGTGCTGTCGTTTGTTTCATCGCTTTGGCTGTTGTGTTAGTGCTGTTACTGCTGCTGCTGCTTTTTTTTTCTCTCGTTACTTGCCATTCGGAAATGAGTCGAAAAGTGAAAGACTATTCCACTTTCTGTGAAATGGTCGTTGCGATTGTGCAATCGTGACTGACGCATATCTTGCGGGTTTTTTTTTTCGAGAAGATTTACATCATGCAATAGATGGACACACACGCTTTTCGATATTTCAGATGTAAAATGTTTGTACGTTAAAATAATTTCGTCCGAAAAATCGGATCCATCAAGCTTGATGTTGAGGATGGCAGTACAGCCAAGATTTTAGTCGTAGCTCAGATTCACTCGACTGAAAAGCATCGAGTTGAAGTCAAAGTGAAATTGTTTGAAAGCACACACAGAGAGATATTTTAAAGCCAGATTCATGGAATGTCTGTAAGCATATGCGTCTAATTTTCACAATTGCATTTGCTTCTGGTTTCTTTTCCAAGGCTATGATGTGGTGCATTCCACTCGAAACCATTGCGACATTCGAAAAAAAAACACATAGAAAAACCATCGAATAGATGAAAAAGAGTAGACAAATCCGTAATTCAGCAACGAAGGGAAAAATCCCAATCTATAAACAACAGTAATCACGAGATATGGCTTATGATCCGTAAATAATCTGATCATAACAAAAATAGAAGTCTTAATTAGATCAAATTATTTGATGAAAAAAAATCGATGATGAGTATACTTCGTTCAAGTCTGATGACGTTGTGATGTATACAAAAAATTAGCGGAAATGAACGAATGCGGATGGGTTGTTGGTTCGTTGCTGTTTTTTTCGTAAGCAAAGTCCTCGGATAGTCATAAAATTTCAGATGATGCAAATGAGTTTAATGCCCATTCGAACAGTGGTTTAACGGAAGAACTTCATCACTTTTGCAAATTGGCAAAGAGAAAAGGAAAAAAACCCCATCTAAATGACGATATATGTTTATGTACAAACCGCATATAATTATTTTCGAAAAGATCATGAATAACCATGAACTCAATTCAACTCGATGCAATGCGATAAAACCTGGTGGCCAATTCGAACTTGAATCGTATGCAAAATAAACAATTTGTTTGAATTGATTCGCCCTATGCCTTGCAATCAAATCAGATTTTAATAGCGCAAATTGATTTCCCATCGCAGGCACACACAAACACACGGCCAACGTGATCGCAATTTCAGCAATACCATCGAACGATTACACCACACTCATTTGAACAAATCATACGATGTGTTGTGTGTGTGTGTGTGTGTGTGTGTATTCTTCTTCATTGTTTCTTCAATAAAATAATCGACACACATTTGTGCGATTTGTAAATCATCGACACGATTTTATAAGTTCGAAACGAAGAAGCGAATAGAGAAAAGAAAACAAATACTTTGAAATGACCACATAGTGTGCGCACATTCGAAGATGGATAAATCAGTCATGCAAATCTTGATGCTGAAATGCAATCACACATATATTAAAGCTCAATTGAAATGTGCTGTGTATTATTATACCATGTTGCAGCCGTTGTTTTCGGTCAAGCCGCAATTGTTTTTCTATGCATCTAATTGCATATATAGCCAATTTGACTATCGTTCACACGAGTGCAATCGTCTTGGGTTGTTGTAATCGTGCGCGCGCATATTACACCAATTCTGTCCATTTTTTTGTTTGTTTGTTTTGAGTTTATGCTTTTTCTTTTTAACACACACACACCCACACGAAGTATTCACACAGGGTGTTCAACTGTTCGCCATTCAGTTTCCGCACCATCAAAAAACCTACACTTCATGGTATTGCACATCTTTTTTCTTGAATTGAGATTTTATTGTTTTTTTTCACTCGTGCAATCGGCGAGAGGGAGATAGAGAAAGATTCACATCGAGATTTCAGTAGACTTCATTTACCCTATGAAGATGAACAATGCGCCTCACGCAAAAAGTAAGATGTAACTCAAGGGAAAAATTTGCCGATTTTGCACAATACACGCAATAAGCATGCAAAGCAAAAAAAACATGAACCAGCGATGAATAACAATGCCGTACGATCGTCCCAATAAGCGACGGTGGCACCTCTAATTACCATCATATATATTTGAACAGATCGGTGCTGCGCTTTGGACGCATTTGGCTTTATTCAAATGATGTTTCGATTTATGCAAATTGCAATTATGCGTTTAGCATAAGATGCCCCCTTTTTTCGGAGTTTATGCTTTTGTGGCTCAATAATTCATGTAGTAGTGAGTTTAGTGATTCCGAAAAACAAGACGGTAAAATCGTTTTTTTTTTATTGAAAAAGTGACACATTGAATGAATTTCGAATTGATTTTGAGTCACCATTTCTCACTGGCAGTGTAGTAAAGAGTGGAAATTTCACTTATTTCTCTTTCGCTCTCTCTCTCTCTCTCTCTCTCTCTCTCTATCTCACACAGGCCAAATGCGTAAAGAGAAGGTAAATATTTAATTAGTCTATTTTCATAACGTTTTTCAACGACGGTTTGAATGACATATGTCACCGCACATGAATAGACATCATGGAAAAGAAATGTGTTTTGTTAACGAACATAAAAACCATTTCAACAAACAGCGACAACCACATAAAAAACACAATATCAACCAATCAAGAGTGTATTCCACGAAAAATCTGGGGTGTTTTAAACGCCAATAACAACACAACTCTTTCCACATGAATCATAAATCCAAATTCGGCATAACAAGTGAATTTACATTCACCATAAAGTCAACTCATCGATTTGATGCATTTTAATTGCTCTCAATCTTATTTCCATCGGCAGTGGCACAATAAAGTGAACGCAATTTCAAGAATACCAACCACACCATTACAAAAATTCCTGATAAGAGTGTGTGCCGTTCACCAAAAGTATTTTTTTTAACCTCAAAAATGAAGGCAGGTTTAGCGTATTTCACAACTTTGAATTGGTGCTCATGTTCAAAAAATGAACAAACGAAAAGAAACAAAATAAAAAATGGAAGAAAATCTTGGGAATAAAATGTATGCTCGCATTGCATGTACATTTGACATAAGCCGGTGAAAAAAAATTCAGCATTTTATTCCCTTTAAAATGAATCTTCAACAAATCAGATTTACATGGTTTTCCACTCGGTCGGTTGGCTGCATCGGTGCATTGCACATGGAACTGAACAAGAAAAAAAACACAAGATGGAACAGAAAAAAGTCGAAAAAAGAGCGAACCCACTTTAACAGAGGAAAGAAAAGAGAAACAATTCGAAATTCGAATGCAAATAATGTCGCATTTTGTTGGATCATTTTATGAGATACGTTTTCGTAAAAATGAAACGAGTAAAAGTCTCAGACAAAGAACCAGATAAACAGAAGAAGAAGAAGAAAAAAACGCAAGAAATATTGTAGAAATTGATTGAATCAGGAGAGAGAAGAAAACGTCACTCAGACTCACCGTTTAATTTGCGCTTTTTTTTGCTTCGACAAATGTGTGTGATCAAAGCACGAGTGCATGCGGTTTGAGGTTCGAATACAGATCTCGTTTGTTCGATTGCCATCAACGTCATCATTATATGGATTTGATGTTGTGTTTCTGGTGCGACTTTAAAATCACTTATGTTTTTATGTTAAATTATTTGGATTCACCTACTTATTTACCGAATGAAAGTTTACCATTTTTTTCTTTCTTCCATTTCGCTTTGCGCTTCGTCATCATCGGCATTTGGTGTGTTGTTGGGCGTGCGCGGATGCGTGATCTTTTTTGGTCTTTTGACTTGCCACTCTCTTCGTAGTGGCATCATCATGTCGATACATACTCACACACAAACGCGCGTGCATACACAGCACGATGAGTTGATTCAATTGATAGTTGGCAGTATCATCATTGCAATGATTGAACATCAAATAAAAGCGTTTTAATGACATATCATTTTGTTTTTTTCTTTCAATCATCGTGCTCAATGGTTCAGTTGAGATCCCTTTTAGATTAAAACCGAATGACCAACCGAACGCGCGCATGATCAATTGCGATTCACTCAAATTAACTAAATGGTTCGATTAGTTTAATAACCACTAGGTGACTGCCCGACGAGAAATTTGCGGTAAAATAGGTGTACGTCGACTATCCGTCGCATATCCGTTTTTGAGTGCGGATACTCGCAATGCGAATAGGTATCCACAATAAAAGTTGCCGCAAAATGTTATCGCTGAATACCCTGCGACTATTCGCGCTGCGATAAATGTGAAGTTGTAACTGGATCGAGTGTGACATTTCGACTTGAAACTTCGTACAACCAACGTGAAGTTGGCTGCGTTCGACGGACTTTTTCGTATTGCGACTATACGTAGAATAGTCGCAATGCGATATTCCGCAAATTTCTCGTCGGGCTGGGTGTAATCAAAAGTGGCTAGCGCACATGTGTAAATCCAACTCAATTTAATCCAATGCTAATCTCATCAAGTGAAAATGTGTAGTTTGACCACTTTTGCTTTCTTCTTTGCATTAGAAAATGGCAAACACACCGAAACCATGAGTTGTTATTGAATTGACTCCATCTCAACTTCGGTTCATGCGCAATTATCAGCATCTGCAAAGGAATGTGGGTTAAAATGGTTTGCAAATTTTAATGTGATCATCATTTGGAACTTGAAGAGAGAGAACAAAACAATTGCACACCGCCGCCGCCGCCTGCATTTCCATATGGTTTGGTTTTGCTTTGGTTTATCTTATTTGTTTCTTGTTGTTGTTTCCAATGATAAGCCACTGATTGCTTAAAAAGCGTGATCAATTTCACGCACTGAAAATCCAATGATTTTTAGCTCAATGCAGAGGCGTTTGCGATGCATCTAAGCATCGGGCTCACTCTTTCAATCATTTTGTTTCGTTTCTTCATCGATGTGAAATGATGAAAAAGATCATTGCCATCCATTTTTGAATGCGATGAAAAAGAAGCAAATTGCCGCGCAATGTTTCACTTTTCCCAAATGAAAGCGACAGACAAATAGAGACGTGTACACATACGGCAAGAATCTCCGGAACGCTATATTTTAATTGATATTCGTGTTTTCTGCGACGACGACGTTTTCAATCGTTAATTTCACTTTTCACTGTCTGTGAGGCTGCAGCTCATGTGCTCGCAGTTCGCGGTCTGGCTCTTGTTTTGTGTGTCTGTTAAGCACATTTTTGTCGCTCTTTCCGTTCGATCAATAAAATGGTTTGTTACAACGAACGAACTAAAAAAAATGAATAAACGGGTTTTTTCTGCATGCATCGATAACTGTGGTAATATTCTATGTACGTTTCGAGATCTCGGAAACTATCTCAAATCACCGCCGAACGAACAAAATGTGGTTCGATGGATTTTAATTGCACCTGCTTACAGACGTACTCGACTCATACGCGCGCAATGTGGGTCAGGTTAAATAATTTTTTTCCTTTTCACACATTTGCCGTGGTCGACGATGACAACGACAACGACGTTATCGTTTGTTTATTTTATGTTTAGATGCGATTTTGCGCCGTTGTGTCTAGTCGAGCGGTGTTTCGGTTTGCTTTATTTACTTTTTTTCTTCTTATTATCATGCGTCTAACTAAAAATGACATAAAGAAAGGGAAAACTTTCTTTCGATTTCTTCTTTCACGCCGTGGCGAAATTGAGCGTCGTGTGGCCATTCGTTTTCATTTCATTAATGAGACGTTTAGTGCTTATGTTGGATTTTGATCTGCATTTTATGCGTGAAAAAAATGCTAATCAGGGACTTTGACCGCACGTCACACCGAAAAAGATTGATCTCAACAAATAACGAATAACGCCTAAATTGAAACGAAAAAAAGCTTATAATTGATCTATCTAGCTAGCTATCAGCCTTCAAAAGACTGGCGAAAATGATTCGCTTCAATAAATTCACATGTTTTTTTCCTTCCGGTGGATTCACGTCATGAATTTCGTATCGACTTTAACATAAAGGTGTCAATAGGACAGATTTTGTCCGTCCGTCCTTTTGTGATTTTTTTTCGGACGGACAATTTCATTTTGTCCGTCCGTTTAGCATCTTGGTCGTCCGAAAAACAACCGAAAATTGAATTTTTCAAACATCTGATAAGCTATTATCACTTATTTTTGGACGGAGAATTCATTTCTGATACTGTTTTATACAAAATATTATAAATGAATCAAACGGACATAGACGAAATGTCCGTCGGGACGGACAAAATGAAATTGTCCGTCCTTGAATTCTAAACGGACGGACAAAATGAAATTGTCCGTCCTGGAATTCTAAACGGACGGACAAAATGAAATTGTCCGTCCTTGAATATTAAACGGACGGACAAAACGAAATTGTCCGTCCTTGAATTCGAAACGGACGGACAAAATGAAATGTCCGTCCTTGAACCCCAAAACGGACGGACGGACACGAAATGTCCGTCCGCTGTTCGTCCTTCTGACACCTTTACTTTAACACACAAAAAATACATTCAATAAATTTCATTTGAAATGTTTTGTTTTTTTCCTCTACCAATCACTCACAGATGTAGCAGCGAGATGGCCGACACAACAGCAAGAGCTTCAAGATGAGCTGAACGACATGAAAATTTTGAATGCGGTGCAACAGTCAATGCACGATTATGAAAAATCACATCGTCATCATCGGCAAAAGCGGGCCGAAAAGCGGGTGTGCTACGGTGAATTGGGCTGTTTCGAAGACTCGGGCCCATTCGGTTATTTGGATATGTTACCACAATCGCCTGAAGAAATTGGCACCAAATTTAATTTCTATTCCACGGAAAATCGCAGCGACAAGCCTTTGTTTGAAATTCCATACCTCAACATGAGTCGCATGTTTTACGAGATCAGCCATGATAAAGACAATACCACTGATTCTCGATTCCCAAGCAATTCATCGGATTTAACGCCCGAATTAATGAAAAATATCATCATGTTGAAAGCATTCGATGGCTTCGATCGGATGTCGGTTCGAGTGATTGTGCATGGATTTGGTGCGGCTTGCCATCATGTGTGGATTTATGAAATGCGAACCGCTTTGATGGCAGTTGTAAGTATTCATCAATGTACTTGTGTATTAATACGAACAGTTAATTTAAACCGCATTATTTCCACTTATCGCATTACAGGAAGACTGTATCGTGATTTGCGTCGACTGGGAAGCTGGAGCCAGTTTACCGAATTACGTGCGAGCTGCTGCAAATACCCGTTTGATTGGCAAACAATTGTCATTTTTGATGAAAAACCTTCAAGAGCATAAAAAATTGGATTTGAACCGCGTGCATATTATTGGGTTCAGTTTGGGTGCCCATGTGAGTGGCTTTGCTGGTTCAGAGCTACCCGGTTTGAGAAGGATCACAGGTAAAATCGTCAATGAATTTGTATTTCCTTGTATTGAAACTCGATTGTAAATGTGAATGCACTTTTGATTGTAGGTTTGGATCCAGCTGGCCCATTATTCGAATCGCAGCACATCAAAGCCCGTTTGGATAGTAGCGACGCGAATTTCGTTGACGTCATTCACTCGAATGGCGAAAACTTGATTCTTGGTGGATTAGGTATGTTTTTATTTCCTGAGAGGACTTGTTTTCCATTTAAAATGCATTTTAATCATGAGTTTTTGTTCATTTCTTCCAAATAGGATCATGGCAACCAATGGGCGATGCTGGTGAGTTTACAACTTACAAATAATTCAAATGATCAACTTTATTCTTGAACGAATTCACTAAACTTTTGCATCTTTCAACAGACTTTTATCCGAATGGAGGCCGCGTACAGACTGGATGTTCGAACATTTTCGTGGGTGCTGTTACTGATTTTATTTGGTGTAAGTTTTCATACTTTATTCGCTATCTTATCTCTGCAGCAAAACTCACAATCACTTTTCTTTCGATTTGTAGCGCCGAGTGTTGTTGAAGGTCGATCGCTGTGCAATCATCGACGTGCATACAAATTCTTTATCGATTCAATTGCATCGAAATGCTTGTTTCCTGCCTTCCCATGCGACACTTACGATGATTTCCTGAAAGGAAATTGTTTCCCATGCGATGAATCCAATTACAATGACTCGCGCTGTGGAAACATGGGCTATTACGCGGATAAATCAACGGGACGCGGGCAATTGTATTTGATAACGAGAGAAGAGGAGCCATTCTGCGCGCATCAATTCCACATTGAAATTCATACGTCCGAAAGTGATTTGCCATTGCGAACGATTGGCAAAATCGAGGCAACACTTCACGGTGAACATTCGTTGAACGAAACGTTCAGTATCACGGACAAAGATGATGCTGAATTGTTTGCTGGTGATGTAATATCTCGAATTTTGGTGCCACATCCGGCGCTTGGTTTCCCAAAAAGTGTTTCGTTAACGTACAAAACGTACAGCGGTTGGTTGAGCAAAGGACTGCCCCATTGGAATATCAATAAAATTGTGTTGACCGACTATTACGGCAACAGCTATTCGATGTGTCAAAATTATATGCTTCTGGAATCGGGAAATCCAATAACGATCAAACTGCAGCCGGACATTTGTCAAATCACTGATGAGAACGACGTGACATTCACACCATTCGAAACGGGTAATCCAAAGAATGGCGATGGCGCAACCAATGCAGACGATGTGGACAAACTGAGAGAGAAAAAGAATGTTTTAAATCTAGGTACAAATTATAAAATTACCGATAACAACAAAACATACACCTATTCGAATAATAAGGGAAATTTGCCATGGCAACCGACTTTGGAGAATGGCAATTCGCTGGAACGCAATTCGGCCGAATCAAGCCGTAGTTTGCAATCGTATGCACCGGGTGAAATCTATGAACCGATCCTGAAGGATCGTCCACGCGCAAAAGCCCACACCGGTCGATCGTTTAACATTGACGGCGATAATAAGAAAACGAGTATATTTGCCGAGGAAGAGATTATGGAGCCCATTCTCAAGGCCACAACTGCTCGCAATCGAAAAATGAAACAAGTTCCATTTGAATCGAGCACAACACGTGACAATACCTATTTTAATGTTCAATTGCTGCCATTCCGATTGGGTGAAATATTTCAACGGGCCGAAAAATACGCACGTGAAACCCTGTTGCCACTCATTTCCGAGCAAGCGCCGCGTTTTTTTGGTTTTGGCGTCGATCGCGAGGAACCGAATCAGAGGCGACCGAAATATATACCGAAAATAGGTGATATTAGAAATGAAACAGTCATTCGTGAGCGTCGAATCAATTTACCACCTGTTCTAAACGATACTGTATTCATTGTAGATAGTTCCGATGATGAATTCGACACCGAGTTCAGTGATCCCAACGAAAAAGGGAATGCAACTACCACAACTATCACCACCACCACCATTGCTGCCGCCGCCGCCGCTGATATCAAGCGATCCGATTCAAATGAAGCGCAAAATGTGGTGATCGATTCGCGTGGTTCGAAAAATATTCTAAGCTTATTGCGAGTTAGAGAAAAGCGAACATCATCAGCACCGTTTCTAAACTTTCAGGATACAAACCAAGGTCGATCCATGCCATCACCACAATCACCGTCATCAAATTACTATACAAATGCTGAGGCAATCAAAAACGATGACAATCTGAAAGTAGTTCGTATTAGTTTGCCAACATACAAACCGCCCGCTAAATCCGTACCGTCAGTTGTCGCATCGTTTTCAAAGCCAAAATCACGTCGGTCTTCATTTCCATACCAATTCGAAATTCCCGCCGATCCGCTTTAAACAATATGACATCATCAGCAAACACACAAACAAATCCACGAATTTTCTAGTCGAAAAATGGCGTCGTGTTCAGAAAGCGTGTTTTCATCGAAAATATTACACAGATATATTTTTTTGGCTGCTTGAGCTCATCAGATAATTTCATTTTTTTTAGTTGGAAACTATTCTCTCTGCAAAGCGATACTTCGCACATTTCAATCGAACGATTTCAAGCAAAAAAAAAAAAAAAACAAAACAAAACGATAAGAACAAATACAATTTTTCTGTATTTAAACGATTTTAAACGAGACATTTATGGATAGAATTAATAATTTATTTGAGTTTAAAATGAATGGAACGACATTATTGGTCGCTCGAAACGAACACATATATTTTCTTTTCTCTGGAGAATAGACTTCTTTACATTTCTCATAAATATTAATGAATCTAAAGATTAAACATACTTTGACAAGAAAAGAAGGAGAAGAAGAAGAAGAAGCAGGAAGAAAGAATATTGAGTACAGTTCGTAAGATATTATAGCTCAAACGGTTGGCTCAAAACTATAGCCAGAAGCTACCAGTTTTGGGCTCTTTCTTGTTTTTAAATATGCTCAGATGCTTTACATGATATCGAATTACATTTAAGAAAATGTTGAAATTACCGCTATTTGTAAATTTATCGTTATTTACATTGTTTTTATAAATAAATATTGAAAAATTATTATTGGCTTTTACTTTTGTTCTGATTTCCCGTCTTACTCTTTTCTGAAAGGGTCAAACAAATGAATGAATTAGATATGATTCTGTTCTGTTAGTGAAAAAAAGCAATAAAAGTACAGGGCTTTTTTTACCAATTGCTGAAACAATATGAATTGAACTTGTATAATCTACGATTCATATATGAATGCGTACGACTATAATAAAAATGTACTTGTTGGCAGCAGGCGTTCACTTACAATTTTATTCATTTTTTTTAAAGCTTCAGTTGTATTTTATCAATTAACTCGAGTAATACACTTCTAAACGCTAGGGGTTTCACGCAAACTCGAAGGCCGAAGATTTTACTAAATAGCTGGAAATAAAACCATTTTATGTGTAAACTATAGATATTGCTTCTTTTTATTCATAAACTCGAATTTTTTAGAATTTTTTGAATCTAAAAATTCTAGAAGTGGGTTTTGGTGGATTGTTCAAAACCGCTCCTGGTTCTGGAAGTGGATCCGCAGGATGGACCAGGGCATTGTCAAACCCAGTCTGATCCATCCTGAGGATCCACCAAAACCCACTTCCAGAACATAATTTTCAAGGTGAATGTTGAAATATTTCGAAATAATACGGATTTTGGTGAATCCCAGAGAATTTTAGAGAAAAGAGAGAAATATTGAAATTTTAGATGAATTTTAAGTTGCGTGAAACCCCTAGTCTAAACGTACGTAGGAAATAACTTTGCAAATTATAACATTCACGGAACGTTTCACATGGATTTGTGAAAATCAATGTCAATATGGAATTTCTGTCACTCATCGAACAGGTGTTTCAAATTCAACAGGTGTACAGAAAACTGATAATATTTTCGCACCGATGAGATAAAGAACCAGACGATAGGGGAAAAACGATTAAATTGATTGCTTTTAATAGCACTTATCACTATCAATTTATGAAAAAATAGATAAAGGACTTTGACGCGTTTCAATTTCTAAGAATTCTGTTACTGCGGTTGACTCACTTGATAATTGGAATTGGTCACTTCAAATACGCAAACGTTCAATTCAGGAATATGTATGTAAATACAAATTGAACGTTTTAAATTTCAAAGATACCAAGAAAAAATGTTCAATTTCGAAAAATATTCAGCAGTGGCATTTCGTGTCCTGACGTCTGATTAGCTTTTCAACAAACTAAGATATCGAAAATTTCTATGGACATATTACATTGAAGATTTGAATGCTCAAATATTTTATATGATGTCGAATTTCAGTTAAGAAATCGTTGAAATTACCGCTATTTAGTCAATTTCTCATTATTTACATTGTTTTATGAAGAAGAAAAAATTGAAAAGTTTTTCTTACCTTTTTCGCAAAATTCAAACAAACAAATGAATAAGGTATTGTTTTGAACTTTTATTGCTTTTTTACTGATTGCCGGCACAAAGTCATGTGAAATAGTTTAATATATGATTGGCATGTGAACAATACGTGCACAAATTCTTCTAGCAAAGCAAACACAATGGTTGAAAGTCTTTGGCAATAATCGACAAATGAGAAGTACACTCAAGACATTTTTTATGATACGCTGAAGTGACGCAGTTAAAATTTATCGCTCAAACACATACAGCTTAAGTCCACCTAAAGGAGACAAGAGAAAAGCTCGAGGGTCAAATTTCAACTCTTCATTTTTGAGCCGGTCCTCCAGTTCATATCGGAACTTTTGCAACAGCATGATTACTCCGACTCTAGTTTGCAAGTGACCAAGTCTCGCACCAATGCAATTTCGCGGTCCATCGCCAAAAGCATAATAGGGTCTATTCACTTGATTTTTTCCAACAGAATACTCAGCATTGTAGAATCGTTCCGGGTCGTATTTGCTTGGATTTTCCCAATAGCGTTCGTCATGCTGCAAGGCATAAATTGGAATTAGTACATCAATTCCTTTTTCAATCACAAGTTCAGTTCCTGGGATAGTGTAGTCTTTGACGCAAGTGCGTTCCAGCATCGGTGCTACGGAATATTTCCTAAGTGCCTCTGTAATGAAGTAATTTGTCAATAATTTGATGAATGGTCAATCAATCGATAGAAATCGCTTACCATCAACACAAGCCTCCAAGTACTTCATCTCACACATGGATTCATAAGTAATTTTACCGTCATGTTTCTCTAAGACTCGATCGATTTCTTCGTGCACTCGTGCCTGAATATCAGGATTTTTCGCCAACTCGTACATACAAAACGTAAGAGCTGTTGATGATGTTTCTACGCCAGCTGCGAAAAATACGATCGTTTGCGCTGCAATTTCGTTCAAAGTCATTTTCTTGTCGGCCTTAATCACCGTTTCCCATTCATCATCCAACTGAATTGATCCCGTATTTCGCAACTGAATCAGCAATTGGAAGAAATCCTTTCGGCAGACATTGTTCTGCTCTCGATAGTCTAACGTTTGTTTTGCCATCGATTTAACGAAATCCTCTACACGTTGATCAAGGCACTTGATGCGGAAGAAAGTCATAAGCTTGGGCGCGATAAAATTCATCGCAAACCGAATGGCATTCCAACCCTTTAATTCTAAGACCATACGACCGTATTTGCGAAAATCGTGGCCCGGATCGTTAACACAATCCACATCAATACCGAAGGCAACCGATGCAATCACATTCGTTTGATGACACGCTGTTATCTCACGCACATCAACTTGTTCTTTATTCTTGGCCAATTTCTCTAGATATTTTTGTAAACCAACACCGCAATCGACCAAAGTGCTAAACATTGCTTTGAGCTTCCCTGAAAAAGAAAATTATCGACCACATTGAAAAAAATACATAATTTATTGTTGATCTATCTCTTATCAATTTACCCGACGTAAAGGCGGGTGACTGTTTCGAACGTAGATTACGCCACTTCTGACCAGGTGATCCAACTAAATTCGCCGACATCGGATCAAACTCTTCATTGCAATGAACACCACGATCCGTAAAGTGTGAAAAGTCTTTTATTAAAACCGATTGGATGAGTTCAGTGTCTCGAAGTAGTAACATCGGGCGTAATATACTGTAAACACCGATAAACGATTCATCTGTCGTTTTGTAGAGTCTAGCAAAGAGCTCACCAAAGTACTCTCTTTGCAAAAATGAATTTGTGAAATGTCCGAATATATAGCTCACTTCTGGTAAGGTTTTGAAACCTTTCCTATCCCAGTACGAGTATTGTCGTTTGGCATATAAGTACAGGATTGTAAAGACACCAATGAATAGTGACAATAAATCTATTGTCCAACTATTTGTTAACAGAGCCATTTTTTTTCTCCACTGATCTATGTTGAAATTGGTTCTATGTTTTCACTACGTCCTTCGAAAAATTTCTACAATAACTGCGTTAAGCGCTTCGCTAGCACTGATATTTATACATCAACTGATATACTGAAAGCAACACTTGAACGTTTGAGATTCTGATAACAAATACATTCACTTAAACATATAAATGTACAATACTACTTTTTTTAATGCCAAATTGATATGAGTATAATGAAAGTGTATTTTTAGCACTGATGGTGATATCGTTCAGCAGGCGTTGACTGACAATTTCGATTTTTTTTTTTGATCATTCAAAGCGACAGTTTTCATTTTATCAACTAACATGAACAATCCACTCAGCAATCATGGGTTTCACGGTACTTTTCGTACGGATTTGTAAAAATCAACATCAAAATGTTATGCCAGTCATCAGGACAGGTGTTTCAAATTGAACAGGTGTATAGCAAACACACAGAAGCACCATTTTGATAACACTATCGCACTACTGAAGTAAAGTAACAGACGATAGAAAAAAAAGATTAAATAAATTACTTTTAATAGCACTTATTATTAGGCGTATTACAAAAACGTTTAAGGTAATGAAAAAATTGTCGTTCAAATTCAGAAAAACGTCTATGGCAAACCATAATATATATTATATAATATATCCATCTGAAATTGTGCCAAATTCATGTAAAAAAGACTTTAAAGGTGACAAATCATATGAAAAATGCTCAACAAAATCGGGGTTTTAAACTGGTTTAAACCAGTTTAAACTCGTTTGGCGACAGCTTCTCCTACTTTTTCCGACGATTTTGTCATTTTTTCAGACGAAAATTTATTTAACCGAATCAGTGACAAAAACTTTGACGCCTTCCCAAGCGGAACAGTAAGATGAGATTCTATCGTGATGATGAATTTCATCGTGGACTAGCGGCGAGCGTGTGTGTGCAAAACTTCTCCTTTCTCACTGCTGCTGTGTTAAACATAGTATGCTATGCACGCACACCGATACATGACTGTAGCTCCATAGCGCATGCATACAGCCATATATTGATGTGCGTGAACCGTTTACTTATGTTTAACACAGCAGCAGTGAGAAAGGTGAAGTGTACATTGTACACTGTACATGCGCTAGCCGCTAGTCCACGATGAAATTCATCGTCACGATAGAATCTTATCTTACTGTTTCGCTTGGGTTTCGAAGAATTTATTCTGCTACAGCAATTGACACAATCGATAGTTGCAATTACAATTACAATTAAATGATAACATGACTAGCAACACGACCTTTTATCGATCAATTGAAATAAAAGGAAATGATTTCAATGATTTTTTTTATAATATCGACGATTCGTTTTAAAATCGCTGTATTTCGCATTTATTTCTATATTATTTTGTATTGGCATCATTTCTACTGATGAATCATCACAGAAAAGTGATAAAAATGTTTGTAAACAGTGGGCAGAGCGTAAAATACTGATTGCAGAAAGAAATGTCTGAGATTTTTGCTCATTTATGATGGAATAAAGTGCAAAAATGAGATTTATTTATTCTTTCTTAATTATATAGAAATGCTTTGTGATTTTTCTAAGAATAATATTTACAAACGAAAGATGATAATGTTTCGGAAAACAAGCGAAATATATAAACACTTCACAACCACACATCTAACCACTTAGAGCGATTAAATCATTAAAAATAATTGTATTAATGACAAAATTGTTGATTTGTCTTATACTTCGTGCAACCTTAACAAACGTGTTAATAATCACGCATCAGTCGTACTATGTGGTGTGCGTTTGAAAATTTGCAGATTGATGACATCCAATGGTTTAAGTAAAAGAGATCTTGGGTCAAATTTTAATTCTCGATCCTTAAGTTTTTCATCCAATTCGTATCGAAAATGTTGTAACATCAAAACAAGGCCGACTAATGTTTGTATTTTGCCCAATCTCATGCCTGGAAAAAGAAAAACAATTTATTTTATCATAAAAGAGTCGACGATTTCATTACAGTTAACGATTTTCGTAACCCACCGATGCAATTTCGCGGGCCATCTCCGAACGGGTAGAATGGCCGATTTATTTGATTCTTTCCAGCTGAGTTTGCTGCATTGAAACGCTCGGGCATGAATTTTTCTGGATCCGCGAAGTATCGTTCATCTTGATGGAATCCTATTACGGGAATAATCACTTCAGCTCCTTTCTTGATTACATTATTCGTTCCAGGTATTGGGTAGTCTTTAACACACGATCGTGGCAACCCAGATGCAACAGGGTATTTTCGGAGTGTCTCTGTTAGAAAACGAAATAAATTCAAAAATTGTTTCCAAAACAAAAACGAGCAGGAAAATAATTCCTAACCTTCAATGCACGTTTCCAAGAACTTCATTTCCGACATGCATTCATACGTTATGTTTCCATCATGCTCTTTTAAAACGTTGTCAATATCTTCGTGCACTCTCCGCTGAATGTCGGGATTCTTTGCCAATTCATACAAACAAAATGAGAGTGTGCTCGATGACGTTTCAAATCCCGCAGCGAAGAAGACAAACGTTTGAGCGGCAATTTCGTTCAAGGTCATTTCCTTGTGTTTTTCATCGGTTTTGATCACCGTTTCCCATTGATCGTCCAATTGTACAGTTCCACTGTTCCGCAATTGCACTAACAACTGGAAAAAGTCTTTGCGAACAATATTATTTTGTTCTCGATACATCAAATTCATTTTGACGACGGACATTATGAAGCGTTCAATGCTCGAATCATACGATTTAATGCGCAACAAATCCAGTAGATTTGGCAATACAACGTTGATAAGCTTTCGAATTCCATTCAGAATGGTGCATTCGAAAATTTTTCGGCCACAGACACGAAACTCGTTGTTCGGTTCACTGATCGTGTCCACGTCAATGCCAAATGCAACCGAAGCAATAACATTCGTTGCGTGACTGGCTGATATCTCTCGCACATCAAGCAATTCACTCTTATTTGCCAGGTTTTTTAGATAACTCTGTAGCATTGAACCACAATCGAGCAGTGTGGGGAACATTGCTTTAAGTTTGCCTACGAAAAGACAAAATAAGTGCTGTCAAGAGTATGCCATGGGCTTGAGGATAGAGACAATCACACGTACCTGAAGTAAATGCTGGTGTCAATTTCCCTCGCAATGTTTTCGATTTGGAAAATGGCAAAGCAACTAAATTTCCAGATAGTGGATCATAACTTTCATTGGAATGAATGCCACGATCTGGAAAGTGTAAATAGTCTTTGATGAGGATTGCCTGCGCCAATTTTGGATCACGAATCATCAAAGCTGGGCGAAATAACGTATAAATGCCAATGTAGGGCTCATCGGTTGCCTTGTACAATTTCAACAGAACGTTCGTTATTGATTCTTTTTGTAGGGCGGTTTCTTTTATATGCCCAACAATATAATTAAAACCTGGAAGTGTTTTAAAACCAGTTCGAGCCCAATACGAATATTTCCATTTGAGAAATAAATATAGCAGCGTTAATGCACCCAAAAGAAAAACCACAACAACATCACACTTGAAACAGTCACTTGTTTGGATCATTCCCATTTAATATTGCTTATCTCTTGTACACTGAACTCTGATCACTGCAAAATAAACTCTTCACTGTTTTTGCCTGGATGCTTATATCGCAACTGAGCTACAGCGTTACCGAGCACTATTATTTATACACTAACAATCGTCTATGTTCAGTTCATTCATTTTCATTAGTGTGTTTGTTTCGACGCTTTGGCGATCTTACTCAGAATAGTTAGCTATAGCATTCTAGTATATGTGAACTCATACCCACACAGCTATTTTCAATCAAAATTGATTATACTCAACTTATTGCGATGTTAAGATAATATATGTTATGCTAAATGAGCTCATAGTTTCGGTACATGAGGTTTTTGGGTGATTCGTTCAAATGTAGTTTTACTGATTCCTGTTTCATTGGTGTTATTTGCTTTTCACCAAAATCTTCTATTCTTGGTCGTTTAGTTGCGAATAAAGCTTCTAGCGACCCTGACAATATTCTTATATGAGTCCACAACTCTCGCTTATAGAGATTTGCATTGCCTAGTTTTAGGTGATTTTTTTTTTGCAACAACTCCATAATGTACTTTTATTGTGCTTTTTTGCACAACCCACTCAATGTGATTTGACTGCGGTTTCAATTGCAATCGCATTCCTGAGCTTATGATTGAAAGAGTAGCAAATTTACAGAAAACGAATACATTTTAAACACACACTTGATGATAAAAAGAGCGATTAAAAGTACAGTATTTCCAATGCAGCGTCAAGTCGAAAATTAATCAATACAACTTTGATTGTATCTGAAAGTTTTATGATTTGTATCTATTCATCTTCATCCGCTCTTTACACAAATTGTTTTCATTGAAGAAAAAAAACTTTGGTTGTGTGAACGAAAAAATTCTATGGAGTGGTAAAAGAAACTATGGTATAGATTCAATAAAAAGAATCACTAATACTAAGATTCATAACATTTTTTCTGTGTGTGTATCAAATCTGTGGGTGAGATTGTGAGTAGTGTTTGTTTTTAACGACTTATATTTCGATGAAGTAGAATATGTTTTACTCGGGTTTTTTGCGATTTTCACTTTAAAAACAAGAAATATCGAATTTGCGTTTATGCAAAAATTGCTGGTCTTGTCATATTTTACAGCTTTGCAACACACAATTGAACCGTTGCGACAAACAAATTCCCTCAGAATATTTTAGTTCCAAAGTGCAACATGAATTTTTTTTTCATATAGAGTTTACAACAACAATTCCATATGAAAAAAACTTTATGTTGCACTTTAAAACTAAAATATTCTGAGGGAATTTGTTTGTCGCAATGGCTCAATTGTCGTATATCTCTTGAAAACAAATAAATTATTTCAAGATGTATCCACCGTTTGAAAACATACTCTACTTTTTTCAATCTTAACCATTTATAGATATGTACCATGTTCAGTTTCATTCAAATGTGTTGGAGACATTTAATCGAAAAAAATGCTTTTGTATTATTACAAACGAGCTGATATTTTATGCAGACACATTAGAATGAATAAAGATATTTATAGACATCTTACAAAATTATTTTCGAATTGATAAACTAATAACTTTGATTAATGGTTTGAATAATTTTGAATAAAAACGATTGTCATTATTCTCTATCTCTGTCAGTCTAAAATCGCGCAAGCATTAAGATAATTTTAAATTGTTAAGTGCAGAGCCTGTCCCAGATAGGGCGCAAGTGGTGCGCTGCACCACGGCGCTGGGGCGCCGAAGGCGCGTGAGCGCTGAAATTTCTGCAAACTGGCAGAAAAATTGGAGCGCTTGTGCTTAATTGCTTAAATTTTCCGAAAATACGTAGAAAAATTCAGGCGTCGAGAGCGCCGAATGCACCAAAAGCATTTGATCAGCTTATATATATTTTTGAAATGACAAAAAAAATTTGGCTAGCGCGCCTTCGTTTTGAGACAATTTTGAGTCTATTTCATTTCATCCTAAGAAAAGGGCGCCCTGACAATTTTGCACCAGGACGCAAAGAGCGCACGGACAGGATCTGGTTAAGTGATCTGTTAGGTAGGTAATGTGCACAGATTTTCCTCGCGGAAAACGAGGGCATTATTTTTGCTTTTCAACTTTTAATTTAAAATGAAATTTAATGACAAAATAAGAGAAATACAGCTATAATATAAATATTTTAGGTTTTTCGTTGAATTTGCCGATCCATTTTTTTTTTATTTTGATAAACAATCATCCTATCAAGGAAGCATTTCATCCTGCTGTTTTCAGCAACACTTTAATGAGAATTGCGTTACCAAGCATATTCAATCAGAGTAGTTTTTTTTAAGAGATCTAAATATAGATTAAAATTTTTCAACGAAAATGTTTCGGCTATTTTAATCACCTGACCAAGACTTTATGGAAATAGTTTATTTTTGTTTCTTAGTGTGTGTGCGTACAGCAGAATAAACCAAATGAAAACAGCAACCACTTCGTGTCAAATAAATAATTCTTTTATAGTCGAAAACACTGAAATGTAAATGAGAACTGAGTCAATAATATCAAGTTTAAGAAATCTGATATAAACGAAACAATACGTAATTCAAATTGAGTTATTCATTTTGAAGAATTTTTGAATGTGGACATCATTTGAGGCTGTGAGAATGAAAATGGCAATACAGGAATAAACATTCTGAAGCGCATCAAGAAAAAAAAATTCACAAAAGTGAATCATGAGTTCTGAATACGCAAAAGTGAACCATGAACCTCCTATGCTGCTCATGTAAAGTCATGTTTCACTTTTGCATATTCAGAACTCATTATTCATTTTTGCGTATTTTTTTTCTTGATGCGTTTCAGAATGTTTATTCCTGTATTGCCATTTTCATTCTCACAGCCTCATTTTCCTCTCGTATTTTACCGTTTTTTAAATAAACTTTTGAAATTTTTTCACCCGGCAACAACGAGGACATTTTGATTAAATTCGAAAGTCTTCAAGAATACAAGGACCGCTATCACAAACGAAGACTGCACTCCCAAAACGAGGACGTCTGTAATGTGCACAGAATAGATGAGTAAAAATGAATAAAAGTCATAGGTTTAATTTACAAGCAGCCTTCAAACATCTGAATCTGTGTTGAATTTATTTGTATACTTTGAATGAAATTAACTGATTTGATTTTTTCCCCTACGAATAGGAATTCAATGAATTGCATAGTGACAATATTCAACGTTTGTATATTTTAAGATTAATTTCACCAGTTGGAGTGAGAATAAAAGTTTTTGACGAGAAAGCCAATTCATTGTTCCTCTGCTTATCTTCCGATTCGAATCTGATTTTTTGTAGCATCAATACGAGTCCGACTTTGGTTTGCATCTTTCCCATCCTAATTCCTATGCAATTCCTTGGACCTACACCAAATGGAATGTACGGCCTATTCAATATATTTTTGCCGGCCGAATTTTCTTCATTGAAACGCTCGGGCATGAACTTTTCCGGATCTTCGTAATACTGATTGTCTCTATGAAGTGCGAAAACGGGAATCATCACCTGGGTACCTTTTTCAATGACTTGATTTGTACCAGGTATTTGGTAGTTTTGTCCACAAAGTCTCGGAAGAATCGGAACTGGTGGATATTTTCGTAGCGTTTCTGCGAAATTAGAATGTTTCTTAGAATTGACAAAAAAACAGACGAAATTAGTGTACCTTCAATACAATTTTCCAAAAACTTCATCTCAGATATGGACTCGTAGGAAATCTGACCATCATGCTTCTCTAAAACTTGATCGATTTCCTCATGTACTCGCTGCTGAATTTCGGGCTTTTTTGCCAACTCATACAAACAATATGATAAAGTGGTCTGAAAAAAAAAATAGAAATAGAAAATATGTTGTTTCTATAATATCGCCAGGTTCTGTGTGCTCTATAATTACATTACACTCAAAAATGTCTTACCGATGATGTTTCGAATCCAGCGCCAAAAAATACGAGTGACTGTGCGGCGATTTCGTTGATAGTCATTTGCTTTTGATTCTCATCTGTTTTAATTACCGTTTCCCATTGGTCATCCGAATGGACTGTTCCAGTATTACGCAACTGAATGAGGAGTTGAAAGAAATCCTTGCGAACAATATTATTTTGTTCACGTAGCTCTAGATTTTTTTTCACCAACGAAGTGAAAAAGTTCTGAATATCCGTACTTAATGTTTTGATGCGCAAAACTTCCATTAATTTCGGTGCCACTACGGCCAAAAGGCGTCGAATTGTACTTGAAACGTTTGTCGCAAATATTTTGCGGCCATAGACTCGAAACTGGTTATTTGGATCTCTGATAGCATCAACGTCAATTCCGAATGCAACGGAGGCAATAACATTCGTTGAGTAGCTGGCCGAAGTTTCGCGCACATCAAGTAATTCACCATTGTTTGCCACTTTTTCTAAATGATTTTGTAGACTCTCGCCACAGTCAACAAGTGTCGAAAACATCGCCTTTAATTTGCCTGGAAAACAACACAAGTGACTATTGCCATAATTGTCTGCTTGAGATTATTTGAGAATACAAACAATTTCCATACCAGTGGTGAACGTTGGTGTTAGTTTAGCACGTAAGTTTTTCCATTTCTCACCCGATAAGACCAATAAATGGCCGGACAATGGATCATACTCTTCATTTGAGTGTAAACCACGATCCGTGAAATAGTTAAAATCTTTGATAAAAATCGTTCGAATAAGTTCTGGATCGCGAATTAAAAGCACTGGACGTAGTAGGGTATAAATTCCAATGAATGGTTCATTTGTAGCACTGTAAAGTTTTTTAATCAAACTCGCTATGGAATCTTTCCCTGAAAAAGTGGATTTCATGTGTCCAAACACATAAATGAAACCAGGAAGTGTTTTGAAACCTTTGCGGTCCCAGTACGAATAATTTCGCAGGAGATACAAGTAAAATGAGCTGATTGCAGCTGTAAAAACCAACACTGCATCGCCAATCAAACTGGCAGTAATTAAACTCATTTCCAGAACTCGGGATATTCAAAATATTTTTTCAATTTATAAACTTCACTCCACAACGTCGCACATCTGAATAACTGAACTGCGCACAACAACCATTTATATTCCGTTGGCGATATTTTCATCATATGTTTTACATATCCGATTTCATGCGTGCATCTCAATTACATCAATTTTATTTCGGAGAAGAGAGTTCATTCTCCTTTCAAAGAAAAAGAAGAAACTCACTGCGAAAAATCTCACTCCAAAAAATCCCTCTGTAAAAATGCCAAAAAATTTAATCAAACCGAAAAGCGTTACATCGAAAATTTGTTGATTGAAATTAAATAAAAGTGGATACGCAGTACTGAAGCTGGAACTGATAACAGTAGACGTATTCGAGTGATATGATGACGAGTGTTCATTTCACTTCCAAGTTTTGTTGATGCAATTGACTTCCAAGATCTTAATGCGTGTAAGAAAATCGTTGAAATTGCTATTACTGTTATCTTTCTCCGAAATGTGCATGCGACATTATAATATGAATGAGCAGTGAGCACCACGGAATTACCCGCACAAATCAAACAGAACACTTTCTTTGACCTCAACCTTCGAATAGTTTCAAATGTTATGGACCCGACTGTGAGCCATTTAACGGATATTATTTACCGATACACATTTCCTTTATTTTATCCGTGTCTGTTTGTCATAAAAATGTTCAACAAATAAAAAAACCAATATTTATCACCCATTTAACTATTTCAGTGTAAGATGTCCGCAAATTACTTCTCTGCTTGAAATATAGCGCACGTGGTTATTCTTGTATCTGCGGATATCGGAGTATACCATTGCACTGACCCATATTTTGTTACGTTTACGCTCAATCTGACTACTAGTTTATTTTATTTTATTTTATCCAATCTAATTTATAGCGAAAATTTTCATACTAGTCACTTAGTCAGTTATTGTAGCCATAATTTGGTGTCACGCATCCTTTTCATGATCACGATCCCCATGACTTGATGTCGTGTTGTTGTCGTGCTGACATTCTTACAATCTTTTCCAAAGAATGCTGCTTCGTGATCCAGAACTCATGCATTCGATTTTAGTCGAAGATTTCTCACATGTTACTTGAGCAAAAAAGCCCGTTTAATATTTCCAAGCAAATAATGAACATTCGAAGCTGACTTAAATCCCTTGCGACTCCAACACGAATTGTGGATCCGGTGGACGAACAAAACTAGTAGCAGAGCACCGTTTTAAATGGTCAAAACAATGAAATATTCAACTGTCACTTATTGACACAATATTTTTTTTTACTCTTTAAAGCAAACAGATGGCTTTTTTCTACTCTTTGATTCTATATACTTGTGGGAACACTAATTATGACTGAACTGATTTCTGGGATCGAAAATATTGACAATCATAATGAAGACCATTTTTGATAGCAAGCATTTCGGATTGTTTACGTACTCCTGACATTATTTATATATTTATATTGTTTTTAACTGTACTTTTGGGGGGAAAGATAACAGTTGCATAGATTCAAAAACTTGGAAGTCAATTGCATCGAACAAAATTTGAAAGCGGAACAAACATTCGTTATCATATGACATGTCATGTCATCATATTATGAATACATCTACGGTTGTCAGCTTCAGCTTCAGCTTCAGTCCTGCGTATTCAATTTTATCAACAAATTTTTGATGAAGCACATTTAGATTTGATTAAATTTTTTGGGAATTTTACAGAGGGATTTATTCAAAATGAGTTTTTTCACAGTAAGTTTATTACAGATATGTAAATATACAAGATTCGTTTTTCAAATGTAGAGTAATATAGAGCTTTTCAGAATCCCAATCACAAAAAATATTTGAATGATCAAATTCAAATTGAAATGTAATGTGAACACGTCGCAATGTGGTTGTTTGAAATTTCCAAACAAATAATGAACATCCGAAGCTGACTGAAATCCCTTGCCACTCCAATACGAATATGTCCGGTGGAGAATCAAAATAAGTAGAGCAATTGCACCGGTCACAATATCAAATATCCAACTATCACATTCTTCTTTTTTCTCCGGAAAAAATGATATCAAAATTCAATTATTTTTCCAAAATCTATTTAAAATATTCAAGAAATGTGACCATGTGCATTTATTTTTCGATAATTTTATTGCCATTGTATAATTAGTGTAACGAAAAAAGAATCCAAATGTAATAAATGAGTCAAGGAGAAACACGGACAACGAAAATGTACCGTATTTTTCATCAGCAAATATTCTAGTGGTAACTTAAGACCGGAGTGTGTTTGTGTGTTGGTAATCCTGATTGATCAATGAGTTTGAATAATTTTGAATCATCGACATGCACTGCTATTATCTTCTATGTATTTTAGTTATTGCAATAATTATTATAATAATTAGCGGCTTTTATCGTTTGGAAACTTTGAGCATCAATCCTCCATGTGGTGAAAGCAAGAATGACTTTGGATCGATGACCAATTCACGATTCTTGCGGTTATCTTCCAATTCGAACTTGAATTTCTGCAGCAACATCACCAATCCAACCTTGGTTTGCATTTTGCCCAACCTCATACCAATGCTTTAAAATTCGGAAAGATTTTTTATTTTGAAATAAACAAATTAAATGAGAAAGACGAATTGATAGTATTTTGCGTATAAACAATGCTTACCAATTCCTTGGTCCGTCCCCAAATGGTATATAGGGCTTATTTATTTGATTTTTGCCTTCAGAATTCGTCTCATTGAATCGATCCGGATTGAATTCGAGTGGGGTCTCGTAATATTTTTCATCTCGGTGCAAACTGAACACAGGAACGAATACTTCAACACCTTTCTCAATCACTTGATTTGTACCAGGAATGTGATATTCTTTAACGCATGACCTGGTCAAGAAAGAGGCAACTGCGTACAACCGTAGTGTTTCTGCAAATCAGAAAAAATGAAAATCAAATGATAATTTTTGTCTTTCTTCACTTGAACATAATAAGTCCCATACCATCGATACATTTTTCCAAATATTTCATCTCCGAGACACATTCATACGTGATTTCTCCTCCGTGTCGTTCAATAACGCTGATGATTTCGTCATGCACCTTCTCTTGAATGTCTGGATTTCTCGCTAATTCGTACATACAAAAAGTTAAAGTGGTCGAAGAAGTTTCGAAACCAGCCGCGAAGAAGACAAACGTTTGTGCTGCAATTTCATTGAAAGTCATCGTCTTTTGATTTTCATCTGCTTTAATCACTGTATCCCATTGATCGTCCAATTGAACAGTTCCAGTATTTCGGAGCTGAATGAGAAGTTGAAAGAAATCTTTTCGCGAAACGTTATTTGTCTCTCGATACACCAGAGTTTGCTTTACAACGGAATTAATAAACGACTCAACGTCGGATTGAATGGATTTGATGCGTAGTAATCCTAATAATTTTGGCGCTGTAAATGTCATTAGGGTGCGAATAGCATTTGATAGACTTAATTCGAATATTTTACGGCCGCAAACTCGGAACTCGTTGTTCGGATTATTTATTGAATCAACATCGATACCGAATGCTACCGAAGCTATCACATTTGTTGCGTGGCTGGCCGAAATTTCACGCACATCAAGAAACTCATTTTTATCGGCTAGTTTCGCCAAATAGTTCTGTAGCGTCGCACCACAATTAACTAGTGTCGAAAACATTGCTTTTAGTTTGCCTGCGAAAATAACCATTAGCAACGATACATTATTGCCATAATTGTCTGCTTGAGATAATTCAAGAATAAGAACAATCACCTGAAGTAAATGTTGGCGTAAGCTTTCCACGCATACTTTTCCATCTATGGATTGCAATTGAATATTGAAGTGTAAATAGAAAGAAAAATAAACTACCCGAATGTGTTTCATATGCAAAAACTTTTTAATTGTACCTCTGCCCGGGTAATGCCAGTAAATTCGCCGACAATGGATCGTAATCTTCGTTGCAATGAATGCCGCGATCGGTGAAATGTGAAAAATCTTTAACCAAAACCGAACGTATTAGTTCGGGATCTCTGAGTAGCAACACTGGGCGAAGTATCGTGTAGATGCCAATAAATGGCTCATTTGTACTTCGGTAGAGTGTGTCAATAGTTTCAGCGAAATTTTCTTTCGCCAAAAACGATCGCTTGAAATTGCCAAATATATAATTAATATTTGGAGCTGATTTGAATCCTTTGCGCTCCCAGTACGAATACGTTCGTTTGAAGAATAAATAGAGTAGGGTAGCTGCTCCAACTGAAATCACTAACATATCAAACTTCAGACTATCACTTATTAACGCCATTATTGGTAGAAAAATAGTTTCTCCAAACTTCACAACAATGTTTTTTGCTCGAAATTCTATTTACAACTGAGATGAGGCGCACGTGTAACTCAAATTTATATCAAAAACCAACTGGTAAATACCAATCTCTAAAATTTCAAGTTTTGATAACGAGATAGCAGAAAATATACTTTCGCGTTTGATTATCAAAACATATGCGACGCAGAAGATTTGTTCTACACAGACTTTACACGGTTCACTCCTATGTAGCAAGCTGTGAATACATAAAACATTTGTTAATTTACTATATAAGTGTGTGTGAATGATGTGACTTAGTACTAAAATACAACATAAACCGTCTCTGTGTGTGCTGCATAGGTAAAATAGCTTCATGCTTATCAATATTACAATATAAAACAGCCAAAATTAGCTCCTCATTTAAAACACAACTCACGATTTAAAATGCAAGTCATGCTGAACTGGTTTTTTCTAAAAAGTATCAAATGTTGAATAACTTGTGGGGCTAGGAACAAGTTGTGTCATTCGTATGTTCACTTACTCATTTTAACTCACGATTTAAAATGCAAGTCATGCTGAACTGGTTTTTTCTAAAAAGTATCAAATGTTGAATAACTTGTGTAATTTTTGGCAACGGGTTAGATGAGCAGAGCAGACTGACTTGTTAAAAATAACACATATCAAATGTAGACTACACTGTACATTATTGTCTTTCTTGATCAAAAGTAAAGCCGTTGCTCCATGAAGATTGGATTGGTGATTTTTTTCGTGATAGGTTCGCTACAATTTTCACTATTTGAAATTGATCCAATCGATTTTGCAATATTTATATAAATATTTGAAACTAATGGAGAAATTGTCCAAAAACTATTTTTTCTAAATTTTCTATGATTTAAATCATATGGACGCGGGGCGGGATATATTTTAAATCATTTATATTCAAAGAAACTTGAAATATTGGGGTAATTATAATACTAGTAATTATAGGAACTGCATTCATAGGATATGTATTGCCTTGAGGACAATATCGTTTTGAAAGTCTACAGTAATTATTAATCTTTTATCATCAATTCCTTACTTAGGAAATTACTTAGTTCAATGAATTTCATAAACACAACGATTGATTGACCAATGACCATTCATAAACCAATAAAAATAGAATGAATTTCGTGGAATTTTGTAGATAGGTAATATGATTATGGGTACAAAGGTACATACTACCTTTTGAGTTGTGTTCAAAAAGTCAATTCAATAAAAAAAAATCAAACCATTTCTTGACTCTTTTTTTTTCAAAAACCGAAAACATCCATCATTGTAATCACAGTTGTGTGATTCCCTTTCGCTGAATGTTTGCGTCGAAAATCACATTTTTTCTCAGTATAGTCAAGTCACAGTTGATGATAAATTTTTGACGATCATTGTTTTTGCTTAATACGCGTGGAACCAATCGAATGGCTAAAATAAATACCACTTATTAAAAGTTCACTTATCTGGTACCTGATTTTTTGAATTCACAAGAGATTTGAACGACTTCTGCCAATAGGTACAGGCGGACACAGCATTTTTCACAGATGGTTCTTTGAAGGGTGACTATGGAGGCTACGGTGTGCATTGCGTGCAGCCAGAAGTAAACAATTCGGTCTCGATGGGCAAATACGTCACGGTAAAACAATTAGAAATTACAGCCATCACTGAATGTGGCCGGTTGATATTAGAGAATGGCACGACAGGCAAGATTGCTATCTTCACAGACAGTCAAGGAGCCATTAAAGCTCTAGAGAACTGTGTGATTAGTAGCGATATTGTTCTGCGTTGCCGTATAACTTACAAAGAATAGCTGAAATTTGTGACTATGTACGGCTCGAACCGGTTCGACTACGATTCACGGGTGTGGAAATTGCGATAATGATCATCGCTCGATCCCAAGAACGACTCCATTCTACTGGATTAGGTTTAGGCACGTGCGAATCAAAAATATCGCCACGCAGTTGTTGCACCGAATGCATCATTGGAATTCGATGAAATAGATCGATTTAGAAAGAAAATCAGCTCAATTATCGACTCGCATCGATAAATTAGTGCGATGGACACTCTTCAACTCATGGTGATATCGATATCATAACTTCAGTGAGAAAAAACATTCTGAACACATACGTAATTTTGATGATAGCTTTTTGTCAACTGATTTTTGTGCCATTCTCAGTACTGGTTGAGGCTATTGTGATGATAAATATCGCAATTTGAAGCTAATTGCAATTGTTTTCGATCCCGCCTGACCAATTTTTCATATATGATCTTGTTTTATAGTCACACACCACTGAAAATGACTCCAAAATTTCCTACTCCAAACAGTGAGATTTCCTACCGTTTGTCACCAAAATCTGACAAGAAATGACGCGAACATCTCTAGGGGGTAGGAACACAAGCGCTTGAGACGGATTCGTACGAATATTCGTGAATTCTTGTGATTGTGTATACGAGACATTCGCAGCGCAGTGAGTTTACAACAACAATAACAAAGCCATGAACGCATGAATATATGCGAATACATACGAATGACACAACTTGTTCCTAGCCCCTAGGAACATCCTCATTTCAATCGGTAAAGCAATGCCATTTCTAGTTTTTTTTTTAAACTAACGTACATAGCAAACACCTGTTTTGTATTATTGGAAAGTTTTAATATGAAACCCAGATTGTCCATAGCATTCAATAATAATAAGTTCGAGTTTCCAACAACAAAGATCCCATGTATTTTACTGCTTTTTTATTCAATTAAAAAATATCGAAGTAATATTAAAATTCGAATAAAATGTATCTAAAAACTCTCATCGAAAGTGTTCAGTTTTACGAATCTTTCAGTAGTTATTCATTCATTCAATTCAAGTGTTGCCATATCGATAGCCAAGTGTTTCTATAGAAATGTCAGATCTTCGAATGTGTATTGTTTATAGGCAAAAGTCAAGTGTTGTTCCGTTGAGTGAATGTGTATTTGTGTTTCAATGTTGAATGTTGTCAATGTGTCACTTGCCGACACATCAAATTAAATACGTAATACATTGCGTTTCCCTTCATTCAAGCCAAAAGCCGCTTGTCGCTAAGATAAATCAAAAACAATTCTCAATTTGAACCATGTGGTCCAAATGGTTTTCATCGATCTTCTTCGTTGCAATCTTTGTGATTGCGATTACAACTGCAGCAACTACCTTTGAAACAATCTCGGATGATGATTTGGTTGAGCGAATCAAAGCGAATGAATTTTTGGTCGTGCTATTTTGTAAGTGCCGTACATTTTATATTATATGACCAAGCATTTTTCAATCGATATTCCATTCTAGCGAAAAAGAATTGCGCCGACTGTGACAAGTACGAGAATGAATTGTTCAAGGTTCGCGATGAGTTCAGAGAGACTTTCCCCGCTGAAGTGGTGAAAGTAGTTGACAGCCAATTGGTACGTTTGTACAATCCAAAAAAGGAGCCAGCAGTCATTTTCTTCCGTCATGGTGTCCCGTTGTTGTACGAAGGCAACATTAATGCTGAAGAAATTATCCACAAATTCGATCAAAATCGTATGCCAATCGTTAAAGAGCTCACCGATGACTCATTCGAGCATCTAACTCAAGCGGCAACCGGATCCACAACCGGTGACTGGCTTGTGCTATTGTACGCAATTGAAAATTTATTCACAAAATGTGCAATGTTCCATTTATTCATATCAAATACCATCTTTCAGCTACAACCGTGAGTGCATCGATTGCCAACGCCTTTCGGCGGTGTGGGAAGCTGTGGGTGCAGGTCTTCGGAATCGAGTCAATGTGGCCCGAGTCGAAAAAGATCTGCGTGGTGTAAAAACTGCAAAGCGATTCAATGTTCAAAAGGCACCCGAATTCATTTTGTAAGTTGATGCTGGTGTTTTTCTTCGAAGAGGAATAATGAGCTAATCCAAGTGTGAGACATGACATTTACCATGACATTTTATTTCAGCATTCGCCAAGGAAATTTCTATCGCTATGACATTCCAAAATACGATGTGAAGACATTTGTATCATTCGCTCAGGAATTTTATCGAAACTCACGAGCGGAAAAGATTAAGTCTCCAGCATCTCCATTGTAAGTTGTTCACCACTTGAACTGAATCATCTCTTGCAAAAACTCGAATTAATCACTTTATTCTCATTCTTCTATTTACACAATCTCGTCGAATTAAAGCGATGACTTGGTATCGTCAATTGTGGCCTATCTCAAGAACTTCCAAACGAATGGCATCAACAATCTAATCAACGATAATACTTACCTCATCCCAGCCATAACAATCATTGGATTCATACTCTTTATCATCGTGCTGCGCTGTTGTCTGCGTTTTCGCAAAACCAGCGATGAGAAGAAGGCAAAGGAGAAGAGCAAAAAAGCTAAATAGATCTCTAAATATCGACCTCAATAGTTTTTATACAAAATATTGTGCATTCCGAAAGCTGCGATTTAGTTAAGAGAGTTCATTCGATTGACACGATAAATTAACATTACCTTGTGCTCGACCACAACGACGACGATGATGAAGATGATAAAAAAAACGAAATGATAATTATACGCTCGTGATCAATGCGACATTGAACAAACAGTCCAAGATGCACAATATTGTCTTAAAACGTATGTGTTAGTGAAATGATGTTATTTTGCAATCGCACAAAACTAAAGGTGATGAGTCGAAATAAATGTCTCTGTTCAATTCTTTTTTTATTCAAATATAGTTTTGATTGTTTAATGAAGAAAAAAAACCCAATTCTCTTCTGGTCCAAAGTGTAAACAAAATTCCAATTAATTTCCTTCACTTACGATAGATGGCATTGCTTGGTTCAATAACAATCGTAGGTTTTAAACGTCAAAACACTCGAATACAGCATGACATTCATTCAGTCGAATTGTTTGCGTTGGTTAGTTGCAGAAGCATTCCGATACACAAACATACGGATATTTGGTTGACTTGACGCGCGTTTTCCAGCCGACAAACGACGTTTATCTTGTTGGGTTGGAGAGAGAGAGAGAGAGAGAGAGAGCAAGCGAGTACGGGCACGCACACATCGATCCATTCAACGTTGTGTACGGAATTCCATCGCATCGTATCAACCGTATCCAGAAAAAAATACATGGAGAAAGAAATGAATGTGTTGGGCTCCAGAATATAAGGCAAACCACCAGCAGCAGCAGCAGCTACAATCCTATGTGCGTTTGTATTAGTGTATACGCTGTGTGTATGCGTCGATTTCGTTGATACGTTCATGAATTTTGTATTTTTTCGTTTCAATATGGCGAAAGCAGTGTTTGACGTTGGGTGTGTGTGATTTATTGCGCTGCGTTTTTCATGTAATTAAGTAGAGTGCTAAAACAAAATCATTTCTTTTTGTGTTTTATTCCTTTGCATTTATTGTATTTCGATTTCGTGTTCATTATGTAAATTCGCCCAAATTTACAAAACCAAAACGATTCCAAGTTTTAAATGTTTCAGTTTGGTTTGAGCATTTGATTTTGGAAAAAGACGCAAACCAAATCAAATGAGGAAAGAAGAAGAAAAAAAGTTGAACCAATCCATATATATACACACAGTGAGCAAAAGTGTAGATGCTATCATCGACCCAATTGAATGTGAGACGAGAGAGCGAAAAAAAAACTGGGTGTAAACGGGAATCGTAACGAAGAGTCGAATTAATTGAAAATATGCAATTTTTTGTTATTGCATTCGTTCGTTTTATTTTCTAATCATTTTATTTCGTGCGTGAGTGATATTTTTCAATATAAAAAATTTGTTATACATATATTTATGTGAGAATTGTGTTGTGAGAATCAAAGAAAGCACCGAATTTATTTGTTGCCAAAAAAATCATACCAAGTAAATTATAAAAGAAACACGAAAAAAAAGCGTTAAAAAAGTTCACAGAAAATTTGAAATACATGCAGTACAATGGTAGAGCAGCAGATCGGATCAAAAATATTCATGCAAATAGTTTGAATAAAATCGAGAAAGGCGAAAAAAAGGGCGAGATGGTAGAGTAAGTGACGTTTCTTTCAGTTTTTTGTTCTTCTTCTGTTCTTGTGCTACCCCACAGATAAATCGAAATGAAAAAAAGCAGTGAAGAGAACTCGTTCTCATTTCATTGAATTGCGTTCACTGTGTGTATTCAATTAGCTCAAGTAGCTCGCATTTTTGCTTTGAGCTATTGGCAGAATGAGTTTTTCAATGAATTCCATTCCGAATCATGGGAATTTATGTATACGATAATTAAAGTAGATGCAATTATTTTGACGATAATTAAAGTAGAGTGCGAGAAAAAGAAAAAAAACAGGGTGTAACACGCATACCGTTGCACCACGCATACACATTCCGACGGAGAGGCGCTCGTATGTGTTTTTGCCTGGTCGCTGAACGACGACAACGAAGACAACAACGACTACATTGATGATGACGACAGTGTGTATGTGCGCGCAAGAAGGAAAGTGAATTTAAAATCAACTCGTCGAAATTGTACATATTACCACAGAGACAGAGAGTGAGAGAAAGAGAGAAAGAGAGAAAGAGAGAGAGAGAGAGTCAGTTGAATTGCTACGATTGTATCAAAAGGGCTATGTTTTTGCAAATGGAGCACACACGCATTTCAATGTCGTTATGCGTATATATTTACAATTGCGTATCGAAACAAACACCACTCGCTCTCTTTCGACCTAAACCATTTTCGAGTTGTGCAAATTATATCGCTTCGATTAATTTCACGTGCACACCGCGAAAGAAAGAGACAGAGAAGGAGAAAGAGAGAGAGAGTAACGTATGCAATCGATTGATAAACACCGTTGAATTTTCATTCATTCAAAACGACTACATATTTGTTTATTCATACACATCATCCACGTCATGTGATAAACAAATTCGATTGAATATACACGGTCTTTGTTGAATTTCACAGTTTATTACACCTCATTTGCCCAGTTTGCGAGCTGTAAATAAATATTTGTCGTTTGATTCGATTCGAATGTTAGTTCATTTTTCCGGCTCCTTTATTTTGTTGCCGCGAACAAAGTTCCATTGTTTTCGTCGCAAAACAAACAGGAAAAATCTTTTATGACCGTCCATTGTTTTGTGATGACATTTCCTTTTGTTGTGCCTCGAATTGCATGAAAACTTGTTTTGTTTGCACATAATTGACAGTTGATGACGGCAAAATCAGAGAAAAGTTCATCCTAGTCGAAATTAGAATAGAAGGGCAAAGAAATGTTCACGTCATGAATTTCCATTATCTGAGATTGCCGTCTATATACCATACATATGCGTGCATACGATTGAATGCCAAAATGTGAAAAATGGGAGAGGAGCTCAAACACAGCAAACAACAACAGAAGCAGTGGTGGCAGCAATGACAGCAGCACACCCATTCACAGGCTGAATGATTCCTTTTCGAAATTAGGTCGCTGCGCTCGGTAATAATGTTAAGCCATCAAAGAGCATCCATCCACTTTTCTCGGGTGTATCGACTCGATCCATATAGCAGCTCGCAGCACATAACACATCACATAGCGTACATATCTGGTACAATAAGCAAATCGTTGGTCGGTGAACGGTGTATACGGTGCGCGCCTTTTTTGCCTCCCGCACAGCGTCGTTGCGCCACTCGATTCAAGTGTGTGTGTGTGTGTGTGTGTGTATGTATGTGTGCGGCGGATCTCAATGGAAAATCCATTTTAATGGCATTTCATTTGGTATTTTTGAATGAATTGCCCTGATAGTTAATGGCATTTCAACGTGATAACGACATCTAAAGGCCTGTTTGATTAAAGTCATAATAAAAACGTTGAAGTGTTTGAATATAAGGAGTTGAATTTGCAAGAGTTAAGAGGTTGCGTTCTCAAATCGATTGATCCCATCGATTAGGCTATCAATTTTCTTTTCTTTCTTTTATTTTTTTCGAGTGGAAAACTTCATTGTGAAGGGCATTTTTTATTTGCATATTTTCATCGTCATCATGAAATTGGTAATGCGGAATTTACTTTTAAGGCGCGTCCTCCACAACGGTTTTTTTTTTCATTCACATGGAAAGAAATGGTATCTATTTTCAATTTTTCCATTAAAAAATGCTAATTCGAATTACAGCGTCATGCACATGCAATAGGCTGGATATATAATAGCATAATGACAACAATATATCGGTACATGAGTGTGTTGCGCGGTTCAATGAAGAAAAAGCCAATCTACTGGATAATGAACCAATCGAGTAATTGTGTTGCTATTTTTAACCAAAATAAAAAAAAAATGATAAACCAGCTCTCCTAATTGGCCGTAAAGAAAATTTATCTATTAAATTCTATAAAAAAAAATTATCACGTAAACATGTCCATCAAAATGAGAGTCACACACCTGGGTATTATGAGACATTCGGCTGCGTGTACCGAATCGACACACGGCAACGGAAAATTGTGATTAAGAGTTCCGGTTTTTGTTGAATTACGTTTCGTATTCTATCTTCGTATTATTTCAATACTCCAATGAAACAATATTGAGAACGGCTTTCAACCATTTTGTAAATCGATGAAAATCGATTTGAAACAACACTCTAAATGACTAGGCAAGCGAACGAGTTAAATCATTTCTTTATTTTATTCTATCTTCTTCTCATAAGAGCTTCCCAGTTTGTGATGAATTATGAAATAAAATGACATGAATGTCGCTGAACTCTTATAAATCCACCAGCCGAATATGGATTTAGAGCCCGTCGATACATACATAGAGAAGCATTTGGTTGCACTTGTGTTCCGAAAATGGCAAATCAAATGAGAAATGAACAACACATCAAATAACTAAATATGGATGTGGTTTGAATATGTGGCTTATGCCATTCTGTATTCATAGTTGCCGTTAAATTATAACACGTCAAGTCAAATGCATTGGCCTGTCGATGCAAAGCCAATTCCTCATTCCACTGGCAAACTCAATTTCATTACTCAATTTAATCTCGAGATTGTCGATCATTACGAACATCCAAACGAATGATTCAAATTTCCAACCAGAAAATCCGAGTCTAGTATCACAATCATATGGACACACCGATAACGTCACTTTGTCCAAAGTGTCAAAATTGAATTTTATTCCGAATGCAAGAGTGCTTTCCTATCAGCACCGAGCACAATTTATGTGAACTCTCTTTTTCTCTCTCCCTCTCTCTCTCTCTCTCCGTTCTTCGTGTGCATTGAACAAACGTATGAAAACCGCACAGATCCACAACGAACGAATGCTATTCCGATTTAGTGTAGTTTCAGCTCAATAAGATGACATCATAAAAAACATAAATTTACGTGTATCTCTACTACTATAGTAAAGATTTGCTGCTTTTCTTCAATTTATCTTATCGGCAAAGTCAACGGAAATTTGTTTTATCGCCTGAAACGAAAAAAAACTACGACGACGACGATGACAACACATAATTCAATAAAGAAGTGTTTCGAAATTGTCGTTCGCTCCCTTCGTTGGAAGTATGATCGTCTTTGGCGAAGTGACAAATCCGAAATATCTACTTCGACTTGTCTATCGATTTTGTTTTACAAACTTTTACCAATGCTCAATATTGAGTGGTATTAGTACCGGTTTACCCACTCAACCGCATGCTTTTGATACGTTTGAACAAAAAAAAAAAACCTATTTGTTTTTATAGAAAAAATCGTTTGAATCGTCGACGATTGAGTGAGCGCACGGACGCGCGTATCTGCTGAAGCATTGTCTCTCTTTGTTTCAGGTGTGCGACCTCGAAACACTTCAAATGTCATGTATGTTTGATTTTTATCATAAAATCTTGAAAATTTTAATTGCAACCATTATTCATTGGTTTTGATGGATTGAACAAATTTGAATTTGCAATTTCTTGATTGAATTCAATTAGAAGAGTGAATAAAAGAGAAATGACAACCATCGACATCGTCGACACAACTGAATTAATGCCGGAAATTTCGTTTCAAGCGAAACACAAAGATCTACGTGTTTTGTTTTTGGAACGTAGGCTCAGTAGGCTCACACACACAGCACGATTAATCGCAATCATAATAATGGCAGTTAACGTACACACAGAGTGTATGAGAGAGACAGAGTGAGAGAGCGCACATAAAACCACAGTCAATTTTATGCCGCGTGCAGATGTATTACATATGCGTCAGCATGGAATCTATAGTATATTGTATGCCAAAAATATAATATATTCATATTTTGTTCGTAATATACTCTAAACAGAATGAGCCAGCTGGGCCGCACATTTCTCTGTTTGTGCCGTCAGACTCATATTTATATACCAACAAAAAACAACAAAAAATATAAACGAGTTTTCATAATGAAATCATTTTTGTTCCGTGCTTGATTATCATGGAGCATTTTGTCATCGCGAGAGGCAAATTGTTCACGCGATGAAAATTGAATGAACAACAAACAAGCGCAGCCTCAACCAGCCAGATAGACAGACAAAGAGTGAGGAAGAATGAGAAATGAGTGAACAATATGAAATGCCATAAATTCTTCTAAGTCCCAACCCACGAACGCGTTATGACTTTCTTCGGTGATTCTTCACACTTAAACTGCTCACTGACACACACACTCTCTGTGATGCACGCACATCACACGCGAACCGTTTTTAATTTACTCACAGACCCGGAGTCTATAGACGAATTGAAATAGTGTGCGTTTTTCAAACAAATTCACTGGCATAATGTTTACGTAATTTACATTTTCACAGAACTAAAGCCTATCAAGCAAATCGTTTAATGTTTTAACGGTTTAAGCTGTTTATACTATATATCTTTTTTGGGCGCGTACACACTGTCTTGGGCCAACACTGGAATTTGTTTAACCTTAAAACCACTCTGAACTTTGTTCAATTTATTTTCGACTTTCAAATGGGCCAATTGAGGCTGAACGATCAATTTTTGGAACATTTATTCATGTGATTCCGACAGTTTTTTTTCAGTTGAGTTTATCCTTAAAAGAAGCCGAATATCCGTATCAAATTAGCACTGTCAGAATCTCTGTGTCTCTGTCTATCACACGCACACACAAACCGTCGCATTTGTGTGTTACACACGTGTAAATTATTATTATAGCATTTCATCGTTAATGTTATGCATTCCCCCCCACATGATATGCGTACATTGACATGTGTTTATAGTTAAGAATACATTTAAAAAAAAGATGCAAAGCAACAGAAATTTAAAGTCATTTCCATTTGTTTGTTGTTTTTTTTTCTCTTTTCGTTTTTCCTTTTAAACGATGCTGTTAACTCAATTGATGCTCATATCCTTTGCGTTCACCAGATTGATTTTTAATGTGTGTTTATTTATGTCTTTTGCCTTCCATTGAACAGATGACTCCAAAGAATCGGAATGAACTAGTAGTAATTCGACGAAATAGTTGCAATCAACATCGACGAAATCTTGAGGTTCATTTCAATTGAACCGGTGACTGTTTTTTTTTTCTTCTTTCATTTCGTTCTAAATTAACGAAACTCGACCTCGGGCACACGATTTGGCCACATTAAATAGTTCACGATAGACAAACACATTTCGCCAATCAACGAGAGATCCACTCAATACCAACGATACACACGCAATTAAAATCGAAAATGGCACCATCACAAGCATCGGGCAATCGGATGACTCATTCGATCAGTACACCATCTGGTGTGGATGGTTCAGCGTCTGGGACCGGTCGTGGATCGAAAAAAATAGCCATTCGCGTACAAATGCTCGATGATTCAATCACTTTATTTCAAGTGCAGGTAATTTAAATATTTTCTTTCTAACACACACATTTCTCCAGTTGATTTTTTTACGGCCATTGATGTTCATTCCATGTCATTAAACACACCCACTTCCTTTAACTTGATTCATTTAATTGGGTGCAACATACATATATATGAAATTCATGCAATTTAATCAAGCAAAATGCACGTTGCTGTCGTTACTCTTATTTCCAGGCCAAAGCACTGGGCAAAGTGTTATTCGAACAAGTTTGCAGGCAAATCAATTTACTCGAAGCCGATTACTTTGGTTTAGAATATAATGAAACTACTTCAAATGTTAAGGTAAATTAACTTATTCCAAAACTTTTAATGATGAGGAAATGTTTCGGTCGTTTTATGGAATTAATTTCATTTTGTATTCAACTTTCTACAGTATTGGTTAGATCTGGAAAAACCAATAAATCGACAAGTTGGCCTATCCCTCGTCGAACCTATGCTTAAATTTTGTGTCAAATTTTACACCCCGGATCCGGTGCAACTAGAAGAAGAGTTTACACGGTAAATATCTTTTATTTTTTCATGTAAAACCAACCGTACAAATTGATTTAATGAGGAGAAAAAACTTTGTTCAAACTGAAACAACAAACTAACGGCATTATTTTCTCTTTCGAATGTTCGTTGCAGATTTTTGTTTTGCCTACAAATCAAACGAGACTTAGCTGATAATACACTACAATGTAACGATAATACGGCTGCCTTAATGGCCAGCTACATAGTTCAAGGTGAGCTCTTGTTTTTAATCTCTCTCATTTAAATTGTTTTCTGCTTCTGAGTTGGATTTTCATTGGAATTTCTATTTTTATGCACTCACTCACACACATAGCATCATGTGGCGATTATGTGGCTGAAGACTATCCCGATCACACGTATTTGTCATCGTATCGTTTTGTGCCACATCAAGATGCCGCGATGCAACGAAGAATTATGGAAAATCACAAAAAACACGTGTAAGTAAATGGGTCGAAAGCAGAAATTCATTTCGATTGATGGAATTCATTTATCACATTTATTTTCGGTTTTTTTTTGCAGAGGACAAACGCCAGCTGAAGCGGATTTAAATTTGCTGGAAACAGCACGACGTTGCGAATTGTATGGCATGAGAATGCATCCAGCCAAAGACATTGAGGGTGTTCCGCTCAATTTGGCCGTAGCCCATATGGGGATTGCGGTATTTCAAGGCATCACACGAATCAACACATTCTCTTGGGCAAAAATACGAAAGATTTCATTCAAACGAAAACGTTTTCTCGTTAAACTACATCCCGAAGGCTATGTACGTCATTCGCTCGTTACTTTTTGTTCATTCTATTTATAGCGTTATGCTGCATAGATTATGTATTAACTTAACCACCAAAATTCAACCGCCATTGAGGCAATTTCGCATTTAACTGACATCCATGTTCTGCATTTCAGGGCTATTACAAGGACACGGTGGAGTTTTTCTTCGAAACGCGAAACGAATGTAAAAATTTCTGGAAAAAATGTGTAGAAAATCATGGTTTCTTTCGTTGCACAACGGTTCAATCAACACCCCGGCGAAAAGCACGAGTCTTATCGCGTGGCAGCTCATTTCGGTAAGAGATGAAAAGAGACATGTTTTCATTTTTATGATTTGGAAAATTATTTCATGCAATTTCTCTGTGACTTCATTCGTTCCATGTCAAAATGAACAGATACAGTGGAAAAACCCAAAAACAAATTGTGGAATTCGTGCGTGAAAATTATGTCAAGCGACAAGCATTTCAAAGGTGAGTATCCAATTGCATTGGATTTTTTTTGTTCAGAAATGACGAGCTACATTTTGCACGAGTTCGCATTTCATTTCGATTTGTTTAGTTTTTTTGTTAATCGATGTCTATTTGCATTTTTCTAAAGATTCTTTGACAATCGTTTTTTTTTAATTTTCCGTTCAAATATTGGTTCCTCGGTTCTGAGTTTAATTTCTCCGTTTGTTTTGCTGCTTCAATTTTCCTATACAATTTCGTTTCGTTTTAACTTTCACTATTTTTATTTCGGTTTTTTTTTCCATTCGATTTCTACGTGTCATTTATATGTTAAACAAAAAATGTTCATGATATTAGATTTACGGATGTTTTCATGCATAGTCATATTTCATCTCAAGATCAAGAGCACAGTCAATTGTTATTGTTTCTCCACTGGATCGATACCAAAAAAAAGAAGAACAAAAAAAAAACATGATTTACTAATTGTTTTAGTTTAGCCATTTTTCCAATTCAATTGGACTTTTCGATCGCATGTCAAACATATAGTTTCATTTAGCAACAACAACACATTTAATTGCCATGATAGTTGTTTTTATTAACAAACAGAACATTCTGTGTGTGTGTGTGCTCATGCTTTTATTCATTGAATTTTCGAATGTTTCTCTCACATTTTTGACAAGAGAAAACAACAAAAGAATCGCTTAGAATAAGCGACAAATTCGAAAAATGAAGAAAATATGACGACAGCAGACGTTAAATTGAGATAATTTTATTTGCTTGCATTTAACTCAATTGAAGTTTTGCTTGAACTTACTTGAGTGATTTACCTCACGCAATGGAAATTAGTCTTACACTTTGCTCTGTTGCCGTCATATATACCGTTTGAACATAGCCATTTCAAACTTCGAACAACACGAATATGAACGCTTCTAATGGTGTGCTTTCATCTATCTGATTCAATTGAGTTTTTAGTTTTCAAATTCGTCCTACACTTTGTAAATAACATTTCTGAAGCACTGCGCCTCATTCGCATCCCTCGCATTCATCTTAAAATTGCACAATCTATCCAATTCATGTGCAACCAAATCTATGAATGTGACTCAATTTTAAAGCCACATTTCATTTTAATCTCCATGAATTTTATCGTTTCATTTTTTTCTACTCCTGTGTTTTTCTCTCTACATCTATTTTTCCTTTCTTTCAATGTCATTCTTTCATCTAAAACTAAATCGAACGAAAAAAAAACAAACAAACGAAACAAGAACGAATAATTTGTTTCTTTTTAAAGCTTGATAACATCTCCGTGTTTTAACGTAACCAATTAACAAATGCACAATAGAATTTGCAATTTTCTCAAAGTTTGTGGCTGATTTGGAATTCGGCCGAGAAAACTGAAGAAAATCAATTGAAGAAAGTACAATGACAATTAAGATGATGAGGCAGTTTAAAAATTGATTTGATTGTATTTTTCGAATTTGATATGTGTGTTCAACTGTGGAAAAATTAAAATGTTGTGTCGTTTGGGCAGGTCTCAATCATTCCGACAGGGACCACTTCAAGCTAGTAGTCGAAGTCTGTCGCACAATTCGTGCAATGTGAATTCCAGCATTTCAGCACATCCTTTGCTCCCGATTGAGACTGGTTTGTACATTTTTATTTCAACATTTTTTGTTTTTGTTTTTTTCTTTCAACATTTAATTTCATTTAGTTTTGTTCTTTTTTCATTTTCTCCTGATTTCCATTCCCCGAGGGTTTTTCATTTCCATTATTTTAGCGAAATATTGTTTGATATTATTGTTTCGTAGCTAAAAATAACAGAAGTGAAAAAAAACCATTGGCAAATTGATTGTTTGTGTGTGATTAATATATTCGATGTGTTTTTGTTTGTTTCATATGAATAGCGGAATGGGACTATCGCAATCCGAACAAAAATTCGATGACGCCTTCTCAGACGAAGAGGCAAGTGAGTACACCGAGTCACCAACTCGACAGTCATACCGAACACACGCGGTCTCAAGTGAGTGCCTCCATTCGATAGAAAATATCAATGCAATTTTCTATGATTGAAACAATGAATTGATGCAACCACATAATTAAATTTGCTAATTTTTGACATGTAGGTCACAGCAGCCCAGGTGGAGATTTATCCGACGAAGACTTCTGCAGCAACAACGGAACACATGGATTCGAGTCACTCTGCATCTCCGGCAACCACATGGAATTCGCGCAAGCAAACCAGCAACAACAATATGCGAGAAATCGATCCGGCTCATGGACGTTCCGAAGGTAAGCATTCATGTCAATTTTCATCATCTCTTTCAACCTTGCCTCATTCATTTCATTTAATCATTTCATTTAACCATATCATTTCGTTCAATTAATCTTCTTCGTTTTTGTTGACATTTTGACATTTGAGTTCAAATTATGATTTCTACATTTCGAGTGACCATATGATTTATTGTTCGGGCAACAGCCAAACCATTTTTATGATTTGCTTCGGTTTAATCTGTTTATGCAATGACTTGTTCTGTTTAAGTTGTGTGGGCAACGATATTAATGTCTTTCTTTTTTTGGGTAACTTGTGTTTTCTGGTTTGTTTGGTTTTTGAGTTGATATACCGTTGCAAGAAAGAAAAAAAAAAGAGACTCAAAATATCAAAACTCATTTTCAAAACTATTTTACATTCCGTCTCCAAAACTCATTTTGCATCATCAACATTCAACTTCGTTCGGTGTCGTCGTGAAGATCCGAACCGGCACCGTTTTGCTCATGTGGTGTCGCGCGACACCTTGCCTCATCCCAACCGCAAATTCACCTCGCCTCCGCATATGAGCCAAGCTGTCGGAACGGATTCGGGTATCAGCCATCCGGTGCACAGTGCAACTGCTGTGCCCTCCGATCAATTGGATCGGAAGCACATTTATACCCAGCAGCGGCATGCGGCGGAGAATTCGCTAACAACACAATCGTCGCAAACAACAACCGCTTCGGTGGACATCCATACTACGGATCATACCATGGTTCAGCCGCAAATCTCACATTGGCCACAAATCAACGACGCCCACACCACCAGCAATGCTTGCAAACAAATCCATTATAGCAATACGTTTTTGATGTCTAAGTCCGTGAGCACTGAAGAAACGCAATCGGATCAGGACATCAGTAGCGGTCCCGATAACATAATCTATCAAGACATCAATGATTTGTACCGAAATCGTGGTAGCAATACTAAACTCAATCAAACCACCATTAGCAATTATAGTAATTGTAATTATAACCAATTAAATCCGAACAATAACACTAATAATGCAACCGTTATGGCCGATCTGTATGCGACCATTGATCGCACGGCCAAAATGAAATCGCGCGAAAATATGCAACATACGATAAACAACGACGACACACGGCAACAATATAGCAACGAATATATTGATAAATCAAATCGAAACTATCAAAATTACCCAGACCATCGTATCTATTCGTCGGCGGTGGCAGCCGCAACGGCTTATCCAAACGATACGATTCCTTGTCGCGATCCAATGCCAGCACCACCATTGTATGCTCGTCACAGTAGTGCCGGTCTAATGGGTGACGGTAGTAATAAAATCACACGAAACTACGATCTATCCGCAATCAATTCGATTGAATCGTATGACAGCCACCAATATGCAACTAAGCATCATCGTTCGTTGAATAATTTAAATAATCAAAATAATGGTAAAGTGGTGGTGGTGACGACGACGGGCACTTTGGAAAGTAATCCAAGCTATTCGTCACTGAAGAAGAACTCGTCGGAAAAACTGGAATATGAACTTTCACAATCGAATATTTATTCGTCGGTACAGTATAAATCGAACGGTGGCCAATCGACCACGTTGCCCAGACACTTTCAGTACAGCGATGAGCGTGATGATAATGATAACGAAAATGAGCTGGTCGACGATCGACTAGTGGACAAAGACACTTGGCTTCGCAGTAGCTCTTGCAAAGACCTTTACGATGTGGTTGAATACAAGGGAACGCGTAATGTTGCCATTAACACCGGTCAACCAGACAGTTTTGACCGTGAATTTTTGGCTTTTAATCGCATCGACTCGCCGATTACTCGATACGATGACTCGCGTCACACTACATACACGCCGAAAAAACAATCGATTGACAAAGAAGATTTTAATTCATTTTCCAAGGTATATTCGTCAAGCTATCCAGGCACCACATACAATGCTTTGGATCAAACTCATCGACGCAACAGTGACTGTCAGATACAGCATTCTGATGATGAACTGTCGCATGACAGTTATGAATTGTTGGAAAAATCCGATATTGATGATGAAGACGAACGTTTGTACAATGAAATGGTATACAATGCCCAGAAACGTCATTCGTATCAATGTGAAACGGCTTTAGCCTACAAAAAATCGCAATCCATGAAAAAACCGTTGAATTTCTATCATCAACGCTCTTGTTCACTTGATTCGGGCAACTATATTCCGACCGACGACGAAAGCATTGGTTCGGATGTGGCCAATCAAATTCAACAAGACGGCGCCTATGCACTGTTCCAGCATTATGCTCAATCGCATTACAGTGGCTCGTATGCGCCAAGCAAATATCGCACGCATGTTTTTGTCGATGAGAAATCAAAAAGTGCCGCCGATTTAATGAACGATAATGAATTCTTTTTGCTTGAGGACGCGCGCTATTTGCCACGTGAAAAAATGTGTGTCAAATCGGATGGTAATTTTTATAAGCAAATCAAAGAGGCGATGCGAGCGTCTAGTCAAGACTCCAAAATCGATTATTATTACGATGACGAAAACGAAGATTATAACAAGCATTCGTTGAAGAGTAGTGATTCGAGTAAAAAATCCAGAGATAGTGTTTATCATACTGATAGCAAAAAATCACGTGAAACCACATCGAAGAGTAAGACGTCGTTGATTGGTTCGGGTTCGGGTGGTTTTAATTCATCGTCACGTGCATCCAGTCAAGATTCAAAAGAATCACTCGACGATGGTAATATAATTGATTTAACGTGTGGCATGGTCAGTTCAAAAAATTACGAAATGCCCAAAACGACCAGCAAAAAGATTCAACAGTTTACAAATCGACACATGAGCAGCGAACGCACTTCGAGTGTTGAATCGAAAAGTGAATATTATATTGCGGTCGATGAAGAGTTACACGATGAAATCCAACATATGTCGCATGAAAATTTACTCAAAGAACTTGCATCGTCCAAGCATTCGTATTACGACAACGAAGTCACCTATTCATCGACATTTCCCAGTAGCAATAAGTGCCAATATAATGTAAATGGCAAACGATGTGCAACCACAAGTGCATCAACACCAACGTCTCATGTTCATTCAATTAGTTTACAAAATGTTGAGACTGATCCAAATGCACGCACGAATGCATCGTACGCCAATACACCGACCAGCGCATCGAAAAGCGCAAACGACAAACCAATTTCACTGATTATCGCCGAGCATCAGCAAAAGTTGTCGAAGGAATTGAGTGAAGAGTATCGACGCAGTTCGGCTGATAATATTTTTAGCTTTGACAAAGATAAAATTCAATCGTTGACCGGAAGTGTGGAATCACCACCACCACCGATGACACCCGGTGTTACACCGGCCACAGCAATTTACACGGAAAAATCGAAGAAAAGTCCCGAATACCCGTTAACGCCCGAACTGATGTCACAGTTTGATAAACAAGTTATCGAATCACCACATTTGATATGTAGCACTAAAAGTAATCGCCTAGAAGAATTGATAGCCAAGACACACTTTGAAGAATATAATCCACGTGTTGATAGTAACATTGCAAAGACAAGCACTTCACTTTATCATCCACATGCCACGGTTGAACGCACCAAAAGTGACCCAAATTCATTGGCAAATCGGTCACGCCTAATGTCAAACTCACGTCGACACGTACTCATGCATCAGAAATCCATTGATTTAACACCAGCCGATACAAGTGACGAAGAATACTTTTATAAGCAAATTCCGAGCGCACCGCCCGTTGTGTGCAAAGCCAATTTCAAAGGGATGTACAATCCGAACAATCAAAACTATGAAGTGCATCACACGGATTTTACGAAAAATTTCCTCAAAAATTATGAGCAAAAGCATTTGCCACTTTTAAAAGATGACATTCCGTACATTTTGCATAAGAGGCAGGTAATGAATGGCACAGCGCCATCGCCAAAGCAAAAAGTTAAATCTCCTAAATCACCAAAGTCACCGAAATCCCCGAAATCACCGAAAAACAAAGATAAAAAGGGAGATGGGGATAAGAAATCGGGCGGCGAATTAAAGCCTAGCTCCGATATTTTGCCCGATTTGCTTGACAATTTAGCAAAAACCGATAAGAGTTCAGGCTTTTTGTTCACACAAAATATTGACCTTTCGGCTGTTGATCCTGTCACTTTGGAAATCGACAAAAATCTATCGCCAACGGTGGCTCCAATGAGCCCGAAGAGTCGTGATATCACGAAGCGAATGGATCCGAAAATGATGGAAACGCTCAATCATAAATTGAGCCAAATCGAAAGTGACACCAGCTCAAAAACAGACAGTTTGCAACGAATGCGCGGCTCTGGCGGTGCTGTTTCCAAAATGAAAATCGATACGCAAAAGAATGATGCTTCCGATATTAAATTGATTGGCGTGAAGAAGGAAATCAACCAAATGACGACCATAAAACGTATAATAAAATCTCGTGTTTCAAAGGGCAAAGGTCCATCTCGCACTGGACCGAGAAAAAATAAAATTCGAATCACCTCATTTTCATCCGATGATGAAAGTATTGATTCGGATGAAGTGTTTGGTTCGGCTGAAGCGGTTCCATCACGTTTGGAGTTTTCTCCGCCACAATCACGAAGGGAAATTGAACCGATTCTGAAAATTGAACACAGTAAAATAATGTCGGCTGCTTGGGGCCGTGGTCAAACCATGAGTTCGACCGAGGTAGAAGGTTCGCCACCGCAAACCAGACGATTAGCTGAGCTGGAAAGTCGTTATCATGCGCATCCAAAAGATCCCGCTTATGTGAGTCAAAAGGAATTGCGTCGCATTTCCGAGCGATCAATATCAATCCCAAGCTCTGAGGACGATGCAATGCCACAGCCCAAAAATTTGGATGAAATCACCAGTCAAGGCTATCATTTCACCGAGACGATACCGTCACCAATTTTGGAAAGTTGTGAATTTCTCAGAACCGATGATGATGCCTACGAAACATGCCAAGAGACAAAAGTCACATCGGATGTTGAATACACTCTGATCACATCGAAAGAAGTGCGCGAAACCAAGACAAAGAAATCACGCACCAAATTAATCGAAGAGTTCATTGATTCATCGATTGTGGTGCGATCCAAAGGACATGCACCGATATTATTTGCACATGCTCGTTTGAATTTGTCCGAAGGATCGGCATTTGCTTCGTTGCAACGCCAAATTGCCACACAAGATTCACCAACGGCCGGTCGTCGTGCCAAGAGTCTTGACACACCGATTATTTCACTGAATAAATTGCCACCGATGAATGCATTCTCCACGAAAGACGACACAGTCGATGAAGAGGGTGAAATTTTGGAAGAAAAACCATTAACTCCAAAACGCAACACTGTAACATCGAAAATTGGTGTGAACTCGAAGAAAATTGTAACCAAAAATGATGTGATCATTGACACAGAGGAACAGGAATTGTTGAACAGTTTGCGTTTCATTGAAAAGATCACATTGCAAGGTGTTAAAATCAAAGAAAAGAAAAAATCCAAAATGAAACTTCGCAGTGGTGATCATTTGATTCTGGATATTCCACGGTATAAATTCGATCAATCGCCGTACAGTTCGGGTAATAGTTCGAACCGTACATCGCCGGGTGTGAGTCGAGCCAGTAGTATCGATAGCACTGGTCGTGGTGGATTGAAAAAGCATGTTTCCAAAAAATCTAAGGAAAAATTGCTTCTTCCACAAGATCCACGCAAATTAAAAGATGATTCGAAACGAAGCGATTCAAAAGAAAGGCCTCGATCATTCGATAAAGATTTGACACCACGGCGATTGAGCAAAGAGAAGAGTCGTTCGCAAGAAGAGTCCGAATTGGATGCAGCCAAACGCAAAGAGCGTCAACAAAAACTGTATGAATCGGCTGTAAAACAAACGATACCCACACTTTTGAGCCCCGACAAAACCATTCTGCCGGCATTTCCCCAGCCACCTGAAGACAAAATCTCCGTAACGACTGACGGTGATAACATTATCATTGACACTGAAATTCGGAGTAAGGCCAAAGATCATGTGCTAATCACAAAATCACCGAAGAAGCTCGATTGTTCGTTGGTAAAATTTAGTCGAAGTTTTGATGAAAATCGAAGCCAAGAGAAAATCGAAAAGGCAAACCGTAGCTTCGAAGATCGTAATAAATCAATGGATGAATCGGATCGCTCAGATAACGCCGAAGATAAGGATAAAGAAAAAGCACTTGCCAAGCAGAAGATCGAAGGAACAGTCGTTCACAAACGAATTGACGAAAAATCGCTGTCTTTGGAAAAGGGTAAAATGGCTCATCCACCGCCTCAATTCCTCGATATTGAAATTAAAACTAGAAGCCTCGATCGTACATTTGACTTGATCGATTCAGTCACATCAACGCCAGCTACGGAGAAAAAACTGACACTTCCACCGAAGAAAACTGTTACTAAACCGCCAGTAAGACCAGAGCCAATTCCGATCGAAGAAATGGATATGCAAGCGGTGATAACCGAAAGACGAAAATTAGAATTATTGAAACGGCAATCGTTGCCATCGGAAGATAAAACCAATAAAGAAACGCAAATGGTCGTAGAGAAATTGGAGCATGCAAACAGTGAGGAAGAGTCGTTGACTTGGGTGAGTGAAATAAAACCAGACGAAGGTTTGGAAGATGATGCGGTCGTGCCACAGTGGCAACATCGTATTCCAACCATTGAATGCGAAGAGCCATCGATCGAAGAAGAACCAGACTATGCTGAGGTAGCTGGGGATGAGCATCCAATTCCACCGGTTCGCATTCAATCGAAATTGAGCTATGAACGCAGCAAAAGTGATGAGTCTGGTTCATCGTGGGTAACTATTGAATGCGAAGAGTTCATTGGCACTGATATCTCCGATAATACACCCACGAACATTGCAACTGTTAAACAAAGCACACTGGAAGAGGTAAACAATGATGAGCTCATGCAAGCAAATGAATCGGGCAACGTAACGCCAACGCCTGAAAATGTTATGTCAAAACAAATGCAACCAGATGTTACATTGGTCTCAGACAAACGAAGCTTTTCCAAACAGAGTACCGATCGTTCGCGTAGCTCTGACACATCGTCCATGGACAAAGAGATTAAGCCGAGAGATGCATCGGCAAATAATTTACAAATAAATCGAGCGTCATTGGACGATGAATCGAGTGTGAGTTGTTCGATTTCTCGGCCACTTGGCATTTCACAGCCAATCGATGCATCGGACGAAACGAAATGCTCGGAGTTACGTGAACACATGCTTTTGAAACTGAAACAAGAGGAATTTGATGCAAAAGACGAGATCCATGGTAAAACGCCCACTCTTGAGAAGCAAAGCCCCATTGATTTGGGCTCGAGTTGCGAACAAGATGCGATTGAAGAACGCATTTCAAAGTTACTCGCACGCAGCGATTCGAGTGGTAGTTCCGATTCGCATGGCAAAAAGAAGAAATCGAAAAAAATGGCACCAGAACAAGAAATTGCCTCGGTGCATAAGAAAATGCATCGTCTCGACGAGAAAGGTGAAAGTTCAAAGAAAGCGAAGTCGCCCAGTCCACAGCCAAAAGGCAGTGATAGTGACCAACGTAGTTCGCAGGAATCGAAATCGAGCGCCGAGTCAAAAGGTTCGTTGAGCGTTGAATCGAAGAGTTCATTTGAAACTGAAAGTAGCAGCGGCTCAGTGGGAGCTGCTCAACGACGTGGTCTTTTGCAGCAAAAAGAGCAACAATCGACTTTTAAAGGGTTCAATGTTGAAAGTTCAGGCAGTTCCAGTTTGGACGATTGGATTGCAATGGAAGACGATGGCCGGAGCAGTAGCAACGATAAACGTAATTTGGATGAACAAAAAGAAAGTGATTCAAGCATACAAGATGAAATCACTGATCCCGGACCGAATTATGTCAGTCCAAACGATGCGATTCCATATAATTCGAATTTTACGCTGAGCCGAACATTGTCGCGCATTTCGGAACGAAGCACGGCTTCGGAGAAATCAAGTTGTGAAGAAGAGATACGCAGCGGTGAATTAAGTCAAAATGACGCCGAAAGCATTCACGAGGAATGTTCGATCATTTCGAGTGATCATCAAGCAAGTATCAGTTCTGATTCGCGTAGTATCACCAATTTCGCTTATATTTCGGACGGCGATCGGCGTACATCGGCTGAAATGCCGGAAATTCCATGCGATTCACAGCTCAGTGAACGCCTGGCCGACATTTATGGCATGGATGAAGCGGCCGGTGTGAAAACAGGCCGCTTCTGCATAACAAATGTTGAAGAAGGTGCTGCACGTGCATGCGCTTCGAAGAGAGGCTTGATCCATTCAAATTTTCCTAATCAAACCGATAAACGCACGCTAGACTGTCTGTCAAATGCAGGCAGTCAAGATTCCGAAGATTTTCCACTCCCTGACATTCCCTATGACGATAGTGTACCATTACAGCAGGAGCTATCCATTGAAACCCACATTCGAACGGTAGATCAACCGATTCAACAACGCATTTTGCCAAAAACTTTCTGTTGGCAACGGTCGACTTCAATTCAATCGCATGATTCTGAAAATTGGCCATCGCCACCCGACAGTGCCGAATTAGAAACACCAATTGTTGAAGAGGTGTCGACATTTTTCGTTGACGTACCCGAAATTGCGGCACAAGTAATGGTTGACTCGTTCACAGATACATCCGTAACACCAACTACGGCACATCAAAACGAAAGCGAAAATGAGGATGATGTTAGCAGCCAATTGGCTGACATTTCCAAAGACACTTCACAAACTGATAAAACAATCGAAACTCCAATCATTAGCCCAATTATTGGGCAGAAAAAATTGCCCATGTCACCGGTCGAAAGCACTTCTTATTTACCAAAATCCCCGCCACCTCCGGCAGAAGAAAGCAAATGCTTTGTTGATCCCTATGAACCGAAGAGTTGTTTGAGCAGTGCTTCATGCTTACGACCAGCAAATACATGTTGCAAAGGTCACAAACACAATGTGGGTTTGATTAAAGATCAGCCAGATACTAATAAAGTCATTGTTTCGCAACCGACGCGTTCGTCTCCACCACAAAGCGAAGTGTTGGGCTTTGATGACGAACCATTCGTTGTCGATGACGTATTCAGTCCAGGCACTGTTCAACCGATTGCTTCTCCCGATGACGTCAAATTCGCCGAGTATTTCAATCGCAAAATTTCGCGTAGTTCAAACAACTCGGACACTTCAAACGACGATATTCTGTCAAGTACTTTCGATCGCGATGACATTACCGTTCGACGTCGCAGTAGCAATCTTGATACAACAACCGTTGACCAAACGCTGACAAAGAGCAGCAGTAGCTCAAACAAAAAATGTAGCCATTCAAGTCATTCGGAAGAGGAGACCAGTTCGTTTGGTACCGATTTGGATGGAACGGTTCGCATGGGTAAACCCATTAAATGCACACACAGCTCACATTCCGAAGACACTTCAATCGGTTTGAGCATTTCCGAATGGAGCACCGGCACCAATACCGTGCGTCAATATGCCAACTTATCAGGTTCCGATAGTCTTTCAGCCGTTTCAAATCACTCGGGTGGCATCAAAAGTGAATCGAAATCTAATCACACCAAATCGAGCATGAGTTCGCTCAACAAATCCACCGAGAGCCTGGATGAGAAGAGTGTCGGCAGTTTTTCAAGCAGTAAATTGAAAAGAGGCATCAGTGGTGGTAGCAATGGTAATGATCCAATCAAGTATGAACAATTCTTCTCTAGTTCAGACACTGATAAATTGACCGAATCCATTTCGGGCACACCGAAAAGTGATGATACTACAATGACCTTAACCGAAATTGCTCAGAGCATCACTGAATGGTCGACGAGCAGTAGTAAAACGCTTGTTGCCACAATCTCACAACTTGATTCAACGAAAATGGCTTCGACTAGCGACAGTAATTCCAGCACGCTCAAAAGCAACGGCGACTCAATTCGATCCCTACCGTTGAAATCGGTCGGTGGCATCGATTATGTGCAATTGAAACAGCATCTTTCGTCGCCACCAAAAGAGGATGAAGGTAAAAAATCTCCACCGAAATCGACCGAACGCCCCGTTAAAATACCACCGCGAATTGTTGACATGCAAGAGAAGAAACCACAATTCATCGGAACGTTTGAAGAATCGTCTCCGCTTCCGAGCGTTGCCGGTAAACGGCGGTCGCTTGAACTCATGTCGAAACGCTATCAAAGCCAGGACATCGTGTCAGAAAGTGAACAATTCATCGAAAAATTGTACGGACACGACGAAAAGTTAACGGAACGGTATCAAAGTCAAGAGTTCCCACAGCCGAAAACTTCGAGAGCACCTACAACTCTCGATTCGATCGAAGAAATTGAAGTGAAGGGTGAAGTGGACGAAACACAAGATCGAATGAGCCCATTTGATAAACCGCTAATTAAACATCACAGTTACGATGATAAAACTTTGTCGAAGAGTCAAATTCGTGAATACAAAACATCGTTGAAGGTTCGCCAAAATAATTCATTCCATGAGCACATGCTTTCCCTTCCCCCGATTCAAGCGGAATGCTCGCAAACTATCGAAGAAGAAGGTGGCCAAAGCTCGTCCACCACCACCGTTACATCGCAGTTGAGCGGTGAGACAAGCACGGAAAATTCGTCTCCGATGCCTACACGGCCTGAAAAATTAGTCAAATGTTCACCGTATCTGTCGAGTAGTTTGAGCTCTGAATCGCCTCCGATTCAAGTCATTCAAAAACCACCACGTAGAACATCGATGACACGCTTTAAGAGCCCATCTTCAGGCAATGAAACCGATAGTTCGGTCGATTTCCGACAACAAGATCCCAAATTGCGTACGAGAGGCATGCGCAAAAAGCGACAAATCGCCAATGTTAAACGAATTAAAACACCAACATCGCCGGTCATTGAACAGGAAAGTTCAGCCGAAAGTTCCGACTTGTCCAAAGAACAAACCTATTCGCATGAATACTACGAAGAAGTGGATGATGATTACTATGATGAGTATACGGATATTGAGTCAAGGCACTCGGCACCGTATCCATCAACGTCGAAATTCGAAAGTCTTGATATGTCACATGATCTCGTCGACGAAATGGGCTTTCCCAAATATGATCGCTTGAGTCACATCACAAATCCACTTTATAAACCACAAGTAGCTGCCAAACCATCAATCGCACCGAAACCGGTGCTCAGTCAATCAAGTGGCTCACAACCGCCCGAAAAACCAGCACGACAGAAAAAACGACCCGTTAAACGCGAAGATTCAATGAATGCTGGGTCGGGATATGAATGCGATACACCGCCCAAAACAAGCATTCGAACACAAAACTATTCACAACACGACGAACCAAAATCCGAAACACAGTCAAGCATTTCGGATAACATTTACTATTCAAGCGAAGAAAGTAGTTGTCAATTGTCGTCGACAATGACAAAAACGATGGTGCGTAGAGATTACGATACACGTTTATCGAATATTGAGTATGAAACTCTACAGAATATCCCCGATTGCGGATCCGATGCGGAAAATTCGGAATTTTTCGATTTAAATGAAACCGTCGTACCGCCACCAACCACATTCATGGGCGGCGGCGATTCGGAACTCAGTGACGAGCAGTAAACTCCCTATCGCGATCAACCTATATATCCAAACTAAGTCTCATTTCATTTAATATATGCCATTGGATTTTACTTTTGGTTTTATAGAAGAATCACGAAATGAAGAGAAAAAAAAACGATTAATCAAAAAAAGAAGAATTGTAGTAAATTATGACGACGGTAATCAAAATTAAGTTAGTGCAATTTTTTCGTATTCATGCACGAAATTTCAATCGTGTGTGTGTGCGTTTTGGCTTTGAGATTCTTACATTCATTTATTCCAAGTGCGAGCACAAAAGCATTATGTGCCAAAAAAAAGAGAACTAAATGTAAACCAATACTGTGATTTTCTAACCAATTCCGATTCATTTGTTTTTAAATCGACCTTTACTAATGAAAACGACACATTTTAAATCAAAATCAATGATGCACCCGTAGAGTCATACCCGCGACTTACACACATACTCGTTTTGTGTAAAATTTCTTTTGTTCATACACCTATCGCGAAACACGAAATTAAAACGCAATCTCATGTGGAGAACAATGAGAAAAAAAAAGAAAGAATGGCCTCTGAATCAAATATTATTTTCAAAGGTCAAATCAAATTATTATTCGATTCCCAAAGATAACCTTTGGTAGCTACACGAAATGAAACAGTATAAACAAAAGTATATTTGGAGAATGTCATTTATATATATATGTAATAATCGTCAACGGAAATTGTGCCAAAATATAGTGGAAAACAGAGGAGGAAAAGAGTGGTATTACCAATAAAATGAGACGACAAAAATGGCCCTAAATGATAAAAAAATAACAGGAACACAAAAAATATATAAATGAAAATATTTGTTTTCTAATAGCTTTAAACACACAATTCAGAGATTTTCATTTGAAATATTTTCTAAGGATTCACTCGTTTGGAACTCTTTATATTGAAACAATTTAACACTTGAACCAAGATAAAAGAAATTAACCACAACAACAACAACAAGCAACAAAAAAAATATCTAGTTGTTCTAAAAATCCATTCAATTCAACAAACCCATAGTATTTCGATGCTCAATTTTATTGGTATTCAATTACAATTTTTAGCGAATCGGTGAAATTGTGACATGTTACGAAATGAATGTAGCAAAAAGAAAAGAAAAAGATTATCGATTGTTCCAACCTACAAACAAATCGAAAAAGAAAACCAAAACAAATGTACTCATTGTGTTAAATGGCAGAAAAACAAATCGAATCAAAGAAAAATGAATATTGAGTGTCTGTTAGAGAAAATCGTTACGTTTTTAAAGGTTTTTATGTGTTATGTATATTTAAATATTGAGACAGAAAATTAACAAAATACAACTATTTGCATTTAAATCTAAACATTAAACAAAACAAAACCCAAAACAAGTAAATGTTGTGCGTCTTTCCCGTAAGATGATTCGTTTTAAATCGATTTACGTTTCATATTTCTATCTCCTGATGATATAGTTTTTAAGCGACTAGCGAAATCTTTTTCTTTTTTTTTCTTCCTTATTTTACCCTTTTTAGCAAAATGGGATAAAATCATCTGAACCTGAACAAAATTTATCAAATGTGACAAAATAAAAATTATAAAGAAGAACAAGAAATCTAAGAATCTAAACCACAATTTTTGGGAATGAGATTATTGTACTAGATTTAAATAGGATTTGAATATATTTGTTTGAAGAACAAAAAGAAATTATTTAAAATAATATGAGAAAGTTATTTATTGAAATCGATAACAAAAAGAAATTCTTCTGTGGTTCATGAGATTCTGCAGTCTGCACTCCATGCGGCAAATCTACTTACTAATGGCATTTTCAAATGCATCACTTAATACGAAAAGAAAAATCAAAATATTTCTTCAAATAATAATTTAATTCGTGATCTTGACACACACAGACACTAAAGAAATCAATGAAAAATTCCCTTATTACCACACACACACACAAAAGTTATTCGTCAAATTCACCCAACTCACACAATAGCATTTCAATAGAGTCAAAAATGCAATCAAAACACTTTCGGCAAAAAATCAATCACGGAGTAAAACTGTAGCATATTTTGGATTGTGTCTGAAAAACCAAGTGAAACTGACATTAACATCGACTGAAATAAATGTGCCACATAAAACTACGTTTCACTGTATTTCATTTCCAAATTGCACTATTATTCTCAATTGAAATATATTTAAACAAAAAAATTAAATAAAAACTCACACACAATCAAATAATTAACTTCAAATGGTTTGATGAACAGAAGAGCACCAAAATGCTCTCCAAGTGAATTTATGTACGCAGCAAAAAAAAACCATGAACTAAGCAAATAAATAAAACTATATTAGAAAAATTTATTCCACAAACAACAAAAAAAATCGCTGACTTTTTTCATCATTTCGCATACAAATTGAATTCTGATTTTTTCTCGAATTTCCTGATCTAAATGCATGAAAAGTTTTCATATAATTTTAATTAAAAACTAGAAAAAAATTAAATATCAATTTTCATTTGCTAGGGCCATTGAGTAAGTAAGGAAGTTTTCGAATATTATTTCCTTACGTTTTGTACATAAACTTACACTTGCAATCAATTGTATATTCCATTTCCTTTTTGATGCTTCAACTCCAGGAAAAAAGCATTTCAGCATGGATTTAAATATGTAGCATTCATAATTTGAACTTGTTTACTTCTTTATTCAATTTAAAATAAAGATGTTTTATAGTTGTTATCCGAAGGAAACAAAATTAATTGCAATTTTTATTTTAAAGATGGCAGTAATTATGGCATCAATGGAAATGTGTCATTGAATCGGCAAGGTGAATTGACATCACCGCATCATCGATATGATTTGAGCATGGGATCCGACAAATCATCGTCACTGTCACGATCAGAAGGTGGTGTTTATGATGTGGTTCAGGCTGAGATTCGAATCAACAATCAACCCGAAAGCAATGGAAATGTCGTCAGCAACGATTTGTATCCAATGAATGGCCATTCAACGTTAGACTCACGCGACGGCAGCGATTCATCAAAGAGAAGGGTAATTCAATCTTTAGATTAAAATTCATGTTTTAGATTCCAAATCGTACTTTAGATGGTTTCAAATGGGAATCGTTTTTTTAATACTCATTCGTTTCTTCTCTTCCTTAGCTTTCACCCAACGAAAAGTCATATTTCTTGGCAAGAGAAATTTTAATGACTGAACGAACATATAAAAAGGATTTAGACATTTTGAATACATGGTTTCAAGATGAACTACCGCCCGAAAATGTTGAATCGCTACAGCCACTGTTTCAGCTAATCGAATCAATGACCCAACATCATGGTGTATTTTTGCGCGATCTTGAACATCGCATCCTACTCTGGGAGAATCGGAATATGACTGAAAACCATCACATCGGCGACATTATGCTAAAAAGCATGGTAGTGCTGCCAGTATACGAAGAGTATTTAGAGAGTCATCGAGAATTTTTGGAACGCCTCAATGATCTATATGAAACCGATGAACCTTTCCAACAGATTTATCGCGAATTCGAACAGCAGAAAATATGCTACGTTCCGATTGGAACGCTCGTACTGAAGCCATTGCATCGTTTGCTGCACTATCAACTGATTTTGGAAAGTGAGTGTCGATTAGACGAGCACCATGTTATTCACACATAGCCAATTGTTAACAGTAAGCTTCTGTCGTCAAAATTCAAACTAACAATTTCATTTCTTCGTCAGAATTACTGGAATTTTATCCGGAAGATCATCCGTGTCATGCCGACTGTCAAGGTGCATTGGTCATGATATCACGAACAACTGAAAATGTACGACAAATTCTGGAAGATTCAGAAAATTTCCAGTTATTATGCGAATTACAACGAGATTTGGGCGGTTTTGCACTGCTAGCCAATAACAGTCGTGTGTTTATTCGGCAAGGATGCCTTTTGAAACATTCCAAACGCGGTTTGCAACAACGCATTTTCTTTTTGGTGAGTGAAAATGTGAAAGAAACATAAAAAAAACTCTTCCTTATGATGTTACTTAGAGTCTACACATCATGAAATGTGTTTTAACTGAACGGATCATTAAATTTGTTTTACAGTTTTCGGATGTACTATTGTACGGCAGCAAATCGCCAGCCACTCAACAGTTCAAAATGCTCGGCCATGTTGCGCTTCGATCACTTATCACCGAGAATGCGGAGCACAACGCATTCATCATCTATGGCGGACAAAAGGCAATCACAGTCAGCGCCGGAACAACCGCCGAGAAAACTTTATGGCTGGCCGAGCTATCCAAGGCATCAGCTGAAATCAAGTCAAAGCCACATGTTCAACTCAATCTGGGAACATTGAAGAATTGCAGTAAGTTTTAAAAAGAACACAGAAATTCAATCAATTCGGAATCCGATTCAATAGTTCATTCTCGTTTGAATATCAATTCATGTTATTTTTCTCTCTATAGGTTCATCTGAGGAGGGCTTAGATACATGTGCACAATCGAACAAATCACCGACTGGATCGACAGCATCAGCTGTGCGAAGCAATAATGCCATTCACGTGTGTTGGCATCGCGGTGCAACGGTTAGCTTGAGAGATTTTATCGTTTCATCCGAGAATCAGTTGTCTGGCTATTTACTGAGGAAGTTCAAGAACAGCTCGGGCTGGCAAAAGCTATGGGTCGTATTCACATCGTTCTGCTTGTTTTTCTACAAGAATTATCAAGATGAATTTGCACTGGCCAGCCTGCCATTGCTGGGGTAAGTTACACCTCACTTGAATATCTATAAAAGGAAAGTGTTTTGATACTGATTTTCTCTTTCGTTTTCATTCATTAGATATTCCGTGGGCCCGCCCAGTTTCCAAGATACTATCCAAAAAGAGTTCGTGTTCAAGCTATCGTTCAAAAATCACGTGTACTTTTTCCGCGCTGACAGTGAACACACATACAATCGCTGGATGGAAGTGCTACGAAGTACAACGCAAACGCAAGAATTCAAAAATACTCGCGGAACGCATTAACAACACACACCCATACACAAACAAACACAAAGACATCGAAAAGCCTCGCTTAAGAAATTTCGATCACGTTATTTATTGTTTTATTTTTTGTTCAAAAATTTCGATTGACTTCGATTTGGATTTTATAGTTTAGAAATGCAATGCATATCGATTCCAACTTATATAGACTTTATGGACATTGTTGGACATATTTTTGATGAATTGAATATTTAGCATAAATTTTTGTTTTAGAGCACATAGTACGCAAGAGCGACCAATTGACCAATTTAGATATCATATATTCATTTTTTTAAAAATCGAAATACTCTATAGAGTGTGTGGTTTGATTGCAAGAAAAATTAACTGCGCTCCGTTTGATGTGAATCGAGATAGAGTTCCTCAATCAATTGTTCATATTTGGGCCAGCACACGTCGAAACAACGACCGATTGTACTGGCATCCGCTGAAATCGATCTTGTCAAAGCATCGACCAAATACATCTTCTGCGAGCACTTTGGAACGTTTGCAAACGTCAACCGTTCGACAAAGACTGTCACAATTTCAACTTCTGGGAGAGAACAAACAACGAACGCAAACAGTTCGTTCACATTTCTGTCAGCTCAACAAGAAAGAAGATGTTAATACATCACCAATCCGATTGATGAATAATCCGCGTATGCATTTCAAAATATGTATGTTCTCGTTGCGAAACAGAACACAAAACGGTTATATAATATATATTTTCTCGATGAAGACGAATATTATTTTAAAGCACTTTGGAGTATAAAAATGTCGTTGACGAATTTCAGAGAGTGTATTTATTTTCTGTAAAGATTTATATGGACTTTTCATATGCATATATGGCAACTATCGTAAAACGAATTTTTCTTTGATTGTAATCAATAACTTTTTAAGTATCATACAAATAAAAATGAACTACCAAATATTCTAACACAAATTTGGTAATTTTATTCACGGCTCATTACATTTCTAAATTTCTTTAAAGAAAGAGAACTCAATTCGCCATGGAAAGATCAAAAATACTGAATTTAGATCCCTTTGTTTACGGATGGCTCAAACTTCGAACCAACGATACATTTTTCTTCCTCCGATATAAGTTCATCATTTAATGCAGACATTCTGCTGTTGACTAGACTCAATTCATTGATTTTGTCAACATTTCAAAACAATGGTTGAAATGAGTATGTAAGATATTGGATATTCAACATATCAACATATTCAAGGCCGATGTTTAACAAATTCTGATGTTTACCAAACCACTGGGAGGTTTGCTGAATTTTTGTTGGAAAAATAGCTTGCGCCACAAAGATAGGGAACAAAGCAAAGTAATTCGACCCTGTTATTATAGCGATTCATCAGGCAATGTAACCATTTAGACGAGAAAAAGAAGGTAAGCTTGAATCAGAAAACATTGTCCGTAGCAGACTTACCATTTTCCATACCTCGCTTGACTTGATTATGTCACCTAAATAAACCAAAATGAGTCTTCTTCTTTTCTTTCAAAAAAAAACAAACAATTTTTCATATAAGAACAACTTTATTTTAGATGATGATTATATCAAAAATGTACATAAATCAATATCTTCTTATATCTTCCGAGTTTGTTTAGAAATCAATGAAAAAAAACTTTTAAAATACTCAACTATTATGCGAACCAGCGATTCAAAATATTTAGAATTCATGAATTCATTTGATAATAACTATTTCAAGCTTATCAGTAAAAAAAAAATCATCGTTTTTTTTCGAGTCATGCGATAATTGAAAGTTTCGTTCAATACTTATTCATACTTAAATTATTTACTGTTTTCGACGGGAAAGTTCATAACAAATACGTTACTTAAAAATGTTCGCTGAAGAAAAAGTGTGAGAAAATGTCACGGCGTGGATCGGATTTGAAGAACACAGCCCAATCGTTGGCTTGATATGTGCATTCGATGCGACGGCTTGGACGATAGGCAATATCTTTCGACAGTTCAACGGTGATGATGTAGACTTTGTTTGGTTCCAAAACGACGTTTTCTAAAGATACAAAGTTCTTCGGTTCGGTACGCTTTGGCTTCGAGCTGATTAGTTGTTCGATAAGATCAGTTACACCGTTATCAGATCGTATACCAATGGTGAGTTTTCCCTTCGGTGGTCCCGATACCGTTGTAAATGCGATGCCATTCAATGCAATCCGTTTTGTGGACTGAAGTTCGATCAGCATTGGTACGTTGGCCGAACACGTTTGCGGTGATAAAATAGTTTCACGGAAACGGGCTAATTCCAATTCTTCGCTTTGGCTGCTTTCGTCAAAGTCCGAAATGGATTGAGTCATGTTTTGGCGAACGGTTGCATTGCATGTTGCCCATGATTGTTCATTTTGATTCTCATCATTCTCGAACAGTCCCTTGTAATGTGCCATGATTTGGCTGAAATATTCACCATCTTTCGATAGAATTGCTTCAATTTGGTTGATCGATTTGCCGAATACCTCACGCCAATTCGTCAGATTGGATGCATCGATCGACTGTAGAGCACACTGATTCTGGGCCCATGTCATGCACGCATTCCAAATCATTTCGATGTCATCGCGTTGATTAACCGTTAAATTCTCCAGAATGTCACACAAAACATCTTGATTGCATGCCAAAAATGAGCACGACACAAAGACATTGCGCTTCATTTCGTTGATCTGCTTGATGCAATACGATTTTAGGTCAAACAGCGAATATTCCGTAGCCAACAAATAGCCGAAACACAATTGTTCCATCGGCAAATTTTTCAACAAAAAACGTTCGCAAGCCTTGATGCAATGTACCACTTCGAATGTTTTACCCAATGTCAATACTGTGTGCGCGTTAGCAATGGTGAAATTCTTTTCCGGATACGGCGAATAAAAGGTGAACAAAAATTCCTTAAATGCGGCTGGCGTTGAATTCACTATTTCGATTTTCTTCAGATCGATGTTTTTGGCGAAACGCTGTCCAAGCGGATGACTACCTGCCGCTAAAATCACTTTGTGCGAGGGTATTTTTACTGTTTGATCGTCATTTGCGTTGATGATGAAGAGAATATCGGCGAAATCCTCGTTTAGAAATTGACTTTCCAAATAACGCAAATGCTCCATGATTCGATGACTTTTCGTTCACAAACTTTCGACGAAAATAATTATTTTGTTCAATCCGAAAACAATGCTCAACAAATCGACGATTTACTTTGCAAATAAATAAATGAAGAAAAAAAATGACACGGTTTGGATTTGTATAGAAATACGTTAACGAATTTTGAATAGCGTAGCCAAATACTTTGATGTGAACGGAGTGACAAACAATGCGACAATGCGAATGAGTCCGTGCAAATTGCTGAAAAAATACCGTTTAACAGATAATGAAGAGCCGAACATACATTATCACATCGATACATGATTGAACGGGCACACGATTTAAAACTGGTTTGAAATTGATAAAGCATCGTTTTACCATTGTGTCATAAATGAGAAGAGATGACATTAAAAGTTTCAAAATTGATTGAAAATTGGTAAAATCGATGATGATTTTTTTTTTCGGCCAATTTTATTTATCGAAACGATTTTGTGTATCCAATAAGATGTTTATATGTTTTGAATTAGATACGAACAGAATATTCAATACAAAGGCATTGAACGCATCCATTCGCAAGCGAAGTAAATGTAATAACACTCTGGTGTGAATAAATGGAAAACTGACTGTTGTTGTGAACTAAATGAATTTTTTTGATCTTTTTTTAATCAATTTTCAAATAAAATTTCAAAAGAAATATTTTATTTCAAAAGTCTTCATTCCAAATTATTTTTTCCTGCCACAAAATAAGTTTTTTTTTCTCAAATGTACAAAAACATCATATTCAAATACATGCGAACGCATCCACTCCGTAGTCGCATTGAATACATCCGCTTGACAAATGAAATTGAATTAGTCAATTCACTTGCAGAAAATGCGTAAATAGCATGAATGACACAAACACAGGCGCGAATTACCCACGGAGCGAACGGAGAAGTGGTATGGGAATGGTTTACAAACACATGCGCGACCCATCTCACTTGCACAATCAAAAATCGTATCGTGCATGTCGAATTCATTTTTCGTCTTGTCAATTTTTCTCTCTTTATGTGTGTCAAAACATAATTTTTTTTTGTGTGTGGATTCTCGTACGACTCTGCTGTAGCTTTCATTGTATGAAATTGAATTGAAATTTGACTTAATTTTTTTTGCTGCACAACGGAATAATCTCGCATCCGTCGTTGTTTTAAGTATTTAGTGTAATAATCGTGTTCATGTTTACGATAACAAAATCAAAATCCAGTTGAAAATACAGTGAACCACACATTTGAACAACCAATAATGGTGAGTATTGGGCTATTCAATCGCAAAAAAAGAACCACATACACATCTCTCAAATAGAAAAGCCAAAACGAAATCGCATCAATCGAAATCGTTTGCTGATCTCGTTTCATGGCGACAAATGTTTTGTTTGACAATATCAAGGTTCTGAATGCAAGTTATTGTGTTGACTTTTTTTTTCAATATTGCGTACGAAATCATGAAATGACTCATTCAATGCGATTCAATTCATTTCTATTGCCCATATAATGTCACACATACACATTTCCCCTTTATTTGGTAAACTGTCATTCGATTAATTGTACAACGTTCGATTGAATCCATAGGTAACTTCGATTCCATTGTCGGCTATTGGAGGTTTGCTGAACGAATTTAATTATCCGAGCACGAGCAACGCTCGCAAACATGAAATCGAAAAACAACTAGTTGAATTTCAAAATGATCTACGTTCGTGGCCACAGTGTTTGTTCCAACTGAGCAACCCTACGAATAGCCATCAGTTCTTTTGGTTTTTTAGTGCATCAACCGTTGAAGCGGCCATCGTACGAAAATGGAAATATCTCGATGAAAGCGATCGAATGCGATTGCGAGATACACTATGGAATAATTATGCCAATCTAAATGTGGCCACTGTGTCACGCATTCAACGCGAAAAACTCGCCCAACTGATTGCGTTGATGGGCAAACGTGAATTTCCCGATGAGCATTCATCGTACATGTGTCATTTAGTGGAATTGTTAAAAAGGAATTTTTGCTTAGGAATTACATTGCTTCGGTGCACATCCGAAGAATTAGTTAGCACACGTGATGACATTACGTCAGATCGTAAAAAATATTTTCATTCCAATTTGAGCTTGTGTATGCCCGATGTATTTCAATTGCTTACGCAATTTCTTGTGATCCATGCATACGGTCTGAACGGAATTGATTTAGCGACGGTGCCAAGTAATTATCTGGATCGTAAACTGATTCAATCACTGCCAAAGGATAATCGATTGTGGTGAGTGTAACACTTTGCGTTGATTGAAACTGAAAACAGAAAAAATAAATAAATGAACAAAAACTAATTGAAATCTGACCAAACGTTTTGTTTCAGTTTATCTGCTATAGAGTTATTAAGTTGTGTACAGCATTTATTGTCGTGGACCTCAACCGATGAATTATTGCATGAACAATTCCTCATAAATCTCTTCGATTTGGCTAACTGGAAAGAGGTGAGTCATTTACTTGAGCAAAAATCATCACAAAAATATTTCACAAACATGACATTTTTATTCCCTATATCGATAGCATGACAGTGACGTTTCAGTAGCGGCGTTGGGCGCAATCACTGAACTTTTTTATCGGCAACAAACGTTGCCATTCCCCCAACTCATTGCCAACGGAATCAAAAGTATTCTGAAGCAACCACGACTGATTATGACCAATGAAATGTATCAGGACAAATTAACTGAATTGCTACGACTGTTCATCGCACAACAATGGTCTAGATGGATCGATGATGAAGTCGTTTTTCCCGAATTTATTGCCGCACTCTATGCCTTTACGTTCGAAAGCTATGCAACACTTCCATTCACCGAAAAACTCACAATCTGGCATCCAATCATCAGCGGTTTGGCACCACGCGGATTCGGAAGATACACACAAACTATACATTTATTGGTCGCTGGAATTTTGCAAAAAATCCAATTTCGAGTTGATTTAGAGGAATTGAAAACATTGGATAATGAAAGCCTTGACGATGATGTAAGCCAAAAAACTAACGAATTCATACTTAATTAAATAGGTTCAATAGGTACAAAATGTCATTTCTAAATTTCGTGCAATAATTTCAGATGCTCACAGATTGGCAACACTACTTGACCCAGTGCATAGAAACAATCGCTTTGGTAGCTGAAGTCAAACCGCTCCAAGTGTTCGAACAGGTCTACAGCGAATGGAGTAAACCATTCGAAATTTTTGAATCCCTAGAAAAATCGATCGACTCCAATGGTTCCTTAATTATCAACGACAACCAACGCAGCCAATTGGTGTACTGCATTCTCCGCGATTTATCGTCATTGTGTCAAACGTTGACTCGATTGACGCCGATTCTTCAAGGTATGTCATTCCTTTGAAGAAAAACACTTTTTTTCGAAGTTGATTCTGAGTCCAAAGGTCTGACTCTTTTCAACATAAAAAAAAAAATACTTTTTTCAAATAAAAAAATCCATTTCTAACCGCAGGTTGCTTGCAAGACATCCCAAAGAACCTATCACAAATAACGTTTTGCCTTATATATGCGATCAAGTTCATTGCCGTGAATAAGTTGCATTCGATAAATTTTGGCGATTCGTCGCTCAGTGCGAATTTTGTGGAAATATTTGCGCAACTTCTCAATTCCATTCGAAATTTGTTGCCATGGTCGCCAATCCTGCAAAGTGAACACGAGCTCAAATCGCTCATCGAAAATGTGGCACAAATCCTAATGCCACCATCGAATTTGTTGCAAGAGCCAAAAATTATCACATTGGCGGCAGCACAATTTCTGCTCACAGTGTCATCGGTTATTCGGCCTCGCTACATGCTCGACTGTCCATCATTCAAGCAACTCATTCAAATGGGAAGCAATTTAACGTATTTAGACCAACAAGCGGCAACAATCATACGGAATGCAATTGTGAATTGCTTTGTATTGCCATGGCCCAATGTCTCGAACGCTGATCAAGTATTCGATCGACGTTTAGTACTACTACAGGAATACGTGCACAATTTGTCAGAGAATCTACTGAATTTGGACCATTCGGTGATGCACAATCAACATGACAAAGTAATTAAAGTGATAACCGTGATTTTGCCCATTCTAAACGAAATCATCGATCATCATCGCGAGAGCAGTTCATCCGTTAAACATATGCTCGTCAATGCATACCGACCACCCATTACAAAATCCATTTTAATCTACAAAGAATTTGGGGCGGTTAGCGAAGATATTGCCAGTTGCGTCCTCAAATTCGCACTCAGTGTCATTCGAACACTTCAAATTCAATTGGGTTCGCCGTACATCTCGGAGATGTTGGACATTTTCCTCAAAACAACCACAAGGTAAGAGACTTATTGGGGGATACAAAATCGATTTACTTTTGTTCACGTTCAATTCATTGAAAAAAAATAATCTTCATTTTTCCAGAGAACAATTGACGACCAATCGATATAAAGCCGTGGAGAAATTACTTCAAATGCTTTTGTTGGTCGTACAACAGCCTGGAAGCCTAGGTGCAAATCTATTGCCATCGATATTAGAATTTACGTTGAACTACGTGTCCCCGCTTTTGATGCAAGGTAGAAATCCGAGCGATTTTTGTGATGTTGCTTTCGCATTGTACAGCCTGTTCGATGGGTAAGAATTGATGAGCAAATACTATTGTCAGTTGAACAAGCAATCCGCACCTTTAAATAATAATGTTTTTCGTTGCTTTGTTACAGCATTTTACAAAGTCGCTGGCAATACTTTTATAAATCACAAGTACTGCGTGGTTTTTCGCCCGGTGCAAGCGATCAACCGATACCCGTTGAAGATCAACCAGACCATGCTCATGAATTGTTGGCCATTTTAAATTTTTACGGACAGGCATTGTTTCAAATCATTGATCCACATATCACACAAAAAGTGTTGGCATCATTACAATGCCTGCACGAACGATGGAAATTATTCGATCGCCAATTTTTCAGAACGAATCTATTGGCATTGTTTATGGACACGTTGCTTAAGTTACTGGTCTCACCGAACGGTGTTTTGCACCAAGATCAATTGATCAATGTGTTATTCAACATGAGTCAAGTAAATGCAACTGTGTTAGAAACGGTATTCGTGAGTCTTGGATACGAGCCCGAGTCAAAGTTTATCCATGACATTTGTTCAGCCAAGGTAAGTTTAATGGAAAAAGGGAAGCGATTTTTTGAGCAGTGAATTTTCTTCAAAAAAGGTTGGGTAGAAGCTCTGGAAAACATAACTTTACGACGAACAAAGAATTTAAATGCGAATTTTTTTTCCTCCTTTCTCGATCAGAGCTGGAAAAAACACTCTGTGTGTGTGCGCACGTAACTAAGAACGGATCTACTGTCAAATTTCGGCGGAATCTATGTAAATGTGCACGCACACCAAAAATACAAGTGCTGTGTGCGCCGCACATCTACTGTGTGTGCGTTCTTAGCTACGTGCGCGCACACACAGAATGTTTTTTCCAGCTCTGTTCTCGATTCAAAACATTGTTAACCGTCATTTCGTTTCCTCTTTCTATCCCAAACAGGATTTTCCAACGTATTCATCAAAGATGGCGCAATTTTGTGCGGATGCAAAATGTGTACAATCACAATAACAGACATTTTTCCAGATATATGTACGAATTATACAACATTAACTCGGTTCTTTTTTGTTTTCGTCGAATTTGCTCTTAATTTTTGGTTTTTTGTGATAGAAAATCTATTTCATGTTGCAGTGAATTCAGAATGAATGGAATTTCCAACGTAGAAAATAAGGTTTTGTTTATTTTGGCGACAACACATACGTATACAATATCAATGTTAAATGCATTTACATTTTGTAAACGAATTTTGAATATGACAGTTTATCAGCAATAATTCGGTCGGAACGAGAAAGATCGAAACTCAATTCAATGTATATTCAGTCTTTGTTCATCGTCGCACAGTAGAGATTATTTTATTGCTAGGTGTAGAAAAAAAAGTGAATTTCTTTTTTGTTGATACAAACAAACCAAAGACTGTCTATGCGAAAGTGAGAATTTGCAACAAGAACAACAACAAAAATTTAATAGCTCTACATTTCATGTAGTGCAAAAAACAAAAGAAAAAAAAGACAATTAATTGATCTATGAAAATTTATTTGGTTAAGAGAATATGCAAATCATGGAGCAACCTCATAATTTTACGTTCTCTATTATTCCGTTCTGGATGGTGGGCCGTTCAGCTCAGTCATCAACATTCAACAATATAGCAAAAGAAAAAACATACTTATTGTTTTAACATAGAAATAAACCGAGAATGACAATACACAATAATAATGAAGGAATCGTAACAATATCATTTAAATACTCGCCATTGTAACCGTTTAAGAAACCAACAAAACAAATGGAGAAAGAAATATTAGGCTTGAATGTGCTACAAATTTCGTTCTATTGCTTACTACTACTACTACAACGATTGCTGCTTTTTAAAACATTTTCATTTTCATCAACTCGTCCGGACTCAGAAGCGTTAAAAAATTATCAAAATCATTCCATTTTTTTTTTAAATTTCGATTAGAAGCATTAAAATCAACATATATTAGATAAACAAAATACATAGTCGAAATAATCCAATAGAAAATAGACAATGAAAGCGATACAAAAACGATTTTTGTACAATTTTTCTTGTATGCGTAATAAAATCTCCATTTTCCAATTTGAAAAATACTCTGCGTTGTTGTTTTTTTTCTTTGAATATTTCCAGTTTTTATTTCTAGTAAGAATAGAGTCAGTTGCAATATAGTTTGAAATGTGTTTTTTCTTCAACACTGACATTGCACTGAGTCATAGGTAAGTCCCGTACTACGAACAAATGTTGATTTCGATTGGGTGCTGTCACTTCACTACGCTAAACTGCGTCATGGCAACACTGAATTGAGTCGTATAGAAAACTGTCAACAGAAAACCATGTCATTCCAGATTCTATAAGGTGAATCAATTCTACGAACTTGTTTTCTTCTCAACCATTTTCAAGCGATTCTCGTTCATTTTTCGGTCAAACAAATCTACGATTGTTTCATTTTACATTGATTGTAGTGAAATACGTAATACAGTGATAAAAAAAAATATCATGAAATTTCCCTATGACATAAGTTCATTTGCACGAATTTGAAAGCTGACATTTTTGTGTTGTGAGGTGTTTTTTTTCATCTTCTTTCGTTGGAATCGCTTTGAAAATGGATACAGCCCAAACGCAGGACGGTATCAATTTAATTGGTAAGCAACTCAATTTCAGCTGTTTAAACCGTGTCATCGTGTCAATTCCACGCTAATCTAGGTTGTTCAATAGAATTACAGAAAAAATTGGCGACCGTTGAAGCGGACAACAAAACCATACGGGAGGAATTTAATGTACAAAGAGCCCAATTCAAAGATTTATTCTTGCAAAAAGAAGGTGATTTTCCGTTTTGTTCACTCCTTTATTTAATGCATTACCATGTGCTGGTCGCACATCACTAAGTTACATTATTATTCGTTTGATTTGACAACATTCAATTCCAAATTTAATTAGCTGAATGCAAAAGGTTAAGCGAACAATTAGACGATCTGCGAAAGGAGTTGAATGAGACAAAAAGTCAAGTTGTAGTTGCCGAGTACAAACGGGAAACCGATATTCAAAACCAAGATCGAAAAGCACAAGAGGAAATTTCGTCGCTGCAACATTTAGTGCATGGTACGATTTGATTATCAGTTTTCACCAAAAATGTTTCAATTCATTTCATTTTTGTTGCACAGAAACGGTTGAAGAGTCGAGCTTCTTGAAATCGGAGATCGATCGTTTGGCTGTCGAGAATGAACGTCTTCGAGCTGAACTCATTCATTCACAGCCCTCACATTCACCACAGGTTCGTATACGTAGCATAGCGCCACCGATGGCTTCATTCCGACAAAAATCCCATCGCTTAGTTAGCTCACTCTTAGAACATCTAGAGCAGTTTTTTGTATATATATTTTTTTTCCTTTCTTTTCGTATTCGCATAACGTTTTATCTTCAGCCACATGAATCACAATCAAGCACACCAAGTTTTGCACCAGTTTTAAGTCAAGTAAAGAAAACATTGAAATATGTCAAATTAGGCGGCGATTCGTCGGCAACCAATGAAAATCTTGAGGATTCCATGCGGAAGGTAAACTCAAAATATGTACGTAATCGCAAACATGAACGTTGTGTTGTTTTCTTTTATTATTGATTCATTTTTGTGTCTCATCAATATTTGTGGCTTTCTATGTGTATGTGGGCTTTTAATGTTACTATTTGGTTTTCTGGTGTATATCAATATTGCGCTTGAAATCGTTTTCATGTAGATACATTTCGAGAAATACACACACACACACACTTGGCACATAAAAAGCTTCTTTGTTGATGTACAATTGTGCTATCGGTTCGAATTGTTTGACTTCAAAGTGTGACTTGGAGTTAGTTTCGAACGTATTTATTAAAGAGACGTGTATTAATCGATTGAGGTACAATTTTGTAGGCACAAGAAGATGCGGAAGTATTGCGATCGTTGGTGATTCCGTTGGAAGGTGAAATCAATGCGCTCAAAGAAAAACTTCGAACGGCCGATGAGGAGATACAAAAATTGCGTTCAGCTGATGGTATATCAAATGCTGGTGAAATCAATCATAGCTCGGCCCTCGTTGGCATGTTGAATGAAAGCAAATCAAACCAAAATCACGAAACAGCAGATGCAACCGTGACATTGGAAACAACGGAAGAGTCCCAGAATGCGCACGATTGCCAGCTGTGTAAAAACTATGAATCACAATTGGTAACGGTACAGGCTGAAAAGGATACACTTCGCAAAGATATTGATCGTTATAACGAGGAATTGGCCAAGGAAGCGGCGTTGAGACACGATTTGGAAAATAAATGGCAGGAAAAACGCGAAAAGTACAATGAGCAAGTGCAACAATTGACGAAAAAAGTGGATTACAATGAAAAGGAAATGGCCGCACTGCAACGACACTACACCGCGTTCAAAGAGGAAGTGAATGAGGAATTTTCAAAAATGGCCAACGAACGGGAAATGATACATCGCCACCAGACCACACTACAGGATGACAATGATTTCCTGGCCGGACGATACATGGCTTCTTCCGAAGAAATGCAAAATCAACTCATTGACTTGCCCAACACCGTCGAAGAACTACAAGAGATTCTATTGCAGAGCCATCAAAGTTTGATCGAGGCACGGGTGGGTTGTGAATTTGCACAGCGTAAATGTAACAGCTTCTCAGATGAAGCACAAGTGTTACGAGATCAACTGCAAACAGCATGGGCAGAACGACAGGCCAGTGATAGGGATTTTACAGCAAGAATCAAATCGTTAGAGTATGTGATTTCATTTAGTTTGAATTTAGTCGAGAATTAAACTGATTTAACTCTTTTCTTTTGGCAGCACTCATCTAAAGGCTCAAGAGAGTGAACGGTTAAAACTATTAAACCTAAAGGATTTGTACGAAAAGAAAGAAATCGAATGGAATAAGCAATCATCTGAGCTTCGTGGTCAACTCATTGAACTAAATGAATCAAATGTAAGCCATCATTCTCATCTCTAGCAATATATTTTTCTATTTATCAAAACTAATGAAATGACTTTTGACCAAAATCCAAATCGAACAGGAGAAACTCGAACGACAAAATATGGAGTTTAAAAATAAAATATCGGTGCTGCAACAAGAGCTTGGCAACAGCGAAGCTGTTCAAAAGGATTTTGTTCGTTTATCACAATCGCTGCAAGTGAGTTCAAGAGATAATTGGACAATAAATGACGGTAATCTTATCTTGGATGGTGACTAATACCATTTATTTGTTAACATTTTAGATGGAATTGGAAAAGATCCGTGCAGCCGACACTCAGGTGCGTTGGCAAGACGATGAGGATGTGGACGATTGTCGTAGTTGCAAGGCAAATTTCACTGTTACACGAAGAAAAGTACTCGATTTCGATCAAATACCATGATTTCAATGCATCATTCAAGTCTTACCTAATAAATGTCTCTTTTTAGCACCATTGCAGACACTGTGGTTCAATTTACTGTGAAAAATGTCTAACAAAAACGGTCGCGTCTGGTCGCAACAATAAGCCAGCCCGTGTTTGTGATGTTTGTCATACGTTATTGGTTAGGAACACAGCCCCATACTTTAGTCAAGCACCGCCGCAATCACCACATTAAACAGACGTTTCGCTTGTGCTGTCTGCAAACATTTTTCAATTTTTTTCTACGGAATTCTTCGTTTTACATCCAGAGAAAATTTCTTTGTTTTTTCTTTTCGGCATAAACTTGTACATAGTTGATAGATTTCAAATCAAATCAAGCATTTTGTTGAATATTTTCCCTTTTTCTCATCGATACACATATATCATACTTTTGCATTTGTTAAGGTGCTTCTTTTGTCAACATTGAACAGCAACAAAAATTTCAATAAAATCACATTTTTAGGATACATTCCATTAAGAACCATGTGCATTTTCATTCTTTTTTTTATCTTTATTTTGTTTTTTTTTATTGTGATAAGTGTAAATTGTAGCGAAAATTACAATTATGATATTGATATAATTAATTTGGATTTTGTTTCCATTAACAATAATAAGAGCAAACTTGTTTTAGGTATGGCATAACACAAAATTTTGTTTTGTTTTTTTTCTCCATTGAACTATTATTCTTCCTCGGGTTCTTCATCAGCGGGAGGTGCATCTGCAACGGATGAGTCGGTTGTGTCAGCTTCACGAAGAAGACTTCGTTCCAATGTAAAGTCGTAGTCCGTTTGTGTGACTCCCATTCGTGATGTGATTAATGATAAAATATCTTCCACTTGAATGCGTGTAATTTCGTCTGAATTGCCCAACGATAGTTCCGATGATAGTTTGAATGGTATATCTTGTACATAATTTGTTGGATGTATACTTTCAGAGCGATGAAATGGTGGTCGTGACGGTGAAACTGGAGGTATTGCTGGTAGACCACCAAAATGTTGTCCAAAATTTGGATACAATGGATACGGTGTTGGATATGCCGTTGGATACGGGGCTTGATTTGGATTTGGATTTGCTCCTCCTTGCCGTGGATCGTTCACCATCACGAAATCGTTATTGCTTGGTATTGGGCTATCTGATTCGGGTGACGACGATGGACTCGATTTCTTTGTTTCTTTTTTGAAAAATGAAAACATTTTTTTCCTTCGAAGGGTTTTTTTTTCTTTGACTTTTTTTCCTCACAAATTCAACTAACAATTTGAACTTAATAAATTTAATGTATTCTAATGTTTGATCATAACGACTTGAAAAAAAAATAGTATAAATACTCTTCCGTGAGCACTTAGAATAAGAGAGTTTCGTTTATGACGCCACACAATGATTCAATTGTCTATATGCAATCTGTTTTCTATTGAAAAAGTCATACCTATTTGCTGAACTACGAACGTAGCCAACTACGGGCGTCGTAGTTAGTCAATGTAAAAACCTAAGAAGTGTCACTTTTGACATTTACGAAGACGAGCTCTCTTTCGCGTGTTTGTGTGCGATTATTTAATCGTAATTTTCCATACGTACTGATGTCTTTGCCGCAGTGAAAAAATTAACCTTTTCCAACCTTTTTTTCTATTTAATTGTTTAATTTATTAAGTCAATGGCCATTGCTATTCGGCAAAGCATCAATTCACTTCGTGCAATTCGAGTTCAAAGTGTTTTTATTCATAGAGGTATCAGTATGTCAGCTAAATTACGTGCTGAGGAAGCGATTGAAGAGATGAAAAAAAAGAACCCATACTATGAGAAGTATGCGTCGAAAATTGCAGCTCTTCAACAAACATCGCCCGATGAATTTCTGAACCGTTTGGAAAGCGTTGGGAAAAAGAGTCCGCCGAAGAAGATGGAGAAAGAACGGTAAATTAACCATTTTTCATAACTCGTTCGTGAAGACCCTTAGTTTGATTTTTTGCCTTTTTTTTCAGGAACTACTCGGAATTGTTGAACCCAAAGAAGCCACTTGATGGAAAATCGGCCGACGAAGTTCCATTCAAAAAGTTGAACGATATCATGAAACTTGACTTGCTGCAGGACAAGACGGCCGATGAAATCAAAGACATTTGGCTACAGTATCACAAAGAGAAAGATGTGCTAGTGGCAACGATTCCAACCGAAACATACAAATTGCTGGAACAACGCTCAAAGGAACATCCAATTTTCCTGTTGCCATTGCCCCGAAGTCAAGGTTTTGAATTCTTTCTGCTTCAATTTGCTAGCAATACCGTTCATTTCACTCCTTTATTGTGCTATCAGGTAATATTTTCTGGGTTTCATTCCGGAATAACGTGAGAAAATGAAATGAGAATCAAAACATGAGCTAATAAAATTTTACTTCCTTCATTCGAAACCAGGTCCACAAAGAGAATGCCCCGGAATGTTTGAGTGTTGTTCATTACACCGAGTTCAGTGAGAAATTGGGAACGGTTTTGATGCGTGGAGAATTCGATTCAAATGTAATCAATGCACAAGAGGCTCAATGTCTGGTCAATCAACTGCAATTGTACTACTCGCAGAATATTTTAACGAAATTGGAGTTACTAAAGAAATTCACACATGAACCCGATAATTTTAAGCACATGGATATAATCAATGAATTAGAAAATCTATCGATTAAATAAAGAAAAAAAACCGTCAATTTTTCGCTGGCAAAGCATCAAATCAAGCAAATTATGTGTCTCTGTCATTCTGTGTTTGTCAATGGTTATGTTGTTTCAGTGGCGGTCAAAATGAAATGTCTTTGCTCATTCATATCGCTTGTGCGATTCATTCTATACCAGCACATAGGTAAGCGTTTCATTCGCACACTTATACACGTGCGCGAGCATTCTGTCGTTGAATAAGCAACAACAACAAAAACGGCTAGCGTAAAGTGAGTGAGGCAACGTTTTGGGTTTTCAGTTCAGTGGCTGCGTTTTGTGTGTGTTATGTGGTATTTGCACGTGTGCGATTGTGTTGGAGCGTCATGAAATAGCTACTATAGACTAGTGTGCGAGATGTGTGTTTTGCTCGCTCAGTGGTTCTGGTTGCGCTCCCATACGACAGAAGTAAAAAAAAATGCAAACAAGTATTTTGAGAGCGACAAATTCTTTATTATTATATTTTCGTTCATTCGTTTGTCATCTCCTTGCTCTCTCTCTCAATCTCTCGGCTCAATGAAGTGAATTATAGTAAGAAAGAAAAATTGTTTGGTTTCGGGTGGATTTTCCTTTGTTTTGTTTTGTTTCGTTGCCCATCACTTGTTCAATTCACCTGAATATTTTTTGCCATTCCGGGAATCCATAGTGAATGCGTTTGTTGTGATTTTGTTTCTGCTCAAATAAAGAGTGTGTGTGTGTGTGGCTAAAAGTGAAAACATATATAAAAATGGCAAACAAATTTGTGACCGAAATGTGTCATCTGTCAATGATGATAATTTAGTTTGCTGATCCGATGTTTACACGCTCAATCAAACGATTTAAAAGTGGTTTCCCTTTAATTTTGATGGTCAAAACGTTTGCCATTTTCTTATTAGAATCAAGTGACTGTACAATTGACTAATGTGACGCGCACGAAATTACTCATAGAACAACAACAACAAAACCAAACAAATCGTGTGCTGGAATGACAGTTTTGGTCGTTTTCAATGCTCTCCCCCACGATATTTTCAAGACTCATACACCGTTTAGGGGTTTTAGTGCAATAGGAACACACACAGAGAGACACTGCTAGAATAAATAGAACCATACCGTTTTCATCAACAGCCGATAAACAAATCAACGACATCAAATCGATTGTGTTGCTTTTGTAAATAAAGTAGAAAGTAAATACATGCATGTTTTTTTGTTGATGCAACGACGCCTATCAAATCTCGACGCTCTCGATGGTTGAGCGCTTTTAACAATATTCACGTGTTTCATTTGACTGAATTTATTCACAATTCCTTTTCTATTCGAACTGATTTGAAAACAATGCTGAACCAAATTAGCTGATCATCCGATTTAAGTGCCTCGAAAAGGTGAGTAACCCCATCAAAATGGTTATCACGTATCCATTCGAATTATGCTTCTAAATTCACTCAACATTGTCTTGTTTGACGTGTGCTTGAACAATTTCAATACATACACAAACTGACAGAGTAGCACTGATTTGGATGAACCAAATAATTTATGACATTTGAAAACATCAAAATATGAATGAATTTTTTTCGACATAAAACAACTGACAATTTTCGTAATAAATTTGATGATTGTTTGGTTTTTTTCCAATCGTGATTAATTGATTTGGTATGAAATGAATATGCATGTGTGTGTGTGTTTGTGTGTGATATGCGGCTTACTGATAACGAGGTTTGTTTGTTATATACGAGGTCTATTTGACAAGATATTTCCGTCGAAAATTCTTTTCAAATTCCAATATAACCGATATGATATCAATATTAACTCGACAAATTAAACACACATTTTATTTTTTCATCTGTTGAATTTTTCAACAATTCAATGATTCTAAATTTATGTTAAAGTGTTGACAAAAACTGAATAAAAAATCCACTTTAAATAGTTTATTAAAAACACTCTCCATTCACATAGCGTCGCATGAAATCAGAAAAATGAAAAACAATAATCTTTTTATTTTTTCGACATTTCTTCCATGCCCCAGCATATTCAATGAATCAACGCAACGAAATCAAAATAACCGGATAATTATTGCATAGCAAAGAAGAAGAAAAAAGAACGAAAACAAATCAAAGTGCAAACAATGACGAGCCCCAGTAAGCGAAATCCCATCAAAGGTAAGTAAATCTTTAATGATGATTCTTTGATTATTTCAACCAAACCATCAAATGAAAATGATACATTGTCGTCGAACCATTTCCAATTCCATTCTTATCGAAAGTTATTTCTTTTCAATTTTCCTAATCAATTTGATGCGAGTTTCCAATTACACGCCCTCATTTCACGTTCATTACGTTAAATAAATGGAAACGAGCGTCTCGCAAAAACAAATAATACGAATGGGTAACAAAACCGGACGGATAAAATATCCATCAATATTAATTTCTTTCTTTTACAATATTTTTATTCTTCTGTGGCACTTTATGACCACCCAATTCCCGCCACTTGCATAAATTCGATTAAGCGGTTGTATAATTTTGTGTTCTCGGTCTACACGAAGCCTGAAATGGATAAACATGTAAATGCACGAAATAATCATAAAAATGAATGAGAATTTGGACGGCTTTTTTTTTTCGTTTGGTTTGACATGAGTCGACGAAATCGATTTGTGCGTGGATTCGATCAGGATAATTTTTTCGGGCATTGTTTTACAAGCATTTTTCTTTACATGATTTGAAAGTCATCATTTTATCGATTTATTTTCGTCAACATTGTGTACAGTTACTGAGACGGTTTTGCATCTGGATAGAATGTATAAAAAATAATAAAATGATTCAATTGAGGACTGGTTGAGGTAGTTTTCATGGTCAACCGAGCGTTTTATTTTGAAATTTCCGTATCCTTTTTTTCGCTTCGCTGTTTTATTATTCTCACCGTCCTTCCAGTTTGAACATGCCGAATTTTGAGCGAGAGCGTGCAACCACATGTGCAAAACTAAACACACATACCGCCGTGTGTCGACAGTTTCTATGGTCTAAAAACAGCACCGAATTTATAATCACGAAACCATCGTATTTTTGGACTTATTTTTGCTCCTTACTTCTATACTATACATATTTCGACTCGAAATCACCTTGTCTATTTTTACCGCTCTTGGAAATAGAAACTATTCGATATAAACATAGTAGTTGCCTAACGTTATATATGTCGTTGGTGAGATCAAATTCGAACATTTTTTCGATTCTAAACCGAACACACAGTGCTGATTTCAAACTCAATTCAACACGAGCAACAATCAACTTTAGCGAATTGCTATGTTGAAAGCTTTTGATGTAGATAAAATGCAAATACCCATATAAATGGTCTGAATTTACATACGTGTAATTTGTGTAATTGATTGTGTTGTCTGAATTTATTACACGAAGCGATTAAAGATTACTTGAACCAACCATTGAGCATTGCATCGAAAGCAACCAAAATTATGCAAAATACATCATTTTCCACATATTTGGTGTTAAACAATTTTAAACACCGTGTACAAAAAAAAACGTCATTCGATCATATCATCGTAAAACTGTTTGAACGCAAAGTGGAATCGCTTTAAATCGTAAACGAGTAAGAACTAGCGCCGCATCATTGTATTTAAATGACGTGTGCTCTAGCCATAATTTCACAATGATTTTTCGATATAAACATTAGGTACATTTACAATGTTTCTTTTTTCTCTGTCCACTTCAACGCTTTTCTGTTGTTGTTGCTGTGAACAACCGTCGAGACAAGCGTAAAATTGCAATTCTTCGAAGTGAATATCGAAATGGAAATAAAGCTGTGGATTTTATTGTACAGCAGATTGAAGTTGTATGACGCACTTGTGAGGTTAAGGTGGAAGGTTGCAAAGTATAATCAGCAACGACAAAAAATGCTCAAGATTGAATGTTCAATTTCGGGGGGAGCCTGATTTTTTTCATGAAGAGCAATCTTTTTGTTTTATTTACTTTCGATTGTGTGGAGAGATATGCGGCACGTGTTTATGACAGTAAGCTGAATTTAATGTGGTTCTCTATTTTTAAATAAATGACGACGACCACCACCAAAATTTGGTGATTGAATACTTACAACTCATTCGTCCGTCCAATCGAAAATCTCAAACTTGGATGTTGACACTTGAATGGTGAGCCAAAGAAACGGTTTATAATAGAAGGCAAAGTTTTGTTCTTTGTTACCCTTCAACCACTGTCCGCTGACATGATTTTTTCAATCGAAAGTTTTGAAAAATTCAAACGTTTGGTTTAGAGAATCCAAAATTAGTATTGATAAGGTTGTCAATTTACTATACTCTAAAATTCCAAATACACGTAGCGTGAAACTATTTCTCTCTTTATTTATTTTTCAACTCAAAAGTCATTATTGACTTCTCAATCGGAATGTGTGTGTGTGTCTGTGTTTTTGTAATTTGTAGTTCGGTATGTATATCGACCGTTTAAATCAATCAACAAATGTTTAATATTGATGAGGAGCAGAAAAAAATCGACACAATCGCTTCGAAATCGATATTTTCACAGCGTGAATATTTTCATTGGTTTCAAATTGACCAATAGTAATGGTCGATATGATTTTACATTGCAAGAAGACAGTAGTGTTTGGAATATATTTAGTTTGCGTTCGACTGCTGTGTCGAATCGAATTTCGACTGGCGATTAAATGTGAGCTTGAAGAAATTCGAATATGTCCCACATATCGAGAGGAAGGCAATTGGAATGTCGTGTCAATATTTCGCACATATGTACAATTGTACATCGAGGGCGAGTGCGAAGCTTTCAATAAAATAAGCGAGCCAGATTTCATTGGCATGCAGCAATGGCCGTGTTTTTGTTGTTATGGATGGAAAATCAGTTGAAGCTTTTTATTTATTTTGAGAACAAATACACACCGTTCACTTTCGTCCGCTTCGCAATCTCTCGCTCTCTTGCACACGCTCACTCTTCGCTCTCTCGTATTGACAAAGGATAATAAAAAACCATAACCATTCCTTATATGCCCCAACGATTTGTGTGTATACATATTAACTCACTGATATTTGATATATAGACAAAGGCAAAGACCTTGAGAATTATATACTCGTTCACATTCCATATGTTATATACGCGCCCGTCAAATCTATTTACGAAATACATAAAACATCACATAATTATACAGCTACCCTCGTTTGTTTGCTCGCGCTCCATCGGCCACGGTGCGCTGCTACTCTCCGTTCCGAAAGTGATACGAATCGGTCGGTCGGTCGGTCGGTGGGTGGTGAGGAGTGTTGTGAGACGAACGTAGGCAGCACGACACACCGCAAACGGAAAATGAGAATGTACATGGGCATGGAACACGAAGCAGCAGAAGAAGAATGGTAACGTGTGCTAGTGTGCTCAAACACTCACCATATACTCTTGCTGGTGGAAGTGGTGGTGGTGGTTGTTGTTGCTTCATCTCTACACGATGCGAGTAAATAAAAGAGTGTTATGCTGTTCTAAAAATATCCACAAATCGTTGATCGTGTTTATTGGGTGGTTGTGGGTCGTTGTGCGATGCGGTTTGAGCAAGGGAGTCGTGACTGTTGCGTGACTCGGGCAATGTCGACGATGATGAAAAATGGAGCGAAAGAGAGAGAGAAAAAAATGAACGACAATGACTACAACGACGACGGAATGATTGAATCCATGATTGTGATGGGTTATGGTAGCGACGTTCAAGCGTTCGCTTTTTTTGTTATGCAAACTCCACAAAAAATCAAGCGCCTCGAATTTACACGTAATATATGTTTACATGTTCCGAGCGAAGGTTTTCACTTCGACTTCAACTTCTTCTTCGATTTTCTTATTCGGCTCGGGTCCGTCTGTGTATGGCGCGTGATGTTGTTGTAAATGACGATTTACATGTAAAATATTGAAAGCCTGAATGATGGTTTGATGACTGAAACAATTTTGTATTGTTATACAGGCACGGAATAGTATCGATTCTTAGAAATGAAAATGGGTTTTTCCCGAACATAATTTAGACCGATCCCAATTCATCCATTTCTAATTTGGACAGCCGTCTGTGGAAGCAAACTGAACATATGCGTTCAAGATCGATTGAAATTGGAATTGCGCTTTTGTTTGCATAATTCCATTCGGGAAATTCGATCGAAAATTATCCGATGAAAACAGAAACAGAATCGCTTTAAACGACGAACTAACGATTAAATTGAATGCAGTAGCCTTCAGTTTCTTCAGTTTAAATCACTTAAAAAGTAATGATGTTTGGCATTCCGAATATGAAACATTAGAAATTATTCACATAGTCGGCGCTGTCGCCGTACATTACTCGGATTTTGTCTTTTGGACTCGTACACATTTTCGGCCATTTGTCAATCACATCGTCAGAAACAAGTGTAATCTGTCGCATGCTACATTATTGCTTATTTCACATAAAATTGAAGTCGTCACATTTTTGCGGCATGTACACCTATTTTCACTCCGAATCGGCGGCCTTTACGCATTAAATAATGCTAACGACATGATTTACAAATAGTTTTCGGCGTCGTTGATTTTATTTTCTCAAAATTTCATGTTGCATGTAATGTTCGTTATTTGATGTGAACCCCCATTTCTCTTTATCTCTCTTTCTCGCTCACACTCTGTTGGCTTTGTTCAACAATGACAAAAGTTATAACGGGCCTCATTTCGAAAAATATTCGATTCGTCGAATTCTTTGATTAAAATTTCCTTTGATGTGTGTATGTGTGTGTGTGCTTGTGTTTCCCTTCGCAGCCGCATTTATACATACATTTCTGCCTCTCTGACGGATTTTTCTTTCTCTTGATGGGATTTGGTTGTTTGCCCGCAATTTTTCCTTTCTGCTCTGCACTCTTCCGCTGTGTGTAAGCCTTTTCATCGGTTGTCCCCGTCAACCGAGAGTTTTAATTTCAATTGGATCTGATTTCGGTGAAAGGTAAATTGCTCGCTAATAATACATTTTGGCAATCATCTCTTGTGGTAACGGCTCGGTTCGGCCATATTTTTTCTCTCTCTTTCCTTACACACATCTCTTTTTCCTTTCACTCTCTTTCATGCTCCCATTTTTCACGTCTCATCATCTGTTTTTCTCACTAAATTATATACATCGCATGCAAGAACAACGATGTAAACACAAGGCGACAAATTATTCCGTTGTTATAGTGTGAAAATATGCGGCTACCTAGCAACTCACTGATTCCAAGCAAATGATTGCAAGCATCTTCATCATCTAACATGTAGAAATGTTGTGTTTGTTCATGTTTGTTTATTGGAATAATACACCAATAAAATAACGAAGCCCATCTTCAAATGATTGATTGTGCGTCTGTATCTGTCTTGTGGGATTATCGAATCAATTTTGGCTCGGTCTATGTTTGTTGTTGTTGTTGGTGGTCGGTGTTTGTGTACCCAAACGTCATCATATCATCCAACGCATTCAATTCGAATTACCATGAAAATGTTGATATTCTGACTTTTGATATTTTTAAAGGATTTTCGTTTATTCCATTTCACAAGAAAGAAGATGAGAAAGATGATGATGATCGCTGCGGATATTTGATACGTCAATGCCAAAAATTGTATCGTTCGATTTGTGTTCATTCGCATTTACGTTTGGAACAATGGCTTTGACTTTTTTGTTGGGGAGAAGGGTTCCGTGAGACAATGCTGAAATTCATCAATTAGCACGTAATAATTTTAAAAAAAATCCAAATTTCATGACGAATCGCTGAAATTGTGATAATTTATCGTTCCATAACACGAAGCACATCAAATGACGATTAGGCTTCAATTTTTGAACGGTGATAATAATTTAACCGCGAGTGAGATTCCGTTTCATTTTTATCATCGACACCGTGGCGGTGTTTTAGAGATGTGATTTCCCTTCGAAGTCGTGCTTTCATCGCATAAATTTAGAAAATGTGACATTTTTCATAAAAAAACATGAATCAAAGAACGGAAGTATTCCTCGGAAATGCGAATACCAACGAATAGGTTAGAATCACTGAATAATATGATTCTTGGAAACTTGCTGCTGTTCAAATGAAACTGCGCAATATGTGTTGTCATTTGTCGTCGCTGGAATTGTGAAATATTGAAGTCTATAAATAATTTAAAGAAAGATGGGGAAAAAAGAAGAAGAAAAATGACAATTTGATGGCACTGCACGCTCGCATCATAATCGATCGATTCCACTTCAATACCACAATGACTTAACTCAAATGAAATCTTGTAAAGAACGCCATGTCTGTCTGTCTCATTGAAGCCGACTTTGTCTCGCTGGACGCGGTCGAAAATGATGATATCATCGATACAGAGAGAGAGAGAGAGAAAGAGAGAGAGGGAGCAACATAGAAATCGAATAATTGCGTGATATGTCAATGTTAAAAATAGAATCAAAACAAAGTCCGGCCAGAAACACACACATACACACAGGTGAAACCATAAATGGAATGAACGACTTTACCTTTCTTTTATATTTGGATTTTTTGTTGATAAGAAATACTGCAAAAACTGAAACAGACCCAATAAACCAAAGTGCTACAAATAATAATGTTCTTTATTCCATTTTTCAATTCATTCGGTTGCTTATTATATTCAATCGCTTTCATAACCTATTATTTTCTTGAATCATTGTGCGTCATTTGTATTTTTGTGTATTTTGTTCTATTCGGGGCCATTGTATCATAGGTCAAAGTTACACAAACAAGGTGTTTTGTCGGGATTCATCTCGAATAACGAGTACAGCGAGTGGACAAAAGGGAAACAACCCCGACTCACTGCATGAATTGTTCGTGCTGTTCTTTTGAGACACTAATGATCGATAAATCCTATTACGTTGATGACGCTACTCTACGTGGAAAATATTATGCATTGAGTTGAAATGCTTTGTGATTATATATTCTCTTCTCTTTCGTGCACCTGACAAAAAAGCCGACAATAAAATGCTCCCAAGTCATTGTTTACCCCCAAAAAAAAGCTTCGCCTCTCTTATTAAATGCACGGAATGCGTGCAACGTCTGATTCTCATCGCGAAAATTATTCGCCAAGTGTGATCCCATCGATGGGGTTTCTTTCAAATTGCCAACATGAAATTTGGGCGTGTGCGCGCGCTGCCTTTATATTTAGAAAATTAATTTTTCGGTTTTCTCATAAATCATTCGGACGAAATTCGAGCTAATTGGCTTACATGTCTTATGGAACATTTCAATCACACGAATGACCTTATTTGAAGGAGGTCTCGATCCTAAGAATGGTATATTTTTATACTTACAAGGCTTGAACTGTTTTTCATCAACTCGAACTCTTTCTCTGCTGAATGTATTTTTAATTTGCGACTATGAACTTGAATTTTGTGCTGGCTAAAATTTATAGCCACATATGGTGGGAATGCCTAAAATTAAACACAACATGCAACAAAAGCATAACGCTGCAATTACATTGAAGGGTATAAAAATAAAGTCGAGAGAGAACGAGAGAGAGAGAGAGAGAGAGAGCAATACAAAAGCTAATAACACACCCGAAACTGTGCGGCTTTGCGCTCTATCGTAAATACCACAATAGCGGAAGAGTGATAATCGCTTGGTGACTGTACATGTGTACTTTTGTTCACACACACACACACACACACACACAAGCGCACACTTTACACAACGGCACCTATATTTTTTTGTTTTCTTCTTTCGTACAAACTGGAAGGACACATGACAAAAGTCGCATGCAACTCATCTATTACAATTTTCAAAATGTAGTCTAAAAATAGCTGCAAAAGGAAAATGAACACAACTCCACCATGATCAAAGTACAAATATAGACGAAGGTTTGGCATAGATTTTTTGATATCCTTCGAAATTTGGACATTTATTATTTAACAGCCGAATCTGATTTTCGTGGTATTCTCAGCGATGAACCATGAATCTGACACCTTACTATATGTCTTTGTGGCTGTGTTTCAACACCTTTTTACGCCCATGTTTGACCTGACTGGTGTGAATAACAAAATTGTCATCATTATATATATTATTTTATCGATACAATTTTAACGGAATAATATTAAGCTGTAATTTTAATATATTACATTCATGTGAAGTATTTGAATATAGGAAATGGAACGTTCTCACTCTCTACCACAACAAAACCATTTCGACACATAAACATGTTGGTTTTATAATGAAATTCCTTAGCTTATCTGAAATATTTAAAGTACGGGAACCATTTCATAAATAATTCTCGATAAAATATTGCGAGTTACAGTTTATTTCAAGCGGTTATCAAGTGAATGTTTATTTTTATGCCAGGGGAAAATGAAACGAAAGAGAAAAAAAATATTCGTCCGAATATATAAGTCTTATACAAGAGGATATGAATGATAAAAATATTCACAACGGGAAGTAATACGAAAATATCACAAAACGGTTTTTTCTCTCTTGTTTTTGAAAAAAATTATGCAAACACGATTGAATCAGCTATGGAGGGAGAGAGAGCAAAGCTAGAATTTTATCAGCCAATTGTATCGCTTCATTTTAGCAACATTTTGATACTGAGTACGGCGTAATCATGCGTTCGTAGTACCAACTTGGTACGGAGTTCGGGCTGAGTATGTATAAAATATGTGTAGAATAGTCTTATCAATTTGGACTTCCCATTCATAAAAGTTTTGAATCATTTATTTTTCTTTAGAAAATGAAGATATTGAACGGAAAGAAAACACAACGAATATTATCAGCAACGTAAAATATCGAATTTAATTGGCCCCAAAGAAAAGTCTCATTAGATCGAATCATCAGTATTATCGATTGATCTAGCCTTGAGATTTGTGATAAATGGAGTCACGAATGTGTTCAGTTGACAAGTTCCGACACTTTTATGTAAATATACTGTGATGCAATGATGATTTGAATGCCGCAAATGTTTTAAATAGTTCTAACTCTAGAAATGATTGGAATATTTCAAACAGCACTTCACTTCAAAGCAATAACAACGAATGAACGACCGAAAAAAAAATGTAAAAACAAAGATAACCGCATTTTTTAGATCAATGCGTGATCGCAAAGGCATTTTTTCAAACGCAATAAACTACATAAATAATGGCGATATTTATTCACTCTTATAAAATGCATTTAAAATTCAAAACAGAACAGAAAGAACGCACTCACAAATATTTCTTGTTTGCGTTGAAAAGTGAAGATCTAATTTAGTGAATTTTACGACTCCTTTGTCATAGCCGTTGAGTGTATCAAATTTAAAAGGCAGCCTTGCTTTGGTTCCTTTGTCGCTCTCTCTCTCTCTCTCTCTCTCTCACTCGTTGTCAGTTGTTTACTCAACAATGCATTTTAGATTATAAATTGTATTTATAACGAGGCAAATACGAGCGAACGAAATTCGAAATGCTCTAATTTTACGGGTTCTGTTCAAACGGTTTTTTCTTTCTATCTGTGTTCTTGAAATGAGAAATTGAGACGATTCACATACATGAATTTCACTTACGCTTTATTTCATTGCGCCATTTTTTTTATCATCTCCTCAAGCGTTTGTTCATTTATTTGTGAATAAAGTAGCCCCTGAAGTCGAAAAACATCTTTGTGCCATAAATCACCGGAAAAACTTTTGATGTGATCCCGAAGCAAAATGAATTTCCATTGTATTTGGAAATGAAAATACACAAACGAACGACGGTCCAGCTGTCGCGAATTCAAAGAAGATTATCCGAAATAAATTCACATGATTTGATCACATTTGCGGCGTATTTTGATAGATTTATGGAGCGTATTTATAAATTTCAGCGGGAAAAATCCGTTAGACATCTCACACAAAATGCAGCTCTCAATTGAAGTTGTTTTTTCCTCTTCTTCTCTTCTTTGTGGTGTTATAAAGTCAGTTTGCCAGACGAGCACATCATCGTGCACACGCCACTTTTGTGTAGTAAAATGAATAGCGTCGTTGTAAATGATATTTTTGGCGCCAAATAATGGGCGGCTATTGCTACAATCACATTTTCGCTCCACACTCAATTGAAATGTACAGAAAGAAAGAACAGATTCTATTTTTCCACATGGTTTTAATGCAATCGAATGGTCGAGACTTTGAGTGGCTCCCGAATCTCGTTATTTTTTCTCGCTTTTGCTACCAAATCATGATCACACAGTTTGAACCTCATCAAAATAGTTTGAATCAGGGTCGAAAGAGAGAACAGCAATAACGTTTAAATGAGATTTTCTGCTTAAAGAAAAAGCGGACGCATAACGACCAAGGCACATTGCGATCGAAAATGAGGTGAATCCGATCGAAATAGCACAGGTCGCAAAGACCAACCAATTCGTAATAATCACCGCAAGCAAATCGCTATCTGCCATTTCCCCCATTCCGCTGTGAGAAATTGAGATGAGAAATTGCGCAAGAGCCGGTATCCTTGTCAACCGAATACCGTGTAAATATACATGCAATGACATTTGAGTGAACTTTCGTTGTGCGTTCGCTTGTTTGATTTGCTGCTAACGATTTGTTTGTAATTCCATTTGACATTTGGGGATATTGTGTTTAGTTATTGTCGGTTTTAAACACTTTGGGTTTTCCTCGATTTCATTGCACTGTTCTCTCCCTCTCTCTATGTGTGTCTCGCT
>NW_022595246.1:1323283-1332345 GCF_009176505.1 Sitodiplosis mosellana
CACACACACACACACACACACACACACATCAAAAGGCACATACGGCACATATATAATAACAACATCCAATAAGTATATCGGGAATTATTGTATTGGTGTATTGTTTCCCCTCTATTTTTGTGCATTTCAAAACGATCACATTCGATCATTACAAAAATAAAACCAAATGGACTGCTTTACTTTTGCTGCTGTTGTCGTTGCTGTTGCTGTTACTATTTCGAAGTCACACAAGTGCATTCGACTATGATACACACATATCAGCGAGATGATTATTTATAGCCCAATCTATTTATACACTTCACCTGACCTCTTCGGCGAGAAAAAGATGCGCGGCGATTTTCATTTTCCCATGCTCATCCGTTTGTCAGCTCATGTTTGATGTTTATTGAGCGCGCATTTGCCTCGTATTCAATTTGCACTCATTCGGCTCTGTATGCTACAAATCGTTTGTGATTTTTAATTCGATGAAGCGTTGATGCTGCTGCTTCGGCGTTTTGATGCTGATATGTGAGCTCTCTTTCGCTGCTCATGTTTTGTGCGATGGCAGCTTCTTTGTTGAAATGTGTAAACAGCTTGTTATTTGCTTCACTTGATTTGTAGGCATATTCACACACACACACACTCACAAAGCCAAAATGACAAACGATTCGAAGTGTTTTCACGTTCATTTAAGCCGAACAACACAGGAGGGACCCCATGAACATATGTTTTATCAACGGATATAATCGATCTTAACATTCGCCATCAACCCAAACACACACACAGACAAAATCTGAACATATTTAAAAAAAAACATTTAGAGAGATTTTTCTTCTTGGTTGTTGTTGAAAAATTAGCCAAATAAATAATAAACAATTCACATGAAAGTCATCAAATGAACAAAACTAGCACTCTTCACATTCTTTAGCACGATGCAACACAATTGATCCTCGTCTTGTGTGCACTCTCTCGGTCGTACAATGCATTTGAGCAATTTATATGTGAAAATAAGCAATAAATTTTCATCGTTAGGCGAAAAATAAATGTTTCGTGCAAACGAACGACATTTATTTAACAATTGAACACCATGAAGCTGTCAAGAATATTTCAAACGAATCCTTTGCATGGTGGATCACAGGGAAAATTTTCTACGGTGATTTATGCGGTGCCGTGTTTTATGGGGAAAATTCACCGATATTTTTTTTTGATTTTGCTTTCAGTTTTTCTTTTGCGAGAGTTGAATCTTTCTGAATCATTGTTTGCTATCATTGTGAGACGATGTGGATTGTTTGATCAAAATGTTTGTTTGTGCAAACTGAATCAATCGCAGTGGGCCACAACTGCTTTCGAGATAATTAAATTCCGTGTCGATTGTATCAAAACTCTTCCGTGTATGGAAGAACAATGCATTGTCTTCACCATGAGAGAGCGGGAGAATGATCCATATAAAAAAGGACAAGTTGTGGAATCGTGAACGCCAAAATATTTTCTCATCCATAGATTTTAATTGCTTTCATTTTCCCCCCCCCCCCCCCCCCCGCCACATCAAATATATATCAGTTCTTTTTTTCGGTGGCGCTAAAAATAGAAGTTCGTTATTTTTAATCTTCCTTCACTCTCACGCAGAGCGCAAAGTAAGAGCCGCGTTCTCAACACACCATACAAACAACGAAACGTGTCAGAGAAAAAAATACGCAGTAAAAAATTAAACAAATTTTCTTCCCATTAAAATGATTTGTATACGAATTTTTTCGTTGTTGTTGTTATTGTGGTCGGTTCTATTCTGTTGATCCAGAATGATTCCCAGCCGTAATTAACATTTGTATGCAAAGAAGCGATCGTTTTGTTTCGTTGGAGCAATTTAGCATGTTTCTTGATTTTCTCCATTTCGCCAATTCCCGCTTGTTTACGTCGTCATGCCAATGGTGAACGAAAATAGAATTGTGTGCGTGAAATTACGGGATATCTTTCTCTTTCTCTTTCTCTCTCTCTCTCTCTCCCTCGTTCATTACATGAACGAGAATTCGTTACTTCCTGATTCGTGTTTTCCACGTTTCATTGTTGACAAAGATATAATCGATTCATCATTCAGATACGGTGAGAGGGGGGAGGGTAGGTTGAGATAAAAATAGAGTCGCATTTCAAATATTCGTATAATCTGCGCGTACGGACACGTGCAGAGATACAAGAAGAAGAAAACATTCCTTGGAACAGCGAAGAGTTGGCAAAGTTGCTTCAAACCCATTCTTTGTTTTCACTATCAAAAAAATCTCTCGGCTATTCATTGTTGGTATCTATTTCTGGATCCTCTGTTTTTGGGTGGAAATGTGTGTACGTGTAAATGTATAGGAGCGAAAAAACAATGCACACAACCAATCTATATACCAACTATATTTATATATCGACATCGATTTTGGTATGGCGAAATGAAAAAAAAAATCCGTTCTCGGAAGAGCAGCTAAGAACGACACACTGACGATATGATGCGAGCGAGAACAGAACTTATTGAACTACTATCGGAGAGGCCAAGAATAGTTTTTCGGTTTCAGAGCGCTCTTCTTGTTTTTTTTAATTTGATGCGCGAGCACATGTTTCTGCGATCATAAAATATCCAATATATATACAGCGATTTATGTGCTCTTTGAATGTAGCCGCTTCAAAAATAGAATGCTTCTGTTTCTTCCATTACTTTATTATCTATAAATATGCATGTTTTGAAATTCTACACGCTTTTATTCATTCGATTCTATTTTTTTGCGCTTGAAGCTATTTTTGATGGCATAAACATGTAATGAAAACAACACAAAAACCGAGTAAGAAGAGGATGCCAAGCGAAAGACAGAGAGCGAGAGAAAGATGAAGGTAGATACATGTGCTGAGGACGTGCAATGCAATTTAATCAAGACCATAGACTTTGGACAATATTTGATTTTGAACAATTTTGCCAGCGCCTAATCAATAACCACCTTTGGCATATATTGACCGTAACTTTAATTCCATCGGAAATTTCGAAGTATTTTTCTCTTGGTTATTCACGTTTGACTGTGGATCGAGGGATCCATTGTTCAAGCTTAAATGGTTTTTTGGTGTGTGATATGAATGAGAAGAGAAAAATATCCTCCGAAATTTGGCCATTTCCGTGTAAATCAACGGTTTGTGTTGGTGTTAATTAGAATGGATGAGCTGTTTTTATCAATCCAAAACACACACAAAAAATTTATCGATTACATGGTGCCAGGACAAGACCTCTCTACCAAAATGATTACATCTCGCTTCATTTTTGCCGAGAGTATTCCATCGGAGAGCGTGTAAACTATTTCTGCTATGGGTGCACCCAATATTGTAGTAAAAATACATTGAACAAAATGAAAGAAGAATGTTTGGCAATGGTTTTGCCTTCAATTTGCACAAACACATGGCAGTAGCAGTACCACCATCACCACAACATTTCCTACGTATAGGATAACAAGAGCATGCAAATTTGAAAAGTCCTTCGCCCACAAATATTTTGACTATTTATAGAAGAATTTGTTCAGTGCAAACAGAGACACAACACAAAGGCGCTTTTATTCATTAGGAAGTGAGTGTCGGAGAGGCAGACCACAAATCAGTCTATAAATCTAATTATGAATTTATCGGAAAAAGTGAATGGGGTTTGAAAATGTGGTAATAATCAAGCGTGCATTGGAATATGGGCGTTGGTTTGATGAACGGTTCTAATCGCTATGATGTGACACACTGGAATCTATTTATTTCGTATCATTTTTTCAATGGTTATTCGAACCGAACTGAATAGAAAGAAAACAGAAACCGAATCGAACTGTGAAAAATATGATGAATTTTGAATGAAACATTGTGCATACATGATCCCTTTAACTAAAAGTGCTGTGCTGGTTTTTGTGTGCTATTTTAAGCCGTTTCAATTTCACAAGAAATGCTGATTGGCCATTGATATCATCGATATATGTTCACATCATAATGGATAGTGGTTCTCTCTCTCTCTCTCTCTCTCACTCTCTCTCTCTCTCCACGAAGATAGAATGAATAATTAAGTTCAATTAATGGAACTTTTCCGTTTGGTCTCAATTCCAAACATTTCCACCGTGTTTTTTTTTCCACAAAAAGTGATCGACTATGGCTGATTTAATACACGATTCGTGAATCAAACGAAATATAAATACTCTTGTGAAATTAATTGTACAGTTTTTTTTGCCTGCCGTTGCTGCAACTATGTGATGCCTGTCGATTGGAAATTATTTATAGTCATCCATTAGGCGGCTCCGATAGCAATTAATTTAAATATTTCACCAAACGACAGGAGTAAACCGAGAGTCGGTGTCAGTAAAAAATATAAAAACCATTCCGGCGGTACATGCTTCAATTCCCGTTTACATATACACATACACAACAAAACACAGCACACACCTGATAGAAGCTACACCATGAGTTTTTCATTAAACTGATGTACATGGAATTGTATATCCACTTTGAAATTTGGTTTGCGCGGAAAGAGTCGCGCTGTTGATGAGCGGACGCTTGCTCGCTCGCTCGCGCGACTGAATAAATGAAAAATTGAACCGAATGCCAATTTCATTTCACGTTCGAAATTCATTTAATTTTGACTAACTTATCGGCCATATGCTCTTTTTTCTGCGGCTATTTTTAGAATTCAGGTTAAAAAGGTCGAGTTGGACAACAAAAAACCCACGACGACGACGACGATGAATGCGAACATTGAAGCTTCAACTAAAACGATACGAAATGAATACATATACATTAATTAAATTCTAGTACGATGAATTGAACGAGAGAGCAAATGCTGAATGCAACGCGAAAAATGAATTGATAAATCACGACTTTTGTGTTTGTTCTACCGGTTTTTCAACCCAATCTGCGGTGTGAGTCTCGTCATTTGAGAGAAAAAAAATCTTCACAAAACTGGCAGATACAAATTGAAAGTGAACATTCCATTTGTTGATCGAACAAAAGACCAGCCGAGCGGTTTTTTCATTAGTAACTAATTGATGCTTCAACGATTTTTATTCAGCTATCGAATATCATACGGTTGAATAGCACGGCACATTGTGATTACCGCAAAAATGAATGGTATTACTGTTTTAAATCTTGATTTGTTTTAGCCTAATGTCGAATCATTTTCGGCACATACGTCACCGAAAAGTCACTTTATCCAATGTCAGTTCAATAGCCTTTTCGAGTTCCGTTTTCAACGCTACAGCTGTACGTACGTTGACATTACGCTAATGTGGGGGGACAATTCAGGAGGTTTTCTTGCTCAAAAATTCACTTCGATTCAAGCGTATGATTTGCAATTTTGATTTTCGATTCGTTCATACGCCAATCCGAGAATGTGAGCTAATTTTAAAAACAAAATAAGGAGTTCTTGGAAGCGATCACAGTGGGATTTTCCAAATTGTGATTCTTTGGATTGCTTCAAAAGCGGTGAATCTCAAAATGATGGCATTAAATGGGCTTAGTAGACTGTTTGTGTAACGGTACCAGCTGAACGAAAAGAGTTGAAGCGAATGAGAGCGAAAGAGAGTGTTTCAAATCAAAAAGGTTTTCAATGAAAACCGTTCAATATCGCAAATGTTTGCTCGTCTATTGACGTCATTTGCGTTGCGTCTAAATATTTTTGACTGATTAATAACCGTCGTGTCGATTTCGTCAGAAGAAAAAGTATATCACCAAATGTCGCTTGCAATATTGTTTGGATCAATTTGTGAGTCAAATGGTGCGGTTGATGGTTTTATAATAAAACTTTTAGATGCGGCGATAGGCCTATGCAAAAAATGGATTGTCTCACAATATTTTCACAACAAATGCTTAATGTTTTCGTAGCGGTGTTAAAAGCAAACGTGTCTGTCATCTAATAAATTGAGCTGTCAATTGCAATCGCTTCGACACAGAAAAACCATTTTTCATTAATCTAACTCTGACCGAAATGGCCATACATACACATGAAACCAGACAACCAATTGTGCAATGGAAATATGTGCAAATCTTTGCAGTGAAAAAAAACCACGAGAATCTTTGACATTTAACACGAATTCGACATCACCTAATCGCAATAATTATTGTTATCTGTTGTTGTTGTTTTTTCTTTCGGAAACGACTACGAATTTCTCACTTTTTTAATTCCATTAATCGTCTATGTTAATCGACGGAATCACATTACCTAAAGATACAGTGACAATAAAGCGATACCTATGAATTGACAACGAAATGTATTTTCGTTTTCTTTTGTTTGTGTCAAACTTGTTAAGCTATTCAATTATTATGATAATTGGAAAAGGAAAAAAGGAAAAGAAAATTGAGAAATGGGGTGAGCAAGACAGAGACACCGCTCGCCATTCAAATGGCGATTGCTCTTCTCTCGCTCTCTCCTGAAATCAGCGAAGCGATTACGTATCAACATGTAATTAAATTGCTCTTGCAATTGCACTTCAATGTACAGAAATACCATTTCCATTGATAGCATTTATTTATAGCGTTGTGCAATTATTATCAATTATAAGTTACTGTGTCTGTGTTGCTCTATCGCCGTCGTTGTCGTTGTCATTGTCGATGTGGTTGCTGAAAAGAGGAGTGAGCAGGAGGTTGCGCGACGCCAAAAAGGGATAGCACGCAAAAATCATTTCTAATGCTGGCTTTGGCACAGTCAGCATGACGCATTTAAAAATAATAGAGATGTTTGTTTGCTTGTTTCGCTTCCTCCTAGCATTTTGTACTCGTTTGCTCGATCGCGTCACAAACACACATATACACTGCATAATGCCACATTCACGATTCATTCGTCGTTTCGAATATTTCCACGAGCCCCGGTTTTTCTCCAGCACAATGTGTCGAAAACAGAAAGAAAAACAAATCAAATACAGAGAAAAATATTGCTCGCCTGATTCATGGAAAACGGAATTTATCATATAATTTATTTTTTCTACACGAAAAAAAATGGTTTCGAAAGACGATAAGGTCTGATCGGTTTTTATTTTTAGAAATCGGCCAATTAATGAAATTACGTATTAATTAAAAAACAAATCTCAACGAAACAAACGAAAAAAAAATAATAGGAATAAGCTAGCAGTTGAACAGAGAGCCAATAAAACCAGTTACGTGATCCATTGCTACGTTGAGTAGAAGTTCGCGTTTTCTATCGCCAAAGATTCGTGTCGTCGTCGTTGTTGTCGTCGTCGCCGTGTTCTTGTTTTTTTTCCTTCTTTTCTTTTCTATTTTGACTGGCTTTTGAACAATTCCGCCATATTTTCTTATAATAATTGGACTTAGAACTAATCAGCCCAGTCATTTGGATTTATTACTAAATCAATAAACGATTATAAACATTCGCTTCCGCAATGCAATCGAGTCAACTTGACACCATTAAATCATATATTATTATCAATTCAAGTCATTCAATTATCATTCGCGTCAGTCGATTCATTTTTTCGTTCAAATGAAAATCCGCGCTGTGTTCGGTTCTAATTGAATTTTTGTTGTTTGATCGCGCATTCAACAGAATTTCAATCAACGGAGATAGAAATAGATAGAGAAAGAGGAGAGAAAAAAACATGGGAATATAGAGAACGAAAGATTCGTTCTGATTTCGCGTTGAAATGATAAAAAGTTATTTCTCTCTTTTTTTCTTCCAAATTTTTTTTTATATTGAAAAAGGGCTGAGACAAAACAGAAACTGAATTATTTATGATTGTTGATAACTCACGATTTGGATGCAATGAGAAATGGTTAAATGAAGCGCTTTACGACATACACACAAACACAGACAAACGCAACGGAATATCGTGCAGTTGCTTTCAATTCTCATTTCCATACAATTGCTTCGCATGTTTTTTTTTGTTGGTTTTGTTTTGATATGAACTAAAAATAGGTGCACCACGACAAACAACCATTTTATTTTTAGCACTGATTATAATGAAGCGCTTATTCGTTCACAAACACACACACACACACAAATCCATACCAAAAACGAAAAACTTCACGGTGCAATGCGGTCGTGACGAAACCAAATTCAGATAAGTTCGGTTGTCAAGCATTGAAAATAACTTGCTGGCTAATGATAACGAAAATTACCATTTTGTAACGAGTAATCACTGACAAAAAAGGCAATCATATTGAAATGAGAATTCATTGGATGAGTCAATTGGATGTGACGATCAAATAGGCTGACAAACACACATACACACATGCCACAAATGCACTTCGGCGAAAAGAACAGCGTTATATATAGATTTAGGAGGGAAAATAAAGAGACGATGACAACGACAACCAAATAGACGACATTAAATTGCATTGCTTTTTCACAATTCGAAACCCCACAGACATTCTGGTTTCGATGGTGTTATAAATACACAATGTATTTTTGCATACGACAAAACGGTTCGAATCACACTTTTTGTTTCTTTCTTTTGGCTTACTGTGAATTTGACGGTTTGCTGCTCACAGAGAATGCAGTTTCATTGTGTGTTATTTTCTCAGAAGAGAAAGAACAAAAAAAAACACGCCAATCAAATGGCATCAGAACATTCTTTATAATCAATATGCTCGATTGAGTTAATTCGATCGAAAATCACTGGAATTACTGTTGTCTGTGTGAATAAATGAAAAAAAAAACCAGATGTGAATGACTGTTATTTGGACGAGACAAATGTAGGCAGATCTAGTTCTTTTTTGTCTTAATTCAGGGAATTACCGTTGCAATGATAAAGTGGTAGATAACTCAATTCGAATGGTATGTGTCGAATGCGAGATTCAACAATATGCCGAGCAAGACAGTCAAAGATTCAATTTGTGGTACGAATGCTAAAAATATGATTGCGACATAAATATTGCGAGTGAGAGAGAGTATGAGAGATAGTAGTGCATGTGATACCACCAATGTTTTGATTTTCCACTTTCGCTGTGAGGCCATACGGTTATGTCATTTCGATTTCCACATGATGATACATAAAGCCAACTTGCACGGTGACGACGACAACGAGTAGCAATTAGAGAATGCAAACACACGATGGATGTTGCTATGTACAATTTTGAGTTTATGTGTGTGTTTTTTT
>NW_022595246.1:1332355-1339406 GCF_009176505.1 Sitodiplosis mosellana
TCTCTAAAAAATGAAACCTCAGAAAATTTGAAGTCAATCAGAAGCGATTTACGGGTACCTCCCCTACAAAATTGTCGAAATTTTGCCTGAAATTACCCATTTTTCACTAAAAATGATCAAAAATCGATGTAAAATCAATTGAGTACTGTTTTTTTATATTATATATGTTATGTTCTTTGACCACAAGGTGGAAAATATACTAAAACATGCGGTAAAGTTAAGGAAAAAGACCTTAAAATGCAAAAAATGGCGATTTTTGGCTATCTAAATAATTATAGCTCGGGCGCCAGGTCCCAATCCCAGGTTTTAGGGTAGTTTTTTGTTGGAATTTTCTTTTTGTATGATTCTGCAACGATTAAGCTATTTGGTGACGTAAAATTCGAAAAAAGTCGAAAAAAAAACCACTCTAGTGCCACATTGTTTTCAGAAAGCGCAAGAGAACTATTATGGTTATTTTGGAAGAGAAACTTTATCGACTGAATGTAATGGCAGAAAAAGGGGTTTCAACGAGAAATATTTCGCGCAATAGGGGATCAACATTGCGATGCGTCATCTTTATTCTCTAGCCAATTTGAGCGAAATGGTCTGTATGAATATGACCACCGAATACTAACTATTGTCATTGTTTTCGGGTTGGCTGTTGTGCAGTCACAACACTCGAAAAGAACAACCAAATACGGTCAACAATGTTGACAAACATGCGTGCTTAACCGAAATTGGCACTTTTCGAGCCAAGCACATTTCGAACTATCGTCGGTAATTTTTCATTCCCATTCCACACGTTTTGCATTTTATTTTGGTAATGTGCGCGAAAATGGATAGATAGTTACGTATATGAATTGCTTGTGTGGAAATCAATAGCCGACGTTTTCATTTAATATTATGAACACGTTTTTCATTGCCATATCATGCGATGAGCCGATTTTTTTTCATTCCTTTTTACTCTCTCTCTCTCTCTCTCTCTCTCTCCTCGCATAACAATGCCAAATAATTCTCTCAATAAGAACATTTTCAGTTGCCACAAAGCATTACATCATTTTCGTTTACCTTTTGACTGCTATGCAACACAGCATGCTCACCGAGTCATTTCGGAAGTAACATACAGGAAAGTCAACGACCATTTAAAGCATATTTACATATACGGCACGTCTTCCATCATTACCATGGAGTTTATGCGCTGTGCAAAATAACAGCGGAAATTTGAGCACATTTTCTGTGCATAAACTTCGTTTCTTTTTTATTGTTGTTGCCATTTTATATGATTGACACCTAATTTGATGTCAAGTTTGTGTGACGGCGCGCACAAGCTGCCAATATGTTTGCGATAAACGAAGAATGCGTGAAAATTTTTATGTGTCACATACAATGTGAAAGGAAATTAATGACCTTGTGTCGGTACTATTAACGATAATTTCATTTGAATGGCGCGGGCACACATATTTGACTCCGTGCTTGGTAATTTTCACCATTGGCCAACGGTTTATGGGCGGAAAATTCATTAGCATTCCGAATTACATTAGATTATTATGAACTTCATCCACCCCAAAGGATTTATGTGGTGACACGATAAGTTCATATTACATACTCATTTGCCTGACTCAAGCGCTCTTCGTAATGCTGTGTGTGAGTGTCTGCCACAAACGCGATAATCGCAACAACATAAAACGGTTTTCGTATTCTGTAAAATGTGTCATGTCATTAAGTTTCAATTCGTATGCTTTTGCATTTTTAACCATATAATTTTATTTTTAGATCCAATTTGGCGGCCCGATGCTTTCTCTCCATTTGAATTTCGATTTATTCTCTCTCTCTCTTTCTCTATCGCTGTCTCACTCTCGTTGTCGCCTGTTTTGTTCTTGATTTATAATTTATCATTAATATACCTTGACCTGGTATTTTTCGAATCAGCCGCTCCAAATCGATTTCGTGCTTCGAATTTTTGAAGCAATGCAATATGCCACCATTCGACAGCCTAATTATACCAAATACTCTCTCAAATTTTCATGTGTTTTTTTTCTTTCTATTTTTCATTTGTCAATGCGTCAATGGAAAAATTGCTTTTCCACCGCATGGCACCTGCTTTGTATACGTTTAAATGAATATTTTAAGGACATTTGTCGATTTAAATCGATATCGAACGTTTCATGGGCCTAAATTCCCATGAAATCACGCGTTCCACTACAAAATATAATTTGTGGCAGTTTTTATGTCACACAAAACGAACCAAAAAAAAAGTATCACACAATTTGTCACTTTCATTTGTTTTCTCATATAAAAAAATGCAGATTGAAATTTATTTCAGTTTGAGATTTATTTTAAATACGAACAGGAAAGGACGAAATCATTTTGCTGAGAGAGAAAAGTACACCGTTTTTAGTTGTCACGATAGGGAATTGTAAAAACTCACGAAGGAAAAGTCTTTGGAAATCAATAAGTCAAAGTAAAAGTGAAGTAAAGTGCGATAGTTGACGATAACAAATAAATTGTTTCCACTATTTATTGGGCTATGTGAAGAAAAATTCGGTTCGTGTACATTTTCTCGCTATTTTGCTATATTTTCACCAGCCAATTTCTTATTCCAATTATCTTACTTCCGCTGTGTTTTCAAACAAGACATTTCATCAAAGTTCAACTTTTTCGATCCTGTTCGCACAAGCCACACGATATGCAGTCAACTTTGATTTGATTTTCGTTAAAAACAATGACTCCAACCAATTTTTGATAATCGAATACCAAATTGGGGTTGTTCGTGTGCCAGTAATTTGGTTTATTGATTTTAAATTATACGCCACACCTGGTGCATTGTAGCTAGACTAACTGGAAAAGAAAACTTAACGAAAGGTTATTCAATGTAATGAGAATGTGATTAACTGAAAAGCTACGGTAATAATAAAGTGTGAAAAAAGCAAAAAAAAAGAGAACGAAATATCGTCAATCACAAATATCATCATCGCATTTTCGTCAGCATTCGACAACGCTGACAAACGTTTATATAAATAGAGAATCTTTGCAAAGTTTTGCCCTTAATGAAGTGAATTTATTTTATTATCAGCAAACATAAAAAAAAGTCGACGGTGGTGACAGTCGGCTTCGCACAGAACAAACAATTTACTGTTTTTTTTGCTCGTAACCCATTTAATTCGTGGAAATTTTTCGATAAAGACATAAGCAACAGCACATAGTAAAACTGACTGGAAAACAAAATACATTTAGACTAATTTTTGCTCATTTGCATGGCGCGCACGTTCGCCATGTTCATTCAATCGTAGTAATTCGTAATAGTCAAAAAACAGACATTCGCTTCTGAGCAATCGAAGTAGATTAAGAGATAAAGAGAGAATTAAGCGAGAAAAAAAATAACTAGTCATAGACGTATACGACCGTTAGGAACACGGGCGAAAGCGATGATAAAAGAAAGCGCGATGATTTGATTCGAAAAAAAATTGACTTGGTCGAACTAGAGAAAAAATATGTGTCTTCGCAAAATGTGTCTAAATTTGGAATAGGAGAGTTTTGTGTGCGTTTGAATTTTGCTGAAGTGGTGGCCGCAATCACTCGGAACGAATTTTACAAAAACTTTCTGTGAATGAAATCACTCATAAACCGCTTAATCCCATTCAACCTTTCACTAAATGGTACGCCAAATTAATTTGTGCCCATTAATTTTTGGGGCTTAGAACACCAAACAAAGGTTCTTTTGTTCCTTTACCCACCAGCGTTTAATTTCAATTGAATGAACGAATTATCCTGCGGTCGTTTTTTTCTTCTGCCACTGAAGTTTTCTAGGTGCTAGCAGCTGTGCCTGTTATTGTTCATTTCTTTGGCTTAATTTAATAAAAAAAAAACCTCATTTTTCATTCAAAGTGCCAGCAAGTGGTTTGAATAAACTAATTTGCATTTCGAATTCAATCATCACGAATCACGGGCTCTTAGCCAATTTATTTGTTCATTGGTTGGGCTCACACGTGTCGCTGCGGTAATTATTTGCTTTATTTCAAGTGAAAGGTCAAGCCTTTTTTTTCTATAATTTGATTTTTGTAAACCAAATTACGAAATTACATATTTTTCTTGGAGTGGTCAAATGTTGGATATTGCGTGCATGACCAAATGAGAAATTGTAAACGTCCAAGTTCAAGTTTAGAGAGAGAGAAAATCGATCAATATGAAACATTGCCCACCTCGTCAAACAACCAATAAACAAATGAACATATGTTTTCGAATTGATGTCAATCGCTTACAGCTCATTTGTATCAACTGATTCGCTCAATTTCACTGTATGAATGTTGTTGTTTTTTTTTCACGAATGAGTATCCAACTTAATATCTTCATTGAAAAACCTTAATTCGGTCACAACACATCTCTCACTCTCTCGCTTTCGCTCTCGCTCACTCACTCTCTCCGTATATGTTATGCAAAGATCTTATTATACGGAGGAATTGATGTGCAGTCATGGATAAACGGAATTGGAATCCAAACATCAAAAGTCTCTTGAACAGTCAATTTCAATCGATAATCGCTAATTCTCTTTTCTCTGTCCATTGTTTGAACGGGTGAATCAATCACGAATTGGTTCGGGTTGTGAATTTCATTGAATTGGAAATATTGTTTACGCGCACCGTTAGAGTATCATTCATATTTTAAAAATCTCATTAAAATCGTTCGGCAGAGTGGTTTGCGTGGGAAGCCGATTTATGAATTTTGTTGTGATTGGCAAAACAACAACACACAAACACACTGAAAAAAATCAGCGAAACAAGCAAAGAAATATGACAGAAGAAATGTTGGCATTGTTCCGCCGTCGTACGCACGTCTGAACCACAAAATTGATTCCAATCAAAATATTTTATCGATGACTATCGATTAAATCCATCATCGTGAATCCACTCATAAACGCTTTTATTGTCGAATCGCAATAAAACCTGCCTTTCATCGGGCTCTTTCTGAGAATTTATTATGGACAATTTATGAACACTTAAAACTTTAATGATACTTTCAATTAAAAAATTTGAAAAATTCAAATTTATGTCGTATTCGATGTTCGATCGATGCAACGGATGTCAATGAACGCACTTGCATAAACAAGTTTTTTTTTCTTCAATCAAACATAAATACAAACTCGGCTATAAAATTTCATTCATATTCGGTACATCCGAGGGAAGTATGTTGGTTGGTGCGTTGTTATTATTATTTGTCTGCAATTGGAATGGTGTACTTGAGTTTTTTTTGGTTCAAGTTGATATACAGTTCGTCATTTAGTAGGAGCGACAAATCCCATTTTCAATCGAACACTTTGCACTCATCGAGTGTTTATGTCAGCAACGGCTTAATAAACAATGCGCGCTTTATAGAAGCGTCGCTTGCCGAATTTCCGAATATGTTGGGTGCGCGTAAACGAAAAAACACCACGTCGAAAGTGTAGTGGGTTTTTTAAGTTCCATTATTGAATTGTTTCTTTGCTTCACTATTTGCTCACGCAAGCCACTATTTTCGTTTCACGAATCGCACACAAAATATACTATAGACAACGCAATTGAAACAAACACATGGCAAATAGAGACAGAGGCAGCGGCAAAGAGAGAGAGAGAGAGAGAAATAAATATAAGCCAAAGAAACCTCGTGTTTTGCAATCAAAAAAGGTTTGTGGCGTTCTTTGCTCATAAATTCATTGAGCTCTCCGTGTGTTTACGTTGTTATTTGGTCGGTTGCGAACGGAGCGAATGGTCTGCGTCTTGCTACTTCGACTCAAAGCATATGCCTTAACATTTTTAGTTTGGAAGACGTGAGTCAGTCATTGATTCCAACTCGTCGGAAACACAACTAAACTATCGATACGAGCAAAAAAAAATTGTTTTTCTCTTTTCAATTTGTCTATAACTGAAGGTGTGATTCTGTTGTTTATAGTTTTTTTTTCTTGGTTAGACATAACGAAAAGAAAAAATCTCCTCTGTGTGATTTTCAATTAACAAGAATATTCATGAGACGATCATCGTTTCGATAAAAAAATTTAAATGATTGATGGTTTTATGGAAAATTTTTATTGAAACCCGCAGCATCGGGGGAAAAAATTAACATTTCGGAACTTTTTTCCCAATCGGTCTAATTGAAGTTCGTAACCAAAAGTACAGTGTGTAAAATAAACGGTGTGTGTTATGAATGGAAGAGGCAAATCGGATAGAGTGAAAGTGTTATTTTTAGTTTGTAATGTTTTCTGCATTCTAATCAATTTTGGATGCGTGTAACATTTTCAAAATCAATAACTTCTTTCAGCTACGCTCTCTTCTTCCAACGGAACCTATCAACCGATTTGATTTTTATTTCTCTGCGCGGAATACACTTGAGTTGCGTGTCGTTGCTTGGAACACACATATGCGAAATTGCAGAGCAGTGAAATCTGGTTCAATTGCAATAAAGAAAGAAAGAAAAAAAAAGCGAAAACTCCAAAGAAAATACACACGTTGAACCAACAGTGTTGTGGTACCATGCGTTTTTAAAAGAAAGACTGACAAAAGTCTGCCGGCCGCACATTTAGCGCTTCGGTATATTCCAACGAAGTGTGTATGCACAAACATACACGATTTCCAATTACCCGTCGTCGCGATTATTTAAAGGTACCTGTTTTTTATATCTCTGTTTTATTTCGCACTCACATTATGCACTGACGGTGTTTGTTGTGCAATTTAAACGGAACGCAAATAGCCTGACTTTAAATGCTAGGCTAGATTCATGGCGAGCGATAACCTTTGGTAATAATTCGCCGTTGATTGTCATCGATATTAATTCATAAACGGCTTATTACATCAATACTAATTATGCGTTGCTATGCAAATCAATCCAATGTTTCATACGAAAAACAAAAATGAACACACACACACACACACGGGCCGGGCCATACGTATACGTTGAGAGGCCTCCGATTGCCGTAAAAGGGTTTGCTGAATGTGAATTCATTACATTGTTGGCGCTTGGCTACTCATTATGGTCATCTTGATTTGTGAGAACTCAACGAGAGAGAGAGAGAGAGAGAGAGAGAGAGAGAGAGAGAGAGAGAGAG
>NW_022595246.1:1339416-1343226 GCF_009176505.1 Sitodiplosis mosellana
GAGAGAGAGAGAGAGAGAGAGAGAGAGAGAGAGAGAGAGAGAGAGAGGTATTTACGCGCGCTCAAAAGAGAAAAAATGCACTTTTAAAAAGGAAATCGCGGTTAATTTATTCAATCCGAAACACGGAGTCGAAATGCTGTGTGTTGAAGATCAAAAATGGGCTAACGATTTCATATTTTAGTCGAAAATTGAAATCGTGCAGGAAACGTTAACTAGAGCTCTATGAAAATATAATTATCTTTATTAGGTATGATTTCAATCGAAAAAATGCAGGAGAGAGAAAAAGCAGCAACAACGAATCGCGATGAGCATGGAAATGTTCTAAATAACAAATATTTGCACACTGATTGTATCGGCAAAGTTTCGAAAATAGATTAACGGCATTTTGCCGACAAGAATTGCTCGATAATATCAACAATTCGCAATTTTCTCAAACGAACGAATCTCATTTGCACAGCTGACTTTTTTTCCTTTCAGTTCATTCGATGAAGCTCGCTTGAGACAGAAATATTAAGAAAATTACCTATGCTATTTTTGTTACGATCGAATATAAACAGTTTTTTTCTCGTTAAGCTCAATTTTCACATCATCACTATCTCTGCGGTGAGCGCATATGGAAATTGAGCCCGTTAGCAAAATAGTGATTACTTTTTCCCATTAAATTCAAGCTCAATATGCTTTTGAAGAACACCACGAGAAATGGAAAGGAGGAGAAAAAAACACTTTTTGACGAATATGAAAATATACAATGGCCTGTAAAACACATAATAAGGCCTGTAAACACATTACAAAAGCATCAAAAGTAAAACGATTTTATGTTGTGAGCGAAACCAAGAAAAAGCGAAGAAAAAAACATGGGTTGACATGCTGAAAAGCCGTTTACACATTCTGTCGTGTTAGAAAACGTCACGAACAAAAAGCCAAACTGACCTTCAGCTCAAACTAATCGAGCGCATACTTGTTTCTATCGACTGCATACATACGGACTGTTTTGCTGTGAGAACGCCATCAATTTGTTGTTGAACAACAACGAGCACACAAATCAAGTCGTGCGATTGGCAGCTTTGTATGCACCAAATAGCTGAAAATCACAATTTTTGTAGTCAATAAACAATAAATCCGTGTCAATCGCTCATTGTTTGCACACGGTCGTTAAAGAATGATTTGCGGGTTTGGCATTTCGACTTTTTCTTTTGACAACAATGCTCTTGCTCTTTTGCGTTTCAATTTGTTGTCGTTGGGTTGCTTGAGAGAGTCAATCGTGATACAGAGGTGCACTTTCGCTTCATTATAGACACGTAACTAGATTTATCGGACGTAAACCTTTGACTATGTTAACTACTTACGGTTTGTGTGTGTGTGTGTGTGTGTGTGTGTCTGTGCGCGCAATTGGTAAATATTCAAACCGAAATTGATACCCTGTTGATTTATGTGCACATACATTTCTGATGAAATTATCAACAGGTGATCGGAAAATTGCCACACATAAATCATTGAAACGATGCAATTTCACTGACATTCCGACATACCGCGTTTCTTTTACGTTACGCGAGAATTTATGTGTTGTTTTTTTTCTGTTGTTGATTTCACCATTTAGCCAGCCAAACAGCCAATAATCTTCGTCGTATGCAGATCGTCAATTGCAAAATCAATACATACAATGTCTGAATCGTGCACCAACGCCATAAATTATCCAAGCGCATGCAACTGAACCACCAAATTCATAAACTGCTATTTGCGATTTTCACTCCCCAAAATTTTTGCCAGCGATTAAGGAATAAAAACATCATTTGTTATAAATAGAAAATTCAGTAATATTTTTTTTATTCTAAATGAGCGGTACAAGTATCTGAAGAAAGTCGATACGTCAGCTCATGAACCGATTAATAGTCGGAATTGCTTATATGAAAACAAAACGCAAATTAGATCAGAGTTCATCTTTTCGAATCAATGTGTACCGTTTATCGGACGGTGCCAATTTGATAAATGCGGAATCTATAGGCGTTTCTTCTACGTCGTCTATTTCGTTTTCATCCGATTTGATGTGCGGTTCGGATGGATGCTCGGCTTCATGTTCGCTTCCATGTTCGGCTTCAGACTTGTGTTCGGCTTCAGACTTGTGTTCGGCTCCAGATTTGTGTTCGGCTCCAGATTTGTGTTCGGCTCCAGATTTGTGTTCGGCTCCAGACTTGTGTTCAGATGGTTTTGATTCCGATTTCTCCTCCGACACAGGATCGGGACCATAATGGAATTCACGATGTAATTTTCCACTATGTAAATCATCGACAAATTTCTTCAGCTTGCCCGGCTTGTAAATGTTCTGGAAATCGGGGAAAAGATACATGTGCCGGAAGCTATCGATACAAATCAGAGGCAAATCGTCCAATTTTTTCTCCAAGTGGGCCAGTGGGTGTGAAAACTTTTTGCCATCGGCGACTAGGAAATTGACGTTCTCTATAGGAAATAATGAAAGGAATTATTGTTACTGACCGCTGCAAATTGATTCTTTGTGGATAAAACTTGGTTGAGAATAGTCTTTCCTAAACACAAATCAATTGGTTACGGAAAAAAATGAGATATTTACGTTTTTCATGGAGGAGTTCAGCTTCCACTCTTGCCTTATATTCTTTAATTGGACCCATATTATCCGGATGATAGAAGAGAATCATAAATGGCATTCCTTCTTCGGTCAACTCTTCGGCATTTTCAAATGTAATTTCTCTGTAAATGTGAAGATGAGGTTAAAATTTTGGCTCGTTTCTTTCATTTATAAATGCTTCCGCTCATGCTTTGAATCCGAATTGAATCATTCATTTATAAAAAGATGTGTGCAAAAAAATTTAATGTTCACCTAACGAGTGGTATGCATCTTTCCGTTGCCCAAATTTTCAATTCATCGGCGTGAATTCGTCCGTTGTACGTTTCTTCATGTTCATGCGATAAATCAGTATCAGGGCGATAGACAATGGTTGGTTGTTCTGTGAAAAATCATTTGAAAGTCGCCTATTGATTAATTTGATTCAAATTATCAGATAAAAAATGAGAAAGAGCTCGAAATTAATATTGCATAGAATGTCAAAATTCCAAAAAAACCTCCTGCATGAAGTTCCGAAACGGCTTCACCGAACCCAGCGTAAAAATCACAGTCGTCCTTAAGGTTGGCAGCAACACGACGGAAGATGTCATAATCGTTAGTATCAGGTTTCTTAAAGAATGCTATTACCAAACGTTTCTTGGTGCTCAAATTTTTCACTTCATCCAATTTTGTGAATTTCTTAATCGGATCGTTCAATTGATCGCGAACGTATTCCAGAAGTGCCTCTTTTGATCGTTGACCGCGATATTCGCGTTTCATCACGTCACCATTTAAACTGACTTTTAGCGTTGGATATTTTGTGATTTGAAAACGTTTGCAAATTTCTACGTCATCATCACAATTCACTTTGCCCATTGCAACTCTGCCACTTGCGCCAAATTCTTGATTCACCTAAAATACATACAATTCAAATTATGCCACAGTTGGTCATTTTTCATTCAACTTCACCGGTAATTAATGCCCGTTGTAAGTGGTTCGGATTTAATTAAATCCAGAGATTTAATTTTCAACTTTGCGAAAACGGCCAAAAAATGAAAGCTGATTGGGTTGGACGTAAAATTTGGGCGAAAACAAGAAAAACTGGCCTTTTGAGTACACCCGATAAGCCTTATGGGCCTTGAAATCATGATTTTCCCGAATTTCGTTAAATCCTAAAGACTTAACTTTCAAGTGCGGGATTTAAGCATTTTTCACGCAAAACCATGTTGCAAATA
>NW_022595246.1:1343626-1367560 GCF_009176505.1 Sitodiplosis mosellana
TTTTTGCTGATTTAGAATTTTTCGGTCATTTTCAACAATTTTTGACTTATTTGCAACATGGTTTTGCGCGAAAAATGCTTAAATCCCGCACTTGAAAGTTAAGTCTTTAGGATTTAACGAAATTCGGGAAAATCATGATTTCAAGGCCCCATAAGGCTTATCGGGTGTACTCAAAAGGCCAGTTTTTCTTGTTTTCGCCCAAATTTTACGTCCAACCCAATCAGCTTTCATTTTTTGGCCGTTTTCGCAAAGTTGAAAATTAAATCTTTGGATTTAATTAAATCCGAACCACTTACAACGGGCATAAGTGTTATGAAAGAAATGGACAATTACCAATTCAGTGGCATCATCAAAAATCGGTTGCATTAGATTGCTGAAGCGACACCAATCCACGTAGAAATTTATAAAAACCAGCTCATATTTGGCTGTAAACAAATGCTGTCAATTAAATTTCCAATCAATTTATCACTTTGTATTCGAACTTACCTAGTATGTCATTGATATTGTCGGCCTTCAATTGAATGGCTTCACTATTCACAGGATTGAACAATGCATAACCAAACTAAAAATGGTGGAAAAGAATAAAATTTGATTACAAAAAATGATGCGACAACGTTGATTTGAACTGAACGAAAGTGGGAGTTTGAATGTCGCCACGTACCAAAATAAAGGGAATATAAAGTGTCATTGTGAGTGACTGCGGCTGTTATCTATTCTTATTGGCGGTAAATTGACGACTGTCTCGCAAAGAATAAGATAAAAGTGTCTAAATGAGAAAATTACACTGAACTGTGTATGTGGTGACGACGTTGACTACGGCGAGTAATCGTAATACATGAAATTGATGTGTACACTGTGTGTTGTGCTATCGTCTGACGTCGGTCGATTGCCGAAATTGAGGTGACGAAATAGAGCAACAGAATATGATTAATGTGTGCAAAATACAACCGCTCGACTTGCCCAACCAACCTTTTTCTTTCCAGACATTCTAAACAAAACGATCGGTCTCGTTCGCTCGCTCGCTTACGCGCACCAAAGAGTTCATTTATACATTTCATTTTGTAACACGCTATACTGAAACTGATCTCGATCCCGACACCTACCGTATACAAATTACCCAGGCAAGACTGTTTTGTTATTGATTTTACGAAATTTTTATGTGACAACTGTACTCCATTTTCATTCTGTGCGATTGCACATACCCGTTTCCAATGCCGGCCGACAAAAAAAACAATACGTTCCACATTTATAAAGTCAAATTAATTTATTTATACACCCAATTTTAAACGCCACAAATGCTTTTTAAACTAACAAAAAACACTGATTTGATTACACTCCAATTGTTAGACAAATGGTTTTTGTGTTCTTCTTCTTTTACTTTGCGTCTATTCACGCGACGATTATAAAATTATCATTCAATTGATTTGTAATATGCTGCATTCATGTTTGTCTGAGAGGTTTCGCCACATGGTGTTCGATATTGAAAAAATCCCTTGACCTGGCTGAATGAATTGTGCAGCGTGTCCACATTTACATTGGAAGCTCCCACTAGCGCACAGCAGCACACTTTTCGCTGTTTATTCAGTTGACTCATTACGGGAAAATTGTTGACGTTGTTTTTTAGACATTTGCATATGAGGCTGTGAGAATGAAAATGGCAATACAGGAATAAACATTCTGAAGCGCATCAAGAAAAAAAAATTCAAAAAAGTGAATCATGAGTTCTGAATACGCAAAAGTGAACCATAAACCTCCTATGCTGCTCATGTAAATTCATGTTTCACTTTTGCATATTCAGAACTCATGATTCATTTTTGCGAATTTTTTTTCTTGATGCGTTTCAGAATGTTTATTCCTGTATTGCCATTTTCCTTCTCACAGCCTCATATGTTTCTTTAGAAACATCGTTTCCTTGTCGTCTACAACTTCAATTTTATTTTGAACAAATGTCGCATAGATATTAATCAAATCATTGTTATTCATCTCTATTTTTTACCGCAGGGTGCTTATCGAACACTCAACGTAAATAATGCCATCGACAGCTGAGAACGGTCATGGGGTGAGCGAAAGCACCAGGTAAGTTCATCAAATTTGAATCTATTTTTCGCTTCGTATTCTATACTTTCTCCCATAGTAATGGAAACATTTCGACAAGAATTTTTTTAAAATGCATGCAAGGAACATCATTTTACGATGATTCAATGGATTGCACACAATTTCATGTATCAAAACGAAAACAACTCAAAAAATATACCAAATTGGCATTGAAATCGCAAAAGAATAAACAAAATCGAATACGGTAATTTGGATTTATTCAAACAAATTACACAAATATTTCTATAGCAAATTGATCGGCGCTCATCATAAATGAGAGATACAATTGGATGTTGGGATGTTTGATTTGACAATATGACTTCATCCAATCAATTCAAACATCGAATTGTCATACATTCAGTTTATTTAGAGCTCATTTCTAATATTCGTTTCATTCTGTTTGATTTTCTAGTACAAAAATTCTGCAAGACATTGGTTTGAGTTTGAATGCAACATCAACGTCGGAATGGATAACTGGCGGTCCCGTCGGCACGAGAAGTGCGGTTTTAGTGTTCAAAACGTCAGCTTTGATACGGAACATACAAGACGACGATGAATCCGATGATTCACCAAACGCATCAACATCGTCAAGCGAAAAGTGTCGTTTTCCACCTGTTGCCGATGCAAAATCCACATCACCAGCAATACACGAATCGGTGAAGCGGCTCGTTGCGCCCAATTTCGACATATATCGCAAGTGTAACGTTAAACCAAGCGGTTCGGTGTCATCGTCAAGTGAAAATTCGATATCAAGTGCCTGTGAAGATCCATCTGATTTTGAAGCGGACATCATCAAAGCGGAAAAATCATGTTCGAACGATCGAAAAACGAATCGCTTAACTGCTGATCTTACAAAATCCGGATTTAGCCCCGATGATGGTGAACATGAGTTAAAGGCTAATCCACCGGCTGATGCAATCGACGATGCATTCACATCGATCAATGATATGCCGGCCGCTATGCTTAAAATGACCTATAAATTTACCAATACCGAAACGAAATTATTAAAACGAATTTTATCTAGTCATGGATTGAAAGAGGCTAAAGAATATGAGAAATTTAATTTATTATGGACTGGCCTTCACATGAAACCAGACATCCTTAGAAGTTTACTGCCCTATCAACGAGTTAATCATTTTCCTAGGTAATGACAGTTTTCGTTGTTCTAAGTTATAAGCAAAGTTATGATTATAAAATTGTTTTGGAACACTTTGATGCTTAAGTATAAATCCAAATTTTTTTGGTTAAATTTGACCATTTTCTTCCTTTTTTCCCAAACTTAGGTCTTATGAATTAACGCGGAAGGATCGTTTGTATAAAAATATCGAGAAAATGCAACAATTGCGTGGCATGAAGCACTTTGACATAGTGCCGATATCGTTTATGTTACCGTTGGAATACCGAGATCTGGTGCATGCACATCGATCGGGGCACAAAGGTCCGTGGATTGTCAAACCGGCTGCATCGAGTCGTGGTCGTGGCATTTATTTAGTGAATACGGTATATATCAAATACTTACCAATTCAGTGTCCAATCTTTTAGATTCAATAAAAATTTAATAACTGTCTCCACCTGTTCTATAGCCCGAGCAAATTCCGACCGACGATCAAGTCATTGTTTCGAAATACATCTCTGATCCGCTGTGCATCGATGAGCATAAATGTGATGTTCGACTGTATGTGGTGGTAACATCGTTCGATCCATTGGTCATTTACCTTTACGAAGAGGGTTTAGTGCGTTTGGCTACCGTAAAATACGATAAAACAGCTGAAAATCTATGGAATCCCTGCATGCATTTGTGCAACTACAGCATTAACAAGTATCATTCGGATTACATCAAAGCAACTGAAAGTGATGAGGATGTTGGTCACAAGTGGACGTTTAGTGCACTTCTGCGACATCTCAAGAATCAGGGGAATGATACGACGCAATTGATGCAGGCCATCGAAGACGTGATCATAAAATCAATTTTCGCCTGTTCACAGTCGATTGTGTCGGCGTGCAAAATGTTTGTGCCAAATCAAAACAATTGCTTCGAACTCTACGGTTTCGATATACTCATCGATAATACGCTACGGCCGTGGTTGCTTGAAGTAAATCTGTCGCCTTCACTCGGAATCGACACGCCGTTAGATACAAAAGTGAAGAGCGCCATGCTCACCGACCTATTGTCACTTGTGGGTGTACCAGCGCAAAGTCCGTCAGCATCTCGGACTGCGGCTGATGGAAAACTTCGTTTCAAGAGTCCGGCTGGTTCGGTGCCAGCATCGGGTCGTCGACCATACGTTGAAATGAAAACAACAACTGCCTTTGGTGCAAGTAAGCGTCTCAATTTGGGGCTGTCAGCTGAAGAGAATCGAGTTCTGAGAAATGTGCGGGCACAGCATTCAAGACGCGGCGGATTTATTCGAATTTTTCCCACACAAGACAGCATGCAACGCTACGGAATGTTTTTGGACACACACACCGGCATTCCGATGTCAATCGTAAATGGGATTAGCATGGCACCAGTTTTAACGAATCACAATTTCAATTTGATGCTTCACTCGCAACTGTACAGTGGAATTTCGTCCGACGAAAATAATATTGAAATGCGAATGAAGCAATACGAACGAACGCTTGTCACCACCAATGTTGACCAGATATTCAAAAGTATCCCGGTGAAAAGTCATCATCAAGCGCAACATTTGCGAAAGCAACTGCAAAAAGCCATGGAAAATGGCAATGAATTAACACTGCTGCAAGCTCGAAAGATATTCTCGTTGTATATGGAGTGTGTGCTCAAGCGGTTGAGTCAAGACAGTCGCGCCGATACGAAGAATCAACACGAAAAATTCATCTTGAAATTCATTACGCGATCGGATCTCACTATAAAGCCGCCAAGTTTCATGCGACATCCCAATGCGAGTAAGATTCAAAGCAAGGATCGAACGGCGATTGTGGCCAAATTGCTTGGCGATTACTTGGAGGCATTCGATAAAGATACAGAATTATGTGTCGACAATTACAGCTATTATGGCTTGATTTCGAGTCAATTGTTTGACAAATTTATAGCCGAAGCATCGGAATCCGATTTGGAATTTATACTCACGTTGCATGTGAATCTCACGCAGAATTTATCATTTTTGTACAATCGATGCACATCGCAGTCGAATATGCCAACTGCGCCACCCATTCCAACCGGTGCCAACGGGTTTTTGAAAGCCCTACCTAGCATGACACCAAATATATCAACACGAGACCTAGCCCAAATCGACTCGTACTATCGCTCCCTGTGTCCGGTCTCATCGAGCATCGAACGTGATCTTAGCTGCGAACACCTCGAAAAAATCACAACGAACCGCATTGGCAACGCGTCCTTGTATCCAGCCAAAAAACGAACCAGTGTCGCATAAAACGCCACAAGTTCGAAAGAATGAATGTTGTTCTTGTATTATTTTGCCAAGTGCACATGTTAAAGATTGAGATTTAAATGTCACAAAAGGTAACTACCATTTCTGTCGTCGACATGAAATGTAGGTACTACAACAGAAGGAATGGAAAAAATCAAATACACCAAAATCAGGGAAGAGTTGTTTCTGCACACAATTATTTTTATATTCAGCAGAAACAAAACGCTTAGTTTGTATATTCGTTTTAATGGCTAATTTATTTTATTTAAACAAAACACACACACGAAAGTTATCGAGTTATTGCTTATTTCTTTTTTTATAACTTTTATTGTTCAATAGAGAATGTATACATTCCGCTTCAGTTTGCTTCGTTGCAAGACCAAAGGCTTTCAAGCAATTTCGTTGTTTTCTGCATTAATAAAAAAAATCCCTCATATACTCCATAGTTGATCTGTTTTTGTTTTTATATTTTGCTCGATAACTATGTATAAATGGTCTAAAATTCCCCTTTCTTCACTAAATTTGTACTTTTATAATGTTGCCGTCGGAAGCTTTCCGACATTTAAGTTTATTGCTTTTTTTTATTTGCTGCTTCGTAAAATATCACTGTTATAAAATGTTATGTGAAAAGGCCTACAAACTCAAATGACAAGGAACTTGTGTGGCATTTTGAGCACCGAAAATGTTGACCTAATAAAAAGAAAGAAAGAAAAATGTTGATCTAATAATATTATCACCTAATTGGTATCTAAACATTTTTCGGCTCAAAATTCCATTGCTGTTCCGCGGATAAACTAAGCCAAACGGCTGAATGGCTGGAGTGAAGTTTATCGATTTTTAAAAACTCTCTAAAAATAAAATCCAAAGACACTTTTATATTTACCAAAAAAAAAATAGATTTTTATCAATTCCCGACGAGAAATTTGCGGTAAAATTGGTGTACGCCGACACTCTTTCGCATATCCGCAGATACTCGCAATGCGAATAGGAATCCACAATAAAAGTTGCCGCAATTTCTTGTCGGGATTCACACAGCAACCGGTTTCTATTTGATCAAGTTACAGATTCGCTTTTTTAAGTGACACTAGCGTCCAAAGATGCCGTTTCAATATTAAATGAAAAACAAATTGTTATTGTAATGGAATCCACATTTAAAATAAACCAGAAATTAAAATAGTTAGAAGTATAGAAGCAATTACTCAAAATAACTTGTGATATAAGGATGGTCTTTGAATTGTTGAAAAAGAAGCACTTGAAAATTCAAACGATTTAGGCCTTTGATAAATGCAATTTTTACCGAGAAAAAAAAAACAGGTCAAAAAAAAATTAAACGTCAATTTCGATCATATAGTGAAGAGTGCAGTCGAAGATGAGAAGATGCTGAAAATTTGGCCAGCAAACCATTTAGAGTTAAATCGTTGGGTGGAAAATCATTACCTAAACGATGTAAACGCCCAAATTTTTATAGGCAAATTAATGTAATTTTTTGTCTACTTTGGGACTAATGCAGCATTTTTATGATGATTGCCGCCCTACGAGTGAAGTTAGTCGATGGATAATTAAAATCGCCAAATTTGAATTTTAATCCATTGGCAACTTTATTGAAAACAGCAAATGAGAAAAAATGTGCAGTTCAAAAATGATTGCTGCACAATTTTTCACCAAACTTATTCTAGAATTAAAATCAAAACATATTTTTCTAAGCCAAATATTATCGTAGCATAATCTAGAAAAAAAGTAAACAATTTTTTTTCTAATTCTTTCGAACTAATCAAATTATAGCTATAAAAAAGAAGAGAAAATCATTTTAAATTTTATCTTATTTCGATCAATAAATCTCGCTGACTTAAAAAATAAATATCAAATATCACGTAAATAATTAATTTTCTCATGCACCTATCGGCTTCTGGAATGCCAAATATTCGAATTATTTGAAATTAAACTTTAGTAATGCCAATTTATGACTTATATTCAAACTCGTTTCGGAGCATCAACAAATATTGATAAAGCAACAGTTTTTTTGATGAACGGAAACAGCTCGCTGTTAGGAACAATCAACCATACATTGTAAGCAACATAATTCTGAATCATTTTTTGTGTATTCAGAATTTAATCGAAATTCTTATGTTTAGCTTATAGCTTACAGATTCTTGTGTTCGATTTCGGGAGAAATGTGTTTAGATGATGTGAATAAAGTTAACATTGCCGTCACAGGGACGTTGGGAAAATGGGTTTTTGTTTTAAATTTTGAAATTGCATTTAGCATTATCTTTTTAAATTTTCAGCTCCAATTTCCGGACTCATTTCAAACTCCTTTCACAGACTCCTTTATTATGGTTCGTTTGGATTTTTGTCTTATTGAGACTTCCTCAGAAAGCGATTTATGAAAACGGTAGGTAACGTGCAAAACCGAAGGAAACATAGTTTTCCTTCAAAGCAGTGCGCACCCAAGACACAAACCACTTGGAAAATCGTATAAATCGATTTTCCACTGGCTGTCACTGTGTTCCAGTGTTTCCAGCCATTTTTGACACATGCTGTTATCGTGCCCACATGTGTATGTTTCAGTTTATGACTGTGTAGCAAATCGTGGGGCAAACTTGGCATGACATAAAAGCGCACACGATTCCCGAAATGTACAAAGGAAAAAGTGGATGGGAACCTCATGAGTTTGGCAGAAGAGAATTTGCGTTAAACATTTACGGACGCAAATTTTCGTTTTTCCTCGATGTTGTTATCGTTTTTTGGTCGTTCAGTGTGTAATATGTTAAACTAAGTTTTTACTTTTCTGTTTCTTTTTTCCTCTTGATTTCTTCGGTTTTGAACATTTGACCGTGGTCTTGATTGTTGTTACAAATTGGCAGTTCCATTTCGATGGCATTTTCGGTGTAATATTTTTGCTGTAAATAAAACGTGCGATAAACGAGTATAGCGATTTAGAGAGAGAGAGAGAGCAAAGAGTAAAATTCAATTTGTTCTTTCGTTTTTTCTTTGTTTCGTAGTGTATGTGTGTGTGTGAGTAAGTGAGCGAGAAGCGGAAATTGAGTTGTGAATAATATAAGCCAAAGTTAAAAAAAAATCGAATCAAGAAAATTCAATGCTATTTTCAGCAAATAAAACGTGTAAATGAAATGTGAATTTGGTTTCGTTCGTCAATTACGATGGTAATCTAACAAGTGAAGTGCTTGCACAACGATAACATTTATTGAAGAAAAAAAAACAAGAATTTATCAAAGTCGAAAATCAATTTTTGCTACCCAATCTAATATGAACATGAGCGCACGCTGATGAGTAAATATCGATATTCTATGAAATAGAGAGATGACAACGAACACGAGGACCAAACGAATGTAACAATCAGTACTTTTACGGTTTTTATTTGATTTCCATCTCTCTATCTCTCTCTCTCTGCGATGTAAACGTCATGACACAACTCAAAGAAATAAAAAAAGAAAAACGGCAACAAAATCAAATCAAATAAAAAAGTTTGAACATTGATTTTTTACGGGCTAATTTGGTTAGCTTTTCTAATAATCGAATGAATCCATTTGAAAATTGTTAAATTGTTGGGTTTTAGTTTTATTGTAACACAAAACAAGAAAAAAAAGAAGAAAGAAAAATTAGGGAGGGAAAAAATTACCACATCCAATGAGCGGCAATAATGTTTGAGGTTTGCAGTTGATTTGTATGCACATGAGCTGAGTTGGAATTTATGTAATTACTTTGAACGATACCATAAAACTCATAGCCAAACTATATACATACGTCGCGAGCTGATGTGAGCTATCGAATTATCCGGAGCGCGAATGAACTAAAAACACGGCTGCAAAAGGAATCAAACACGAAAAGGGCAACAACAAAAAAATCGACAACACCAACAACAGCAGAAGCAAGAACATCAGAAAAAGCACACACAATAGCAAGTGTAAAGAATCACGAGTGAAGAGAAAAGGAAAGCAGAACAACAACAGCAAAAAAGAAGCATATTTCTACAGAGAATTGCTGCAACACACAGGCGCGCATGGAACTAAAATAAAAACACCCGCTTAACACATGCACAAAGCGTGTATAAAGTGCCCCGTTTGCTGTTGTTACCGTGTTTATGGTAATATATATGTGAACCAATTAATATATCTGTGAACCATATATGCATACGGGTGATAGGAGTGAGGTAGCCGTCAGCATATAGCACACAGCGCTTTTCACCTCACGCATTCAACTTCATTAAACAAATATAAAAGTACGTTGGAGCAGCAGAAAAAAAACCAGCAGCTCCCCAAGCGAATGAGCGAGTAAGCGCGAGAAGAGGCAAACGGGAAATATTGTTATTCATATTCAATCATCGAATGTTGTTGCGTTCCGTGTGGATTACGTTTTGGCGCCATTGTGTGTAAACAAAAATTAAGTGATTGATCGAATTAAAAGGATTGAGTGGGAGACGAGCGAGAGAGCGACCGACCGAATAATAGATTGGCTGATGCAATGACTGGAGAAATCCCACCGAGATATGGCATGGAATCGAGCCATCGACCATCACGATCCAACATCCATTTGCTGCATCCATCAAAAACGGATGAAATTGAAGTGCTCGAGTCTGGCGCCATCAACCATCATAATCACACCAACATTGGGAATGGCATTGCAGAACATTCCCGCACCAAAGTAAGCACATCGTAGCATATGAATAGTCAAATTTCCATTTCAAAAGAGTATCTCTTGCATTTGAATTTGCGTAGTTTTTTTGTCCGTATTGTTGTGGTTTCAATGAACGAAGAACGGAATGGCTTTGTGCATTCATTTGCTTCCGTTTCATTTGTGAGCGAGATGAGAAAAAAGAAATTTCCAAAGTTCATTTCGAACGCTTTTTGACCCTTTTGGAAGAATCGAGAATATGGTGTTTGACGCTGTACACACATTTTAATTGCAAAAGAAAAGATGGCATTCATCTGCTGCTATTGCATCAATCTCTCTGTGTGTGTATGTGTTTGCTTGTGAGTATGTGATTTGCATTCTGTTTTCATGTTTATGCGCCTCAATGAAGCAACCATTGTCAAGCCATTCAAATCCATTTGCTTTCATCCATTCTTCTTACAATACATCCAGTCTTAATTGGCGCTCAGCGTATTGTGTGCGGTTCTTCTGTGTATGTGTTCTGTGTGTCTGTGTGTCTATATGAACATATTTATGTCGATCTAATCTCCGTATTCTACATTTTCAAACGAATAACTCGCAACAAATCAATTACTCCAATGGCTTTCACACTCACGTTCCCTCGCATTCTACCTCGCTGAATGCATTTTAATTATATTGACGTGAATAAATTATTGCATTTTTATGCAATGAAAAAGGAAGATTAATGCCAACAATTTATCAATTGCATTCATTAGTTGACCAAAAATATTTTTATTTTCATACACGAAGTAACGCGCGGAGTTTTCACGGCGGAAACAATATGAGCTTTTCATCCGACAAAGCCATAAAAGCGCAGCACCGTTTTCATGTTGTAAAGTGCATTTCTTGGCCATAAATAAGATTTATTGATTCACATTTTTTTCTATCTCGCTCTCTCTTTCACATTGCGTTTTTTTTCTTCATCGAATAAAAACTTGCAGCAAAAAGAAATTTTCAATTTCTATCTCTTGGGTGAAATTTCTCTTCATTTATTATGTACAATATTACATTTCATAATTGACGTGCGCCATTTCGGAACGTGGATTTAAGTGGCTATAAATTTTAAAATCGAGCAAAACCATTTCGAATTCGTTTTTCTTTATAGATTTTCTGCTTTATCCTGATTCGTTCCATCGGTGTCGCTCATTCGTTCCGATGACTGTCGCCTACGACGTGACGACGACTGAATTGCGTTCGGAAGAAAAAGTGTCGACGACAACGTGCATTCCCTTTGAAGACAATAAAATCGATTTTAAGCGCTGTTCAAGCCATTTCCATTAGCTAACTTTGTTAATAGGATTTAGTGGCAATTTCCCTATTTTCAATTTATTTACATTTGCAATACTTTATTTTCTTGTTGCTTCTCCAAAGTAGTCCGCTGTGTTCGACATTTATTCATTTGTTTTGTTCATCATTACAATGAATACTTGTGATATCCGTGCAACGATTTCTCAATATCCGCTTAAAATGGAACTTAGGCGCGCGCTCACGCACACGCATTCATCAACGGTAAAAGTTTCGTAATTGATTCAGAACGAATCGAGAGGGTAGAGAGTGAGAGCCCGACGGTGCGACGGAGACGTTGTTGCGACAAAGTTTTACAAGTAATTTGAACTTGGAGCAAGTTTTTTTTTCGGTCGGTGAATGGACCATTGTCAGTGTCATTTTTGGGATATATCACTCAATGCCCGAAGCTTGTAAAATTCATAGTGAAAATTTTGAGCGACCCATTGTGTCTGTGTATGGGCCACGATATATATTCGCTGGCAAAAACATACACAAATCCACTGGCAAGTCATCAAGCAAAATGAATTAATGTGTCACTTGCAAAAGTGTCACATCATACTCGATGAATGGCGCCATGAATTGTGTGTGTGTGTGTGTGTGTGAGTGTGTTTACATAGACGAACATAGCTACGCGATGGCTACGATGAGCTGATTTAATTTTTAACACACAAACAAAAATCAATACTTCTAATTAAAATACCTGTCGGATCGTATTTACTCGGCTGGTTATAAATAGCTTTATCAGTCCGTATATGAACAGTGAAAATCCGAATCGTTTGAGTCGATGAATCCCTTGTTAAAAAATGCTATTTGATTAAATGCCAGTGGTTTTAGCGGTTTTACATTGTTCGCATAAATTGATTTATCGTTTTCTCTCTTTCCCTCTGATAAAAATGGCTATTTATGTTGTCATTTGGCGGTTTTGCGTCAATTCACCACATAAAACCTACTGCTCGGAACAGATGGAGAAAATTTGCATGCGTTTCAAATTGGTACGCTTTGAATGCAAGCAAGCCAGCAGTTCAGTTCGTCAACATAAATAACACACTATTTCCATTTGCGGCTGCGGTTGCTGCCATTTGCCGATTAGTAATCCAATCAAATTCAAATCAAATATTTAAAACGGAAACAGTAACATGATTTTGGAATACGAAGCAGCTTGATTTACTTCCAATTGTTTGCCATAAACGATAATCGAACCATATGCTTTGCATGCGTTTCGGTTTTTTTTTCTTCTCGCTCAAACTAAATACATTGCGCGCAAAATAACAAATGATGAGATTTAGTTGTTCAAACCAAAAATGATAAAATAATGTTTTGGGATCGTCTTCGTTCCATGATTTTTATCTCCAAAAACTGTTTTTCCTCTCTCTCCCTCTCAGTTCTGCAGACGAAGATAACAGTTTGTATTCAAACTTTGATGTGTTGTGTGCCAAAAATGGCTTTGTTCGACCGCACTATTATCAGTCAGTGTGACGTAAATCAAGCGCTGCCATAGTGCCAACAAATTTCCAAAAGATTCTTTCTCTCTTCGTTCATTCTGCTTTTTTTGTGTTGCGTCAACAGAAAAGAAAAATAATGGCTTTCGTCTCGTGCAGGCCAAAATGATTTATTCTGTGCCGCTCTTATTTTGAATGTTGTCGCAACATCGCATTTCTTTTTCGTTTTTTTTCGCCTTGAGTCTTTGTAACATATCTGTCTGACGGAAACCGGATTAAGCTAAGAAAGTGCGCTGTTCTTAAATTGTATTATGTATCATTGAGGAGAAAAAAAATGGAGCGAATAAAAATGGTTCACATCCACTTTAATCCGTCCACTTTGGCGCTGCTCAAATGCTTTGCATTGGGGATAGGAATGAAGAACCACCGTACTTCTTATTTAAACTTACCTCTTCAACATGTTTCTTTTTTTTAAAACTTATCCAAAGGGTTTCATTGACTATTCGATGAACTTATCAACTGAAGTGTGGTTTAAAAATGGCAACAGCAAAGATGTTTGGATTTATTTGCGTTTAGTGCGCTATAAACGAGCGATCCATGAAACCGAGGAAATGAAGCACACGCCATATATTAATCGAAACGATGTTTCACGCTCGTTTCGTCTATTCGCCAATGCCATGGGGTGCCTTTTCCACATCGACCGTGTGTATGTTTGCGATGTGATAAATAATGTAAGCAGATACATTGAAACGGTGTAATGCACAGTTCAGTCACGGAACTCATTGAAAGCTCGTTCTAAAGATGTTTAGATAAAATACCTGATACCTGATTACTGTTTGGCATTTTTCGAATTATGAAGGGAAAATCGAAAGGTATATCGCAATCGAAATGTGTGCATGAAAAACCTTTTATGATTATTTCCCATTTAAATGAAAGCACAGCTCGGCCATGGCATGGTACTGTTGAATAAAAAAAGTTTAATAATGAATGAAACTCATCGATCGATTCCGATTTAACATTGGCTTTGGCTTACTCAAATCCCAATTGAACTTCCTGATGTAAAATTGGTGTTGCCAAACCACCAAAAGGAATGAAATAAAAAATGGATAATGGATATCAAAATCATGTTCATCGCCGCTATTCATGCAATATGAATAAAATACAAGTTTTTAAGAGGATTAATCCGCATCCGATGTGAATTATCCGAGTCGAGTTTTGCCACCGAAAAATTATGATTATTATTGTTATAAATTGAAAAGTAGAAAAGTTTGCGTAAACCCACAAAACCCAACCGGATTGTTTCAATAACAGTTTACGATGTAATGAAATCTGGGGAAATTATTTTCAAAGCAAAAACGGAACTTAAGTGTCTACCAAAATTGACAACAACAACAAGAATGTTGACGGCAACGACAAACGAAGACGGCAGCGACGTCTGTAACGGGGGCAAACTCGAAGAATATCTGTTGAAATATTAGAGAATGGTGTTCTCGGCAAACTAAATGAATAATCTAAGTGATGAACATTTAAGCAAAATAGCTGTGACATTTTCCCATTGCATTTGTTGTTTGTTTGGCTGCCGTTATATCTTATACCACCATACCGTACCGCGTTGATACTCGCTTCGGTTCGAAGTCGCTATTTATTAATTTATTTATGCATTCACAATGTTTGTTAGATGTGAACAATACACATCGTTGCGTTTGTACTAGATATATATTGTCAATGCCAAGTGTGTGAGCACCCAAAGAGAATCGGTTGTCATTTATAGAAGTACACTCTTGACGCAATCAAATTAAATCGGTCTTTCAGCTGTTTACAAGCACAAAAGAAGACAATACAGGAGAATAAAAGGAAGAGAGCGACGAATATCGATATCGTTTGCATATGCAATGATATTGCCGTGTGTATCGTCAGTTGTTTTGTTGGTACATTTCATTCCGGCTAGATCTATATCAGACTTTTATTTCAAACATACACACAAAGAATGAAGAGGAGGAAAAATAAGCGCAAATGTATCAAACGGAACGGTTGTGTAATGTTTGAATCGCAATAAAACTGAGAGAATGTGAGCGAGAAAAAAACAGCGTGCAGGAGAAAGAGAGTAAGAGAGAAAAGTACATGAAAAATGCAGGCGAAAATAAAAAGTACCAATGATGAATGGAGGAGCCACCGCTGCCACTGCCAACAATGGAACATTCCAGTTCAAGTATTTGTAGCGCGTGCCAAAAGCCCGTGGCTGCCGTTTATCGATCCCAATCTGAAAATAAGCCACTTTTCCGCGAGCGCACAGAAACGAATATTTGCGAAATTGACTTCCTTACACATTCTGACAGTGCTCTCTTCCTTTTTCCGTCTTTTTTCTCTTCTTCTTCATAAACCATTTCATTTCTTCCACTTCTTCTTCGTGTTCATCGATGAAGCGCAACGAAAATTACTTGCATTCTTTGGGAAATCATCTCTCATTAATGCAAACTCGGTGCAGTTATTTTTTGTTGTTGCACTTTACACCCCAATAAACTCTTTGGAGTATATACAGAAATTGCGCTTTAATTTAATGCGCTTCTGAATTCGAAAATTGGCTCTTGTGCTCACTTGGCGAAATGACATTCAAAAATGAAGCCAAAGTTGTTGTTTTGTTCTGTTTTTACAACAATCTGGTCTTGGTTTCAACCAAGTAGTTGCTGCGCCATTTGCGCGCGCAAAACACACCGATGTTTGATTATACGATTGAAAGTATCAATGTCATACCACTTTGAAGTAGATATGCTCGGTCGCTTTGCGAGTGACAATAATGAAATGCAGTAAAGTTTTGCGCGCTTTTTTCCTCCCGCTGGCGTTGTTGTAACCCTTCTCCATTTTAATAATATCCTTATGAAAACAAGAGCGCGCACATGGATGAAAAAACGACATTGTTCATTTCACTGCTGGCGTCCATCAACAAACGGGACACAAAAGCGAAAAAAAGGGAATTTATTGAATCATTATGCTCTTGCTGTGTGCGAAAATGAAAAACTCCAGCAGCGATGTCGTCGTCGTGAACATTTGTACCAGTTGACTTTTTGAATTTATATGTATGCCGTTTGGGCAATCGTTAAACCATCACATGCAAACAGTATGAAAATGTCGCGAATGGCTCAATTCCGTTTGGCGATATTTCTATTTTTATGCCAAAAACCCGAAACGAGCAAGAAAAAAAAGCATCAAGGAAAAGAGTATGTGTCCGTTGTGGGAATGAAGTATATTTTTGCCCCCGGAACGATACAAGAAAATTGAAATGCCCTCAGAGAGATGTAGAAAAAAACTTGCATTAAAATAGACTTGGGTAAAGTGGAAAAACGCATTGAAATCGGAAACGAAAATATCCATGCAGGCAACTGTTTTGACCTAAATAGCCGACACACTCTCTCACTACTGACCTCTCACTCACTATCACTTGCTGTAAGCCCCATCCGAATAAGTGCTTTTTCCATTTGGATTGCGAGAAACTAAACTGCGGCGGCTTTTTTTCTCTCATTTTTCGTCCCATAGTATTTATCACTCTCGGTTTTGAAATTTCTCATTAATTTTGTTCTCTGTTTTTTCCCCACACTTTGTTTCGTATCCCAATTTCACATAGATAACAGCTGGCTGGATTTGCTGCATGCCGTGTGTTTGGCTGCGAACGTCTGCAACGGTTCACAAAATCGCATTAACGACTGCGACTTTGTTGGTAACATCATTGTTAGTTGCGTCACCGGTGCTCTTTTTATTGAGCACCGCACCGTCACAACTGCCCAAAGATTGTAACACAAAGAGCGATGTTAATTGCGTATCGACACGCTCAGTATCAGCAACACCTGAGTGCAATGCGGTTGCCTGTCGGCAAGCAACAATTAGTATACTCGCCCGTTCAAACTGGAAAATCGACCCATGCAAAGATTTTACCAGTTTCAGCTGTGGCTCGACCAAAGGCAATGGAAAAACTATTAAGAGCGTACAGGAAGGAGTCGACACATTAATGCAACGTAAGTATGACGACGGTAACGGTAACACAACACAAGAAAAAAACAATTTATGAAAGAAAAAAAAATCAGAGTAAAATAATGACGGAATTTTTTCCAACATTTTTTTTCGTGCTCTTTTTCGTTCGTTTTTTTTTCTCTCACATACATTTATCGTCCCGTGTGCGTGTATATAGAACTATTGCAACACAATACGTCGACGGGACCGTTTCAAAAATTGGGTCGATTATATGAGAGTTGTTTGCGACAATCGATAAATTCCTCGTTTGTGCGATTAAAAATGCAACAATTTGGTTTATATATGCCACCGACCGTAACCGGACCATTAACCATCGGTGGTTTGATATTGAAACTTAGCGATTTCGGACCGATACCGCTAGTTTCAATTTACTATGATTTAAGTTATGGCCGAAAGCCACAGCCAATGTTAATAATTGATAGTTCGTTGGAATCGTCGCCTATGCTACAAAACAATCCCATACGATGGGCTGCTCCCAAGTCGGCACCGTTTGACATTCGATACGATGTACCGCCATTGCTGGACACTCTAATTGATATGTTTCTGCCGACGAGTTTGGACGCGGACATACGGGACTTCGAACGCGATTCAATAGTTAATTTCATTCGGCAATTAACTCAACTGCGTCGAGAGAGCTTGAGAAAAGGATTTTCCGATAGTTATGTGCTATACAATGTGTCTATGTTGAGCACAACTTATCCATTTGTGAGTAGCTTCTGCATCCCCCCAAAAATCCGATTGACAAATGACTGTTTGGGCTGAAATAAATTTTTCGCCTTCGTTCCATCCTCTTTTTATAGCTCTACTGGGAGAATTTAATCACACCGTCAAATTGGTCCGGACCGATACTCATTCGAAGCGGCAGCTACCTACGCAATGTTGAACAATTGATAGCGAGACATTCAACACGAGTCGCTCACAATGCGTTAATCGTTTTATTTACACTTGGAATGCTTCCGGAAAATGTGCCCAATGCAACCGTTTGCACAAAAGCAACGATGTGGGCAATGCCAGAAATCACATCAGCACTATTCACTGCACAGTACTCGGACCGAACGATTGACAGCATCGTTGAAAGGGTAACCCGTCCAGTTCGCCATTGATTATTAAAAACATGAAATGAATAAATGAACGAACGAACAAATGCATGCATGTGTGTATGGAAATGAGTAAATGTTCCTCTATCCTCTCTCTTTTCTCCTTCTCTTTGCAGACGGAACACATTTTCGAAGTGTTAAAATCGCATTTGAAACGTGCACCATCACTGAAAGGAGCCGCACTGGTGAAACTATCGCAGCTGAAAGTGCAAGCAACCAATTGGCCGGTGTTACGAAATCTCAGTCAAATCAACGATATCCTCAATCGAGTCGAAATTACATCAGACAATTGGATGCAAAACATTTTGAACATCTACAAATTGTACAATATGCAACGAGTCGATGTCGAGGACACCATTAACAACGTGTACAATAATATGTAAGTCGATGCATATCCTTTTCATTCTTCGGATTTTACACTTTATCTCTCTCCATCTATAAATATACTTTCACTCTATAATCTTTCTCTTTATAATCCTTCTCCATCTATAAATCTTCTTCGACCTCTTCTCCCTTCATTTCTATTCAATTCGACTTTACAACTATTGCCCTAACTGGCGACTACTTAATAACAACCAGACCTGATTGTAGATGGGCTTATCCAATCGTTGCGCGAGTCTTTTACGACACGTTAAGCCATTCGATTGTCGTTCCACTATCGGTTATGCTGACACCATATTTTGATGCAATGCTACCATCTTACTTGCATTATGCTTCCGTTGGTGTTGCAATTGGTAAAGAGATTTTGCGGTCAATAACACGAGCTTTTGAAGCAAAAGTGATGCGTTGTGTTCCATCGTCGGTGAATGTGTACGCGAATGGCAGCCGAATGGATTTGTTATTGCAAAGCGGTGGCACACAGATTGCCTATCATTCGTTGCTGTCGTTATCGGGACCAATTAAAGGGATGCTACGACTGCCGAATATGAATCTGTTGCCGACGCAAATCTTCTTTTTGGTGCGAGCACAGACAATGTGCGCCGATGCCATTTATGACCGAATCAACATCGAATCGGAGAATTTCAAAGATATGTGAGTATATGCATCGGTTTTGGAATTGAAACCTACTTAATTTAAATATATTTAAAATGGAAATTAATTTGTTGGTTGGACAACTCCGACATTGAATTGTTGCTGTTTCCGTTTTAAATATTTGATTTGAATTTAATTGGATTTGGTAATCCGCAAATGGCAGCAGACATTCAATTTATTTCATTAAAATATTAAAAACTATTGAATTTTTAATTTTTTTTCTCGTTTTTTTCTCCACAGTTTAAGCTGGCTGATTGCGCAAGGTGGTAATGCTCCAAATGTATTCCGGTGTCCAAACAGCAGTCCATTGAATTCACAGAAAACATGTAACGTACTGTAAGATCATCAAATGGCAATAAGGACACGTGACACTCTACATATTAAGCAGCTGACGGCATTTCAAACGGTTGATCACTGTTCAATAACGTCGTCCAAACACGAAATTTTCGAGAACGACAAAAAAAAACGGCCAAATTTTAGCTAATTTTATGAAGAAAAAAAAACAACAAACACACAAATACATCAGAAAATGATGATCGAATCATTTTGGATTGACGAATGAATTGTAATGTAAATGATTGAATAGTAATTTCTTCGGAAAATTGAGAACAAACATTTAAGTCATCTAATTGTATAAGAGAAATCCAAAAATTTCAATTTGTTTAGTCAATCTCTGCGATGATGCGTAGTGTTCTGAAATAAATAATATGAGCCTTTAGTTCCACCAAGTGAGTGTAAACCACTTGCGATTTAGCTCAATAACAATGCATTGACATTCCCAACAAACATTCAGAACACAACACAATCACATTGAATTTCTTAGACACCCCCGATTTCTGCGTTTCACCGATTTCTGCGTTTGAAAAAAAGAAGCACGAAACCAGTATAAAAATACAAAAAAATCGTAATGTGATAGAAGTCCTAAATTATTATTGTAATTCCAATAATACATAGCAATATTTTCAATTTAGAACACGAAGTAGAGAGAATTATTTTGGGTCAAGAATTAAAAGATGACGTAAATAACGGTCAAGTTCTTCAGTTTATCGAATCAACTGGTTAACCAATTGGACGGTTTCTTAGAGAAAATTGAAAAAAAAAAAATTATCCCGAAAATAGGGAATTAGCTGACAAAAAATACAACAGAATTACCAATTACAAACAGTTAAATAAGTATTGTTAACCGTACCCCAATTCTATTAGAATCAATTAGAGTTTAGACTTTATCGATAATCCAATCGCGTTCGAAAGTTTGAGAGAAAAATGGAATAGAAGTTGAGTGAATGAACTGAACAGACAACCCTGTTCAGTGGTTCCATTTAATAATAAATGAAGATGGTTATAAATTTAGAAACATACACGTAGCCTCTCTTTTAGTGACCTAATTTGCAAAATTTAGACCAATTTTATTACCTTAATATAAGTAGTAGAATCGTAGAGAGTTCAGATCAATCATCTCTCGGTTACAATTCAATTGTTTTTTTTAGCCTTTACCTAAATAACCCAAATGGTCTGTAGTCGTAAAATTCACTTGCATTTTCCGAATTTCCCTTCCTCTGGTTTTCTATCCTTTGCAAATATGCCTATCTCTTCAAACACACATAAATGCATATAGCAAACTGAACGATGCATATTTTGATATCTGGGAATAATGAAAAGAGAGACAGAGAGAAAAGCGATAGAGATGACGATGATGACGACGAAGACAAAAGAAGTGCACTTTAACTTTACTCAATGAACAATTTTAAATGTACACCTGTTGAAACTGAAAACCAAAACAAAAGAATATATGAAACATTGAAGCATCCGGTTCCATCATCATCATCATCATCATCACATATATGATATGTGTGCGGCCAGTTTCGATGCTATTGTTGAGCCATTTAATGTACAAAATGTGACAAAAGTGAATGAAATATCTGTGTCCTTATCTTTTTTACTCATGCCAGCAGCATTCAGCAAAAGCAGCAGCAGCAACAACAATATTTTTGACTTGGACTTTCTTCCAATTCGCCTACAACAACAACCAAAAAGCTTAAAAAACTATTCCGAACAAAAAGCAAACAATTAACTTGAAGAACAATTTAATTGTCCAAAAAAAAAATGCTAATGAAGAGCCGGTTTTCACTCTTTTGAATCTCCAGTGTAAGTGTAAGTTAAAACAAATAAAAAAAAAATGTCTGAGCCTTGAAGAACCTTGAACCACCTGTAAGCACACGAATAACTACAAAATTACCATAAATTATATTTATTCACACTTCACTATTACAGGCAACCAATCAAATTCTAACGCTGTAACAATATTTCCATTTAACCATTAAGCCAGTCAGTCCATTTTACATATGAAACAGAATTCAATTCAATTGACACAAAAATGAAAAAAATAAACTATAAATAGAAAAACAAAAGAAAATGAATGCATATATATTTAAAAATCACAATCGCATCATACGGTGGCAGTGTTCTTTGTGGTGTCAACGATACTGCTTCTTCTATTTTAATCGAATCTGTTTTGATGTGCATTCAATTTGAAATGCTAACTGAAGTAACATCTTGTTGGCCATGCCGAAATAAGAGAAGAATCAGTATTGATGTCATCTTTTGCCACCGTTTGATATAAAACTAATGAAATATTATAACTTCAACAGATGGCCATAGTTTTCTCAAGCCTATTTTTAATAATAATGTTTATTGCAGAAATTCAAACACAGATATAAAACAAAAAGATATTTATTATGTAAGCCTCTCGTTATTTCAAATGAGATCGCACCTTTTTGTCCGTGGATCGAAAGAAAGAGAGAGAGAGAAAAAAAAGAGAAGAAAATACAGGTATAACAAAAACAAAACCAATCGCTAATCGCTAGCGCCATTTAGACGCATTGTTTGTTAAGCAGACACAAAATTCATAAAGATATTTTAGCATGGGTTTTCTTCCATTGTTTAGATTGACGATGAGCTAAGTAGTTGGAGAGATTTAACAAAATATTTTGTAGAGCCAAGCACACCCTCGTCAGCACACGCCTAGTAGATAGTTTGCTAGAAATGTTAGATCAACAAACTAACAATTAAACAGTTTTAATCATATTCATATTTAAACATGAAAATTATCCTCACTATAAATACTTTTGACACACCAGCTACTAGCCGTTTTGTTTTGCATCCCAGAAAAAAAGATAATCTCCCGCTCTACCACCAGCTTCGTTGCGTTGATCCTACTTTACACAGTTCAATCCTTATTTATTCAATACATGTTGTACATTGCGCCTTTTAACCAAAAGCAAATGAAATGAAAAAAAAAAAACAACAAAGAAATGAAAATCAAGACAAACAAAAATCCTTTATAGTTTCTGTGATAAAGAAATGATGAAAGTAAAATTATATTTTAATTGATTAAGTTTAGAAGTTTTCGTAAGAAATTGACAAAAAAGAATACAAATTTTATTACAAAAACCAATTTAAAAATATAAGGAAATGTCATAGAAATCATGCATCGCATTTCAAAATACACGCAAAATAAATTCTAACTATCCCTATAATACAAAATGATGGTTTCTTTTTCTTGAACAAAAGCCATTTTGATTCTTCTATGAAAAAAAGGTATATTTTTAAAACAAAAACGAGGAATTGTTAAGATTTAAGGCCAGATTTAAGGCCTGAAGCAACATATTCATTTCAATTTCTCTTGCAGAAACAAGTTTAAAAATATTCTCTAGATGTCTTAAATGCCATTGGATAATGTTTCGCAGCAATAATTTCGTATGCGGTTTTTGTATTTGATTTTGTTACAATTTTGCCGCGCGACAAATTGTTCCATAGGTGAAGAACCGTTGCATTTTTAACTGTGTGTAAAACTTTTTCCGCGAATTGTGAATTGAAAAGCTGCTCCCAGTCGTCGTTATTTATTGGATAAAATTCTCGAACGGGAAAAACTTTGAATCCCTCAAATTTCTCGGGTGTCATATTCGGTAAGCTCGTATGGCAGACTTGATTCTCCAGCACGCGTGTCAAAAGTTTTGGTCCATTATTACTCCATTCTTTCGGGTGGAAATTGTTCACCAACTCTTTGTTGAATTAATCAATGAAATATTTGAAATTGAAGAAAGAAAACCAAATGTTGAAAACAAATTATGTCGCAAAGTACACTGGAAAACTCGGGAATCTTACTTAAGATACAAATTTACAAGTACAGAATTTACGCTGCCAACGTGGGGGGAAAGAACGACACAAATTCAAAGATAACATGGAAATATTTCCAATGCCTAACAAAAAGTAAATACGTGTAAATACGATAAACAAATGCTAGAAGATGTATGCGTATTTGCCACTCTTATTCGTGCTCAGCGAGCACTGCTCACTACGAACGAGGCGAAACAACATGAAAACAACAACAATAACACAGACGAGCGCTATGCAAATGCTTGCCAATGGACGTGAAAACGGCAAATACGTCAAGTCGTTCTTCCCCCTAGCTGCCAACATTGTTTCCTTTATATGCCTCTTTCCCCACGAAATTTGCAGGTAAGTCATCATGTTTTTTCCGCACAACAACGTCCGTGTCAAGGTAAATACCACCGAATTTATACAAGACAAGCAATCGTAAAAAATCAGACATGTGCTCAACTTTATAAACCGAGGTGAACAGCTCTCCACTTTGATAAAATTGCTAGGCTGGCGTCTTTTCCACAAAAGTGTCCAGGTTCACATTCATGAAATGCACGTTTGCATACGATTGCAAGGCAGCATTCTGAGCATTCGAATCCGCTGGCGATGCAAACAGAACGAAAATTCTTCGACTTGGATTATGACGAGCAGCCGATTCGATTGCACACACTTCTCTGGGCAAATCGCAATTTTTGAAATGAGATCCAGTTGTATGAGTACAATGTGTCCAAAACGCAT
>NW_022595246.1:1387560-1419240 GCF_009176505.1 Sitodiplosis mosellana
TGTATAGCACCAGTAATGAGGCGATTGCAGCAAAACACAACGTTCGTGAAGAAAATATTTTTCGGGTATACATTATCATGCACTAACACAGCTAATCATGAATATATCTTAGCTTTTGCCACTTTGTACCCGCATTTAGAATTATTATTATTAATTTACAACTCTTTAGCAACGAATTTCCTTGATTTAAAGCAGCACTAGAAGAAAATGTTATTGTTGTGAATAAAATTCAGTCTGATTTTCATCACTTTGTCTACATTTCTATCACTTTGGCATTGTGATGACTCCTCTTTTGTTAACTCAACGATAAAATGTTCGATTGCAAAATGGACTTTTTTGCGAACTGATCAAAATATCCATTGCATGACTGTTCGTCTAGGGGAGTACATACGAGAAGTCACTAGAAAAAAAAACTATCCAGAGAGAAAGTAGCGGAATAATGATTCCGATTTATGGGTATTCTTTAATATAAAATACAATTCTAAAATATCGCATTCAACTACAATATGCAAATTCAAAAAATATTCCTTTCAGGCGAATCCGTTCGTGTTATGTACGAGTGACTTACCGTTCTCTGCTTTACTACATACAGTATAACATTACCCGATCTCTTTCCTTCTTCTCAATACTACTTCACGCACATCAAAAGAACGGAAAGTATGGAGAAGGGCAAAGAGATTCAGTATGAGAATCATTAAAAAAAATGATGTCCAACCCCTAGTCGTTTGTCGACATTGAAGAGAGCACTCTGATAACTTTTATCACCGTATTGGTTTTAATCATGGAAACATGATTTCCGGTTGGATTATCAGGTTCACTATGTATCCAATATTATAATCACTATCAGTGTTCAACAACGTCTGCTGTATACTGTAGACTTATTTCATAGAAATGGATTCATGTTGCTTCATAAAAGCATTTTCTATAATAATAGTGAGAATATAATAATCTCCAGATGCTTTGAACACTTTCGGGCAGTTAAGCCATAGCTGAAAAGGGCTTCATATGCTGTTCCACTAAACCGCTGAGCACAACATTTACAGGGCGAATGTGTGCGGTTCATACCAATTCTACATAGCAAATGATTCTCAATGTATTGGTGTGGGCTAAAGTATGCGGCTTTATTTGCTTTATTAATGTGTATATTTCAATTTGAAATACTATACAAACATTTTTTGCTTAGAATAAAGGTGGCAATACAGAACTGTTCGAACTAAAGCGCAAATTTGTTTTTTAAAAACGTAGCACATTCAAAATCCAAATTGTTTCTATTGAAGCGATGATTCATGTTGCGTTTTAAAGAAACCAATTTTTATGTTGCGTTTCAGTTCAAAGACTTCTGTATTCCCATTTTAATTATCAACAGCACAAATGAATAAATTAAATCTTTCTGAGCTTCCTATTCAGGACGATACTCACAACTAAACACGGAATTCGTTCGAAATTTTCTTAGTCAAAATCAAATTCAACGATTGATGAAAAATAGTTGTAAAAAATGATTATTTCAGATGTTCGACTCTTTTTTAAATGACTCAAAAATAGTCTCCAGATGCTTTGAATGCTTTCGGACAGTTTTTCTCAGAGATCGTTTCGTATGCCGTTCGCGATTTAGATTTAGATTTCATGATCAATTTTTCACGCCAAAAGTGGTTATAAAAGTGGACGACCGATGAATTGTTAGTTGCCTCAAGAACATCATCGCTGAGTCGAACATCGAGAAAGTGTGGCCAATTATCCCAATTTATTGCATAGAATTCCTCCGGTGGAAACACTTTCAATCCACGACACTTTTGCGGCGTCATTTCGGCTAAGCTCGTATGGCACAGGCGATTCTCTAAAATTCGTGTTAGCAATTTCGGACCATTGTAGCTCCATTCGTTTGCCTTAAAGGTTGATATAAATTCTCTGAAAAGGAATAAATAAAATGATAATGTCTGATTTAAAGATGTGTCATGGGAAAAAAAAAACTTGAAATCCCATTACAGCATTATTTACACCATCAACCTTCTTTCCTTCATACGCCTCTTTCCCGAGAAAATTAGCAGGTAATTCATCCAAGTTTTTCTGGACAACGACATCGGTATCAAGGTAAATTCCACCATATTTGTACAGGACTAAGAGCCTTAAGAAATCGGACATGTGTTCAATCAAAGTTTTAGATGCAAATAGCTTGCCACTGCGATAAAAGTCCTCCGCTAATGTTCCCTCAACAAATGTGTCCAAATTAATATTTTGAATGTGAATATTTTTGTATGATTGCAAAACAGCAAGGGTTTCTGATTGCGTATTCGTGAGTAAGTCAACAGGTGATGCAAAAAGAATGAATATTGTCCGATTAGGATTATGATAGGCAGCTGATTCGACAGCGCAAACTTGTCTATGAATAGAAAAATATCGAAAGTAAGTTAAAGTGGTGTAGAAAATTGAGTAATTTTACTCTCATTTCTATGAGTGAGATTGAGAGTGGAGTATGTTTTTTCTTCGATTTATATTTTTGAAAAGGCGAGTATGTTTTCTGATGATTCCGTTGGCGTTAAAGTAGAGTATGTTGTAGTACCGTCTAGCCTCCGCGGTCTTCACGCAACTGATAAAAGATAACAACATGGAGTCTTCGGCAAAGTTGTAGTACTTGAGGTCTTCTATAACTAAGCTGAAGACAGTTATCTCTTATCTCTTATCAGTTGCGCGCAAATCGCGCACATAAAAAAGCAAATTTTATATAGAACTTTTTTTTTCTTATCATTTTTCGCGCTTTTCGCGGAACTGATAAGAGATAAGAGATAACTGTCTTCAGCGATGTTATAGAAGACTTCGAGTGCTACAACTTTACCGAAGACACCAAGTTGTTATCTCTTATCAGTTCCACGGAAACCGTGAAAAACCGCGAGGACCCGCTAAAAACGAACATACTCGCTTTTAACCATTTTTAAGTCGACAAAAACTTGCTCTTCTCTTTCGTAACAAAGTCAATCAAACATACACTACTCTCAATCTCACCCATAGATTTATGAATTACCTAGCTTTCAGAGCAATTTTGCCTTTCCACGAACACGATGTCATGAGGAAGAATATTGATCTTCTATCGCTGGGTTTTAATTTCGCGTTCGAAATGTCAGCCAAAAGACTACCACTCGAATCGTCTGGAAACTGATAACAACTCGAAATCCTCCTTTGTAGTATAGTTGTGTGGTTCAATGGTACAAGTTCATTTATGTTTTTGTGTTGCCGGCTAATGTTTGTTAATGTGATTGATGGACTTTTTGCTTTTATCTTCCGTTCCAACGGATGAATAGTATTCAAATTGTTCACCATCACTGTGTATATGATCAACAAACCAATAATCACAGCCAAATAATACATTTTTGGACCAAACAACTTTGTAGAATGCATTTTTCACTTTGTGGTTACTTCAGGCGAATATTTGAACAATTGATTTAAAACCGTTTGAAGCATAGTCAAATACTAATTTCCATTTGTAAATGAGTTTATTTCAATATTTTGAATAGTAAAAATAATCAAATTTGTTTGTTCAAATACTCAAAAAACACGTCAATACAAACGTACAGCCAAACAAAGTCTGCCTTCAAGAGTTTTATGACTCCTATCGCAATGACAAACAGCTCGTATCAAAAATGTATAATCATATTTTTTTCATCACACGAATGGGTCACTTATACTCATAATATTATCATGTCGAAATAAGAAACAAAACTGAATATTCATGGAAATTTCACTTGGAATGTCGTATTGGGAGACGAAATAAAAAATTCGTTATCAAGAGGGCAACCAAAAATTTACGAAAATATAAAATATTTTTTTTAATATTTCGGCCAATCTGCCGAAAAAAAATATTTATAAATATTTCGCTATTTTTGAGAGATTTCATAAATATTTCATCACATTTCAGACTTTGCGTGTCAATAATTTCATTATTTTTCTCTTCGAAATCAATGCATCGCAAACTTGCATCATTCGTCACCGCTTTCTGTGCACAACATTTCACTTTAGCAATCGATTTTTAAATCTAGTACCCTTTGTTGATCACTATAACACACAGAACTATGTGTACGAGTCGTACAGCACGACAACAGTACTCGTGCCGGTTCACACAACGCCTATGTAGTGTAGAACACGAAATAAAGTGAGAAAAGAAATAATCCTAATGTAAACAAACAGCGCGGTCTTTTGTTTTAGTGCAAATGGTTTCCCACAAATGTAATAATATGACACTTCAGTTTGGCGATCTGATTCTGAATTGTTCGCACGCTGCATTTGCAACAGTTTTAAAATGCCGAAAGAAAGTTTGCAAATATTCTTTGGTATAGTTGTTAACAGTTGTTAAAGAGCATCCAAATGAATTTCAAACCGATGGCTCAGTAGTGTTCTGTAAAATGTGTGATATTGAAGTGGCTGCAAAATAAATTGCCACTGCTCTCGAAATCGTCGAATCAGTTCGTACCAGCCTTCAGTCAATGCGTGGTACGACTGAATTTTTGAACAAGTTCGACAGGTTCATTGCTCGCAACAACGGTTTTTTACAAATGAAGGAAATCGCGACAATTTTGAACAAAGGAAAAGCAACACGAAAGGATGATTTCATCGATATGCTGTCACCGGAAGAACTTAGTTGTTTTCTGTATGCACCAATCACCTCATGTGATGTTGAGAGAACATTTTCGAAGTATAAACAAGTTCTGGGAGATCAACGTCGTTCGTTTTTATTCGAAAATTTTAAAATGTATGTCGTAATTTATTGCAATAGCTTTGCCTTTGATTAGTCTTAAATCAACGTACTTTCCTTAAAAAACACCAAAAATTTCTTATTCTTATCGAAATATAATGGTTTTTAATAAAAATATTTTAAATATTTTCGTAAATATTTTGGACTTTTTCGTAAATATTTTTGGTTGCCCTGGTTATCAATGTTCTACATCCAACCCTAAATACATGGTGGTATGATACGTGCTGTTTATTCTCATTCCAGCATAATAAATTCAAATCTCGTGCCTTGATTGCCTTTTTTTTTTCAAGGCAAAAATAGATCAACATATACTTCAATGTGTTTTTTCCACACTTTTTCCAGTACTCTTGTGTTGATAAATGATTTTTTTCTTCAATTATTTAGAAATTTGCCCAGAGAAAAAATGATTGAAAATAATCTCTTGATGCTGTGAATACACAATTTTGTGGGCAATTCTTCTCAGCGATTGCTCTATATCATGTTCTTGATTCCGATTTTGTGATAATTTTATTTTTCTGTCGGTGAAAACACTTTCAACGACACTTTTCTAGCGTCATTTCCGATAAGCTGTCGTGTGGCAAACTTGTTTTTTTAACACGCGAATTGAGATCCATTGTAGCTCCACTCAAAAAAGATTTCCCGAAAGTATTCATCGCATCTGGAGATTATTTTTAATTTTTTTATTCACTGGGCAAAATTCTAATCAATTTAAAAACAACCATGGCTGATTTTGGTAGGAAGTCTATTTGAAATGGATTGAAATGGACAAAAAACAAGACGCTCCGCTCTGCGTTCTTGAAGCTTGTAAATTTAAAGGGTTTAATTAATTTGATGTTTCTCATCAAATTATTATCGTAAGCACTACATAGAATGTAGTTTTAATCGTAATATACTTTTTGAATGCAAATTATTTTAATATTGCCAAAAATAATTAAATAAATTTATATGATGATATCGTATTCTCCACTTATGTGTTTTATGTACATTCAATGTGAATGATCATCGTACATTATTTCACATTGGTAACGAAAAAAGTGTAAATTTTTTTTTGAGTTGTTTCAAAAGTGAATTACATGAACATGATTTTGCAATTAGCCGTAATTAAAATGAATTAATTTACGGTCCGAAAAAATGGCCCAAAGACTCTTAAAATTTTCTCAGGAAAAGAAAAACAACTACAGTAGCCTACATTCCATGTAGTGCTAAAAATCATATCCAAACAATTGTTAAGGACCCATCGAATTGAAGATCAAAGATCATACAAATGTATGTTTAAATAATTTTTACCAACAATTGTTGTGTCAACAAATTATTACGTGAACTACTATACCAGTTAAAAATTCATATGTTAATTGTTGTTTGTTTGCAAATATTTTTTGTGTATTTTTTGGGTAGTTTTATTGCCTTCAATACATGAAATGAATAATAAAAATCCATTATCCAAATTGTGTGCATGCGAATGACGTTAAATGGTTTGAACGTAATTATTGTGCAATTGAATACACAGTAAACCATAGAATTGTGTTAGCTATCTATGTGTTCGCCTTTCACACCAATCCCTGTTTTTCTGGAATATTTAGTTTCAAAGATTCTGGGTCCAATATGGGATATTTATGCGGCAACGGTATCAACAATATTAACAACTGCGATTTACTGGCTGATGTAACACTTGAGCAGAAGAAGAAAATGCAAAAACTAAAAATTGGCGTTGGCGAGTTCACATGCATTTGTTAATAGTTTAAGTAGAATAGCTTTGAGGTCAGAAATACTTAAAAGAAAAAACATAATTTCATTATGACACACATTTTATAACCATCCAATATTTATATGTTGATATTTGCATGATTGAAATACTTACTAATCCGTTGTTAGTTCTAAAATCTCTGGATTAATTACACCTAATTTAAGAAAATTAATTAAATGTAGTAACGACCATGACATTAAAATGCATCTTTCTACTAACCGAAATTGTCTAATACTTCAAGACGTTGTTGAAGAACAGCAGATTCAGCTTTGACGAGAAGTATCAAATTATTGCAAAGGTCTGTGGGTTTTTCGCCTGTATTTCAATCAGAATTTCTTCATTATTTTGTTGAACAAATAAGAAAGAACTTATTTTGAAGATATGTTTAAAAAGCACCTGTCAAATATTCAATCGAGCCAAATATTGATTGTAGCACAGGTTTTGCACCTTGTAGAACGTTGTTCGGAGGTAAAGCGGTGGTGCTAGGTGAAGCGGTGGTGCTAGCTACAGCCAGTAAAAATGCACAAATAACGAATTTCATTTTACTTGCAATCAAGTGGTTTTTTCGGAAGAGCTTGATAAACTGATGATTGGTCTGAGGATTGGCTTTCCTTTTATACAAAACTTACACTTACTTTCCTGAAACGATAATATTTAAATGCAATGAACACTAGTACGAAAGAATGCGCATCATTTTCTAACCAATTTTTTTTCTATAATTTATTACTGAAACATCTCACGGCTTTTGCAATGATTGATTTTTTGTTGCTACGTGGAATCAAATGTCCTAGAAGCCACCCTAGACAAAGTAATAACATAGAGACAAAGAAATAAAGACAAGTGTTTGAAAAAAAGAACAGAAAACGTACCCAAGCGCGACTCCACACTTAGCTTCTAAATGTGACACCGTAGTAAGTGTGGGCATACGTTTTGCGAATAAGCGACAAAGAGAATGGAAACAAGTGCGCGTGTATTAGTCGCTAGATTGAGAAGCATCGCATCAGGCTACTCACTACCACACGCGCACTTGTTTCCATTCTCTTTGTCGCTTATTCGCAAAACGTATGCCCACACTTACTACGGTGTCACATTTAGAAGCTAATTGTGGAGTCGCGCTTGGGTATGAGGTACCTAGTAGACTAAGTAGTAACACAAAAAGTCGAAATAAAATACAAGGACGGCAAATGAGAAGAATTGCCCAAAAGTTTTTAAACCATCTGGAGAACATATTATTAGTTTAATGTATTTTCACAAAGAAATTTATTCTTTATAAAATATGATTTAGATCTTTCGATATGATCAGGCTAGATGATAACCAAGGATTTTTTAAAACACTTCGGTATTTTTATATCCTTGGTTCACTTCTAGCATTTACAATGACACTTCTTAATAAATTCGAGTCAAAAGATTTCAAAGGCCAAGAATTGTTTTCGTGCAATAATACAATGAGGTATTGTTGTGATAAATTACTAAAAGTGTGATGTAAGTTCTGCAAAAATACACATCGATCATCGGTCAAATTGTAATATGAGTACTGGGTATATGCAGATAACAACAAATGACAAAGTCACCAGGAAAAAACATGGAAACGCCACATGAATTTCTATTTGGAGCACATAATTCTTTCATATTAATGGTGGATGTATCAAGAGGAATACAAATTGCATTTTAAATTCAAGAAATATGTGTCCATTGTCAAGAATATAATTATTGTGTACTTAGTCTACTAGGTACTACGTTTTGTGTTCTTTTTTCCAAACGCTTGTCTTTATTTCTCTGTCCCCTTCGTTATTACTTTTTCAAGAGTGGCTACTAGCATATTTAGTACCTCGTAGCAGCAAAAAAGCAATCATTGCAAAAGCCATGAAATGTTTCAGTAATAAATTATCGAAAAGAATTGGTTAGAAAATGATGCGCATTATTTCGTACTAGTGTTCATTGCATTTAAATATTATCGTTTCAGGACAGTAAGTGTAAGTTTTGTATAAAAGGAAAGCCAATCTTCAGTTCAATCATCAGTTTATCAAGCTCTTCCGAAAAAGCCACTTGATTGCAAGTAAAATGAAATTCGTTATTTTTGCATTTTTGCTGGCTGTAGCTAGCACCACCGCTTTACCTAGCACCACCGCTTTACCTCCGAACAACGTTCTACAAGGTGCAAAACCTGTGCTACAACCAATATTTGGGTCGCATGAAGTTTTGAAAGGCGATTTTCAAACATATCTTCAAAACAATGGTAAGTCATTCAAAACAATTTTTTCACAATTTGTTCAACAAAATAATGAAGAAATTCTAATTGAAATACAGACGAGAAAACGATGAAAAACATCTTCGAAATATGTGATAATTGGAAAAAGCTCGTTCAAGATGGAGCTACATTTTATCAACAAGAACTAAAATTACTTGAACTTTCGGGTTAGTAGAAAAGTGCATTTAATGTCATGTTTGTTATCACATATTATTTCATTTTCTTAAATTAGAATCAATTAATCCAAAGCTTGCAGGAATAAACAAACATTAGTAAGAATTTTAACTATGCAAATATCAACATATGAACAGGTCTATAGGTGAGATTGATAGTAGTGTATGTTTTATTAGCGACTTATATTATCGAATTGATGTCTTAGCAAAAATTGCTGATCTTGTCAAATTCTACAACTTTGGAACAGACAATTATCGTATATCTGTTGAAATAAATAAAATATTCCAAGATTTGTCCACCGTTTGAAAACATACTCTCTACTTTTTCCAATACAAAGTCTGCGAAACATACAACACTCTTAATCTGCGCCCATAGGTTAAAAAATGTGAGTCATAATAAAAAAAAAATTTTCTTTCAAAGTATTTCTAACGTTGAAGTCGTTCTACTTGAAATATTGGAGGAGCAATGTGCACAGGCCAAACCCGGTTTTTAGTTTTTACATTCTCTTCTGCTGCTAAAGTGTTACATTAACCAGTAAATCGCAGCTTTCAATATTGTTCATACCGTTGCCGCATAAATATCCAATATTGGACCCAGAATCTTTGAAACTAAATATTCCAGAAAAACAGCGATTTGTGTGAAAAGGCGATCACATAGATAGCTAACGCAATTCTATGGTTTTCTGTGTATTTAAATGCACAATGATTACTTCCAAACCATTTAACGTCATTCGCATGCACACAATTCACTGTTTCTCTAATGGATTTTCATTTTTCATTTCATGTATTGAAGGCAATTAAACTACTATGAAAACACACAACTATGGTTTTTGCTGAAATTATGAAATTGATTTCATTCTTTATAAAATGATATTTCATTGATGTAACTGCATGGAAGTCGTATTTAAAGAGAAAAATGAATATTTTGTAAAATTCTATTTATTATGACTGATAATTTTCAGATGGACTGAAAATGTTTGATGATTCTTCTAAAAATAACATTTTTGAAAGAGATACCATACATAGTACTTATATACATTTTCAAATTATTGTCATCTTATTCAATCTAATTATAGCATCATTAGCAACGTTCTATAGAATCTATAGATGCTTTCAGAAAATGATTCGATTCGGTGTTTGTGATAATTTTACTACACTTATTCGATAGATCTTATTCGTCGCAATTTATTTATTGATTTCATTTTCTAATCACAGACTGAATATAACAAGCAGCGAGATACGTCTATCAATATGATATTTTTTCTGCTCATTTTGATTGATTATTAGAAATAATCACCAGATGTGATGAATACTTTCGGGCAATCTTTTTCGGCGATGGCTTCATATGCAGTTCTTAATTTAGATTTGGATTTTGTGATCATTTTTTTTCGCCAAAAGTGATTCCATAAGTGGACGACCGATGAATTGCTAGTCGCTTCAAGGACAAATTCAGTGTGACGTACATCGAGAAAGTATGGCCAATCGTCGTAATTTATCGCATAAAATTCCTCCGGTGGGAACACTTTCAATCCACGACACTTTTCTGGAGTCATTTCTGCTAAGCTCGTGTGGCAAACTTTATTTACTAACACCCGTGTAAGGAGAGCAGGCCCATTTTGATTCCATCCAGTTGAGTTGAAGTTTGTTATCAAATCGCTTCAAAATCAAATGAAAAAAGTTATGACACCTCTTTGAATATTTAAAAAAAAATGTGTTTGTAAAAGCAAATTAGGCAAACATACTTCAGACATAGCTCCAGTATTTCGTGACCATCTTGATCTTGGAAACCAATCACCGCTCCGTTGATGCCATTGATTTTCGTTCCTGCATACGCTTCTTTTCCCAAGAAGTTCGCGGGCAATCCATCCATGTTCTTTTGGACAATAGCATCCGTATCAAGATAAATACCACCATATTTATACAGGACCAAAAGTCTCAAGAAATCGGACATGTGTTCAACCAAATGAGTAGAAGAAAAGATCCTTCCACTTCGATAAAAGTCCTCCGCTGGTGTGCCTTTAACAAATGTGTCCAGGTTCATATTCATAAAATGTATATTTGTGTACGAACGTAGAACAGCAAGTGTTGCTGACTGCGTCTCTGTGGCAAATTTAACAGGCGATGCAAATAGGACGAAGACATTTCGATTCGGATGACGAAAAGCAGCCGATTCAATGGCACAAGATTGACTGGAAAATAAAAGAGTTATTAAAAAATGAGAAAACAGAAACAAATGCATTAAAATTAGCGAGCCTAGTACCCTGCCAACAGAGATACATCTTTTCCGGAATTCTTTGTCATAAGAAAGAATATTGATCTTCCATGGACTGGTTTCACTGTTGAATTCGAAATATCATCCAAAATCCCATCATGTCCATCATTATTAGGATTGTTGGTAGATTGAAGACAATCTGTTCCATTCACTTCTATCTTCTGGTCGGTTTTAGCTTTAAAAACGGGCTCAACATCAACAACAGGCTTCGAAGTAGAAACGGGATCAGCAATAATAACAGTCTTCGCATCAAAAACAGTCACCGACACTGTGTACAGCACTATTGTGCTTATTATCAATGTCAAATAAAACACTCGAAGCGAAAATAATTTTGAATACTTCATTTGAACTAATTTGAAAATAAAATCGAATGAGTTAAAATTTAACCTTCAAACCGTAAATTGGGCACTGTGTGGTTCGATTCGTTGAACATTTGGCTACAAAAATTGCGTTAACATACCCACATACGCGCACTAGCTTACCACATATGTGCATAAACATTTGTGTGATATGCTATACGTAAAATGGGTGCCTGAGTGCCCATATACATTTTTCGACAAATTGCGTATAAAAATTAATGAAATATACATCATTGGAAAGATCTTGAACAGTACATGTAATTTGAGTTATAAAACATTAAAATCGATCATCATTTTATCAAAATATGGCCATTTTATCAATTTTGGCCAAACAAATTCCAACGGCCAAATATATTGGCCAAATGCTGGCCTATTTTGAAGTTTTATACCAAAAATGACATCTACTTTTCAAGACCTTTCTAGTGATATGCATAACTTTTTGATCCAACCTGCCGTTCAAAATATCAATTTTTGACGTCAAAATCGGCCATAGTGGAATTTGATGGTATACGTTTTTGCCTTCATTTTTATGAAGAGATCAACATTGCAATCTCCACTTTATTGAAAAAATTCCAAAAAACTTGCTGTTGTTATTCGTATTTCGATTTTTTATGACTTTTATCATTTTCCAAAGTAATTTTCATACTTTTCCGATCAATAAATACTGAAATATTCACATTTAAAAATGAAATTTTTAGAAAAAAATGACATTTCCCATATAAATTGCATTATGGGCATTCAGGCACCGATTCTACGAACAACGTTAGAAAATATAATACATTTTACGGTTTGAAGGTTAATATGGAGAAACAATCATCACAAAGCACATTTCATTTTTTTGATCCCCGAACAATGGAAACAAAACTGTAAATAAATGTGAATATTTCTTGTCACTTGGTAAAAAGTGTTGGAAAAGATTAGATTAAATAATTGATTTTGATCACCCAGATTTTATTCGTAGTATTTATAACCAATCACATTGAATTGAAAGCTCACAATTCTTGTCAAACACGTTAGCACTATCAGACAGTTCGAACAAGTCTGTTTTAAATCGGCCGCAAATTGTTTGCTGCCAGAGAAATCCTAGATTTGCTTTTTACTCATACACCTGGGGAAAGGTAATCATTGGAAAAAGGCCGTTTGTTGATGGTCTATCTTATCACACAATGATAAAAAAAATCGTATAAATTTATTGACAGTTCACAGGTTTTGAAAAGTTTGGACGTTTCGTTGGTTGTTATACTCCTCTGCTTAGTTGAAAGTCTAGGGAACAGTTCATGTTCAACATATTTTGTCGAATTTCAAACACGTAACTTAAGCGAACTCAAATTGTCGTGCATTAACAGCTTAAACATATTTCTGTGTGTTTTTGAATATTTTCCCGGAATTTTTGTTGATAAATGCATCAATTCAATTTAAAATGATCGACGCAAACGCTTGCTGGGGCTTATCAGTGGCAACGCATTTTATTATCACAACAAACACAGTGGTTTTATGTAATGGAAATGTTGGGCCTGCTATCTCTGGATTTCGTTGTATTGATAACAATCCAAGAATACGCACAATTGTTATCATCACAGCTGGCATGCCAACGAAAATAGAGGAATGGTTCGAATTGAAATCAGCATTTACATTTCCGTTATATTCGGAATGTAACAGAATTTATCTTATTAATATTCATATTAAATTTAGCAAGAAATCACTTTACTGATACACAGTAAAAAATAAAAGTCCACATCTAGCCGTTTTTTCAGCTAAAAACGCATTCAGCCGATATTGCTGCTAGTAATTTGAGCTGCAGGCGAAATTCCGCTTATAATCTAGTCGGTTTTTCGTCTGAAACTCAATTTACTAGGCAAAATATAAGACTGGGCGCCTCTACCAGTCGAAAATCCGCCTAAGTGTGGACTTTTATTTTTTACTGTGTACAGTGTTCAGTGTTCAATGTTCATACTTGATTTTTTGCTATACGAAATATATCACATGATGTGATAATGGATGGGAAGCGGGTATAAATAGTAACTATATTTCTGCTAAAGACTGTCCGCCGGTTCCAAGGTTTTGGACAATGAATTAATGTTGTGAAATACAATTTATCACGATTTTTACTTTCTTTTGTCATAAAAATAAGAACAATCTATTTTGTTATTTCAATCGAATTTTTTTTTCAATTATGCCATTTTTGATTTGTGAAATGCTTAAAAATAAATCAGAAGAATAAAACAAATAATAATCGTTAATCCTGCTTTTGTTGATTTCCTTTTTTGCATTTCATTTGGTTTACTGAGTCATTTTAGTAATTCCAAGGTGAAAGTTGGTCCGGTTTTTTCATTAGTGATACTTACTACACACGGTGGCAGAAAGAGCATATACCACTAACGACATCTTGTCGGAGAGGATAGTAATGCCCTGTATGTTGGTATACACTTGACATTTGCTGTCAATCATATACAATATATTTTCAACACATTACTATGCCGTGCAACAAGGTGTCGCCTGTAGTATATTGCTTTGCTGCCACCGTGTGACATACTAGTTAAAGTAAGGGAGTTTCTGAAGAAGGAGACTATTATGCTTTCTTTTATTTTTTTTTTATAAAAACACGACAGGATCTAAAACAATCTAAAAACAATGGAGAATTTTTCCAATCAATGGATCTAAACATATATAGTTAGGGTGAAACGAAAAACGTCCTAAGAAACCTAAAAATGTCCTAAAAACCCAAAAAACATCCTAAAAAACAGATTGTGTTTGTTACAGTATATTTTACTGAGTTGTCTCATTGCCATTGAAATATATAATTAAACATACAGTTACTCACAAAATTGTTCAATGTGTCCAGAGCGCATCTTTTCTATGTCGCATGAGGCAGATATGGCGATATTATCGTGTGATACTTGCTTACGTGCGTCTCATATTCATCATATCATCAATTTCGTCTATTCCACAGTTCTCTGTTGAGTCACGCTTTAATCATTTCCTTCTTCAATTCTACAGCGTCAAAAGAAACATTTCCGTTAGTTTTATCAGAAAATGATTTCATTTTAGTTATCATTATCAACAACAAACAATTTCGAAGGAAACAACGAAAATCATTTCGAAGGAAACAACGAAAAATTTATCACAACGTTTTATTCTGTTATTACTAAACACATGAATTGTGTTTATTAAATGCTAGATGTTAGGTATAATAATGAAATAAAGATGAGGATTAAAGACGTAAGGTCACTTGTTTCAGTAGAAAATATTTCGTAGAATATATTTCGCAGAAAATCTTAACGGAAAACGCTTAAATATTCTCTCCGGATGCTTCGAAAACTATTGGGCAATTCCTCCCAGCGATGGCTTCATAAGCCGTCCTTGTATTGGATTTCGATTTTTTGATAATTTTATCGCGCCAATGGTGATTATACAAGTGAACGATCGATGAATTTTCAGTTGCATCAAGAACAGACTCCGTGAAATTGGTATCAATAAAATGTGACCAATCTTCTGAGTTGATGGCATAAAATTCTTCTGGTGGAAAAACTTTCATTCCGCCACACTTTTTCGGCGTCATCTCCGCCAAGCTCGTGTGGCAAATTTTATTCTCCAAAATGCGTGTTAGTAATTTCGGGCCATTATAAGTATATTCGTCTGGGTTATAGCTGGTTATTACTTCCCTGAAATATGAAAATGAATGAAAATTATGGAATAGTTTGGTAGAAAAAAGAAATCCCTGGAAAAAAGCATAAATACACACTTAAGGCATAGCTCCAATATTTCGTGTCCGATGGTGCCATTAAAGCCTAGCACTGCGTTATTTACACTATCAATTCTATATCCATGATGAGCCTCTTTTCCCAAGAAGTTGTCCGGTAAATTATCGAAGTTTTTCTGCACAATAACATCGGTATCAAGGTAAATGCCGCCATATTTATACAAGACTAGAAATCTTAAGAAATCAGACATGTGCTCAATCAAATATTTGGATGTAAAGAGCTTTCCGCTGTGGTAAAACTTTTGCACCGGTGTTCCTTCAACGAATGTGTCAATGTTCACATTCAGAAAATGGATATTTGTGAAATTTGATCGCAGAACGGCAAGTGTTGCTGGTTGCATTTCTGCAGGAAATCCAACAGTTGATGCAAATAGAACAAAAACGGTTCGATTTGGATTATGATAAGCAGCCGATTCAATTGCACAAGCTTGACTACAAAATAGAGAATGATTTGAAAATGATGAAACCCGTGAAAAATGCACAAAATTAGCGAGCTATGTACCTCGTGGACAAATTAATTATGCCATTCTTGGAACAAGATGTCATCAAAAAGAATATGGACGTTCCATTTTCTGGTTCTACTTCTGGGTTTGATATATCATTTAAAACGTCAATATATGTGTTAAGCGGACGGTTCGAATATTGATAACAATCACTCCTTTTCGGTCTTAACTTATCAACGGACTGAACACTTCTTTTCGATTTACTCTTGGGAACGGACTGATCGAATTGTTTAGATTGCTCGGGTTCATTGAATTGATTGGATTGCTTGCGGTGATCGGATTGAGCATTAAAAATAGTCATTGATAGTGTGTAAATCATCAGTGAAGCGAAAATTAATGTCCAATAACACTTTCCTATTTTTGAAAAGCGCATCGAAAATATCCTGTTTGAGAAGCGCATCGTGAATATTCTGGAAATAAGTAATTCGTTAAAGGTTAAACGATAAGTTTACAAAGAAAGAACATTATTATATGTTTGAACCTCTACTGATCACCTATTACCCTATTTAGTTGATAATATCTATCTGATCAATGAACGATCCTATCAAATGTTGATCAAAATTCGTATTGTTTCACTAGTTTCGTATCACTAGCATAAAATGGCACACAGTATTTTTTGGTCTGTGTTTTATTTACTCTCTAACACTGAATTTGAATATTTTTTGAAAGATGAAATGTTTGAGCAAATCACATCGCATTTAAATGACCAATTACTATTTCATTTTTTAGTTTACGTTTTAATATTTTTCTACTTTACTAGTGATTATCGGAAATCAAATGCTTGAATTACTTGTGAAAATGCTAAAGTGCCACCAAAATAAGCCAATTTCAAATCAATTTTATGAAATTTGTTTTTATCCCTGAAAAACTACTCCAAATATCCTATTTAGTCGATGACTATCTGATTAGTAAACGATTTTATCGAAATGATTTGATCGTTTTTCAATTAGGATCAGTAAGTGTTTCTTATCAGTGCGATCTACGAAGCTCCAAAAAATTCAGATTGTAATTATGTATTTTCCAACTCAAAAATGTATTCACATAGGCAAAGAGAATATTTTTAAATGAAAACAAAATGATATTTGTGTAGGCAAAAAAGGTTATCCTCACAATCTGGTTTAAAAAACGGTGCACGAAATATCCAAATAAAATGAAACAAATGTGTTTTAATTTAACTATAACGGTGTCACCAATATTCTGTGGTCAATGTGCTCGAAATGCGCCGAATAAAAGTATATTTATTTTTTTGAACAAATATTTATATTTTTCTCCAGTGTTTCGTACGATTAAGATATAGGAAAAGAGAAAACTGCGAGGGGCAAATCCCTAAAAAGTAATAATTTAGTAAAAAGGTTAGGTAATAGAAAGTAATTTTGAAGTAGTATGGAAGTAAGAAGATTTAAACTGAGTGTTCTGTCAAATTTGCGCACCAATACATCCAATTTCATGTCCATCCATGCTATTCTTCGTTTATATGTATAGAAACTTCTATTAAACGTTCAACATCTATGCTGACTGACATTTGTGTACGCTAATCAAGCGAAAAACAAACACCTACAAACACACACCAACAAGCGCATGACGATTGAACATTATTTCTGTTCTTACTCGTTTGCAGGCGATTGCTACATTCATATAGCAGCGTGTGAATGAAATGCAAACAGTCAACGTGCCGTTCTCTCCACTAAAGGTGTAAACGAATGGCCGATTCGGCTTTCGTTTTCGTTCGCTAAAAAAATTCAACTTTCGTTTTCGTTCGCGCTCGCCACCCATACCATATACGAAAATTCGTTCGTTTTCGTTAATTTTTTTAACGAACGAACGATGTAGGATCGATGCAGAATTTGCCATGGTTTGAACATTTTTTTCAGATTAGACCGCAGGGAGTTAGTAAGACGTCCGTTATATGGTTTTTGACTTCGATTTCGAGGAGGAAGAGAGATGGATATAAACAACTTGTATTCACCATCTCTTTCGATGAAAGTTCAAAACCTTATAACGTACATCCTGCTAACTCCCTGTGGATTAGACTTAGCAGGAGTTCATGAAGATAATTGTCCACAATTCACATACAACACAAATAATTCGCTTCATTTGCGAGTTCTTATTGAAAATAAATAAACGTGTTTTTGAAATTGTTGAGAAGCATTCATTTATTTTCGTTTAAATTTGAATAATTTTCATGTTTTCAAATAAATATTATGCGCGTGTCTATAAGATTCGGTCATTTCCCAGAGTTTAAGCGCATCTTCGTATTTGCGTTTATGTTGAGTAACAAGAAACATTGGACGTGGTAAAGTTGTGAGTGTGCCGTTGCCGATCTTGTACAGGGTGTTGGTTGTCAATTTTAAATGGGATATTGATATGATTTTAGCATTGAGCTTCTTCCGAATTATTCCGGATATGTAAACATCATCCATCCAGAAAAATGGAGTCGTGAGTGTTTTTTTGAGTGCCTCCCGTACAAAAGTGCTCGGATAAATAGCCGCTGAACCGTCTACATATTCAGGAAATTGATCATGGTTAAATTCTTCTGGTTTAATTTTCCGTTTTCCCTCACGAACAACTGTACGATTCCCTTTGATGCCATGTATATACGCTCCGTATTGTGCACTGCTTACCAAATATTGATGGATTGCCGGAATATTTGGAAAGACGTCATCGTCCAGTTTCAACAGATACTTGACATGTGGACAATTTTCCGAAAACCATTTCAAGGCCATTGTGTGCTTGTACGTCTTATTACGATATGAATCCACGAAATTACCTTGAATGATATCCTTAAACTTTGCTTCTTCTACGATGATTCGTTTTTTAAGTATGGGAGACTCAACCATACCCATTAGGAAATAGGTTTTCGTCCTAGGATCAGAGTGTGCCCACGTGTCACGACTAGCAATTCGCCTTTCGAATCTCGACGGCTTTGAAAGCACTAATGTAACAAAATACGGGGTTGAACTGTCCCGACTACATTCTGGTTTCGAAATTAAATACTTGAACTCGGGCACATCGAACACACTATGTGAACCATCTTTCACGTCTTTCAGCGAAGAATAGCTCGAAAATTGAACCCAAACTATTAGAGCACCCAAGAATATCGCAGTGATCAGTAACGATTTTGCAAGTGACTGCAAGCACGGTTCAAATTACACAAAACAATATTGGGAATTAAAAATATGTCATATTGATAAATGAAAGTGAAAAATGGCATTCGGTCTACCTTCGTCTTCATCGTTATATCGCTTGGTTTAGAATAAAATGATGAAATGAAAAAAATGCGTACTTAATAAAGCGTCAATTTATACAGCACAATGTCGATGTGTAAACATATGTCTCGTTCGTTTTGGACAAATCCGTGTTATTATGGCATGTCGTACTTGTTTGTTTCGCGTCTATGCGAAGTATTGTTTATACATCTCTATGTATACAAAAAACGAAAGACGTAATGTGTTATTGAACCCGTGCGCATAAAAACGACTTATAAAAACGTCGCCGAACGTTACTCGTTCAATTCGGAACAAATTGTACACTGGTACCTTACGCCGACAAATCTATGTTACGTTTTGATCGGCGATTTTTTTTGTAATTCGTTTTCATGCTCACGGGTTCAATTATCTGTTGTTGAGCAAACACTTCAAATTAATTGAATCCAACATGTACTTGATATTCATCTATTTTTCTCTTATTCGTTTGGCATCAAAGAAAATTGAATTGAATAGCAACTCATATTCATTATATAAAATAGCGAGTGGGCCTTGGAAATAGTGCTTCAACTGTTTTCAAAAGTAAATTGTCTGTTTTTCTAAAACGGATAACTCATTTCAAACCCATCAATGATAAAAAGCTTTAATTTTTTTTAAAAATGATTTGACCATAGGGGTATAGCAACGACCATAAAATATATGTATTTCATCAAGTTTATTAATCTCTTTCCAAGTTTATGCATGGTGTCAAACTTTTGTTCAAGCTCTACCATCTAAATGTACACTAAAATATTTTACGGGCACGACGTTAGATGGCGTTTTTTCTGGTCAAAAAAGTTCACGAGAAAGTCCACATTCATTTTAATCTTTTCGTGGTCAAAATGTATAGAAACGTCAACAATTCAGACATTTATGCATTCTTACGACTTTTATATGCATTTTGATCACGAACAGGTTAAAAATAAATGCGTTTTGTCTTTCTAGTGGATTGGACTGAATTAAGTAACTTTATGTGGTTCAAAGTTTATCTTCCATTTGTCTGTGAATTGCAGCAACCTTGTGGTTATAACAAAGACACAACTTTATAGATTCGATCTCGGAGTGAAAGAAGAAAATACAATAAAAAATATGACGAATTTTTTATTTAAAAATTTGCTGTTCGAAATCAAACACAAAAATATCTATTTATATTTGTTCTGTGTTATATTTAGTTGACCTGGTTCAAAAAATTGACCCGAATTGTTGAGTTAAGAAAAATGTGTCAGACTTTCTACGAGTAAGTAGCATAACGGTTTCACCGATATTCATAAGTCGTTGTACCCAATATGCATATATTTTAATTTTGTTGATTTTTTTGGACGATTTTCGTTCAACCCCGAATTTTCTCGCCATACGGTAATTTGCTCTATAATGATAAGAGAAAAGGGGAAACGTTGGGGACGAAAGATTTCATTTCTCGTAAGGGTCGATGCAGTGTTTGTTATGGTTTGCAATTTACATCATGGATAGAATCAAACCCATGCAAATCGCTTGTATGCATTCAATTGTTCACTATTCATATTGTGTTCCCATTGAGAATAAACAAATGTTGTTGTGGAAATGTTGACAAACATACATTTATTTTCTTTTAAACTAAAACATCTTTCAATCTTTCAATATAAGACATTTCACGTGGTCGATGCGCGTGTCTATATGATTCGGTCATATCCCAGAGTTTAAGCACATCATCGTATTGTCGATTATGTTGAGTAATAAGAAACATTGGATATGGTAAAGTTGTAACGGTGCCGTTTGCGATCATGTCTAGGATGGCGGTATTCAATTTAAATTGGGATATAGATTTGATTTCGAAACTCAGTTGCATCCGAAGTATTCCGGATACATAAACATCATCAATCCAGAAATAGGGTGTGATGAATGTCTTTTCAAACGCCTCCAGCACGAAAGTGTTGGGATAAATAACTGCTGATCCTTCTACAAATTCGGGATAGAGATCGCCGTTAAATTCTTCAGGTGCTATTTTCCATTTTCCCCGCCGATAAACTTTACGTCCAGCTTTAACACCGTGTATATAGTTCATGCTGTATTTATCGTTCGCCAAATAGTGATCGATTGCCGGAATATTTGGAAAGACGTCATCGTCCAATTTCAACAGATACTTGACATGTGGACAGTTTTCCGAAAACCATTTCAAGGCCATTATGTGCTTGTACGTCATATTGCGATACGAATCCACGAAGTTACCTTGAATGATATCATTGAACTCTGCTTCTTCTTCCTCGATTCTCTTTTGAAGGATGGGAGAGTTGACCATGCCCATTAGATAGTAGGTTTTTATCCTGGGATCAGAGTGTGCCCACGTGTCACGACTAGCAATTCGCCTTTCGAATCTCGTCGGTGATGTATGCACCAATGTAACAAAATGTGGAGATGCACCGTCTTGATCACATTTCGGTTTCGAAATCAAAAACTTGAACTCGGGCACATTAAACACGTGACTTGAATCTTCCTTCACATCTTTCATGATATAAATTTTTTTTGGAATTTTCAGCGAAGAATATTTTGATAATTGCATCCAAACTATTAAAATACCCAAGAGTACCGCAGTGATCAGCAAAAATCTCGCTAGGGACTTGAAGTACAGTTAAATTTATAGAAAAGTTTGAAAATTCAGAAGAAGAAATATCATATTGATTTAAATTTAAGAGAAAAAATATACTCGACCTACCTTTTCCTTCATGATTATGTCGCTTTACTCCAAATTAAATGATGAACTGAACAAATGATGCGTTCGTAATAAAGTTTCAATTATTTTTTATTCTTTTTGTGAAAATCGGTGTTATCATGGCATGTTTGTTTTTCATCAATGCGAAATTTTATTATTACGTCTCATCTCAATCCACAGCAAAAACAAATTGGATACAGAAACATGAAAGACGCAATGTTTAATCAATCTGTTCTCAAGCAAACATTTGAATTAAATTGTGACAAGGCACGTGTACGAGAAATAATATTAATTGCGTGTGCTCCGTGTGAGTGGCAAACTACGACTGATTTTATCAATATTCAAATAAGCATCAATATTTCTAATGCTTTCTCTTTGAAAAAATCTATGTGAATTCTTTCATTTTACCTTCTATTTCGCCCGAATTCTCCTTAGAAGTGTAAATATTCGCATGGCATTCGAATGTCACTGGATTTTCGATTTTTACATTGATTTCTTATGGAAGCATTGCGAATGTTTCAATGCCTGTTAGCCGGACGAATAATTTTTTGACACTTGACACCAGCACCGCATATAGTAAGAAGTTGAACTAAAAATAACACACGAACTCCTACATTCGGTCACAGTGTTTACAGTTGTGACTACCGCGGCGCACTCGTTCGTTGCTAGCAGGCATTGGAATGTTTGTGTTTTAATGCGACTATGTGAGAAATGTGCTGTTCATATTTTCTTCTATTCACTCTTTATTATCGGTCTAATCTAAATATTTCCATTAGCAAATGTTATAACATTACGTACGTAAATGCCCTTAAAAACTAGTCTTATGGATTATAAATAATACTTTGCTATGATGGCTATTTTTCATTCATTTCCTCGTTATACTGCCGGAAGACTGTGTATTGTGCAAGAATTACAATGAGGATGGTGCATTTCATTTTGAACAGTTTTGTTTGTGAACAAATCTTTTGATCCCAATACGGTCCGCTGTACATTTATTGTTGTTCATCATTTGAGTACACAGTCGTCAGAGCAATGAATTATTCATTTTGGAAATGTTTGAGAAATGCACATTTATTTTCTTTCAAACGAAAACACTTTTAAATGTGTTCAAATAAGACATTTTCCGTAGCCGATGGGCTTTTCTATATGGTTCTGTTATCTCCCAGAGTCTAAGCACATCTACATATTTTCGATCGTGTTGAGTAATGAGAAACATTGGATATGGTAAAGTTGTAACGGTGCCGTTTCCGATCATATTCAGAAAATTTGTATCCAATTTAAGATGGTATATCGATTTGATTTCAAAACTCAGTTGCATCCTAAGTATTCCGGATACATAAACATCATCAATCCAGAAATACGGTGTTATGAACGCCTTTTCAAACGCCTCCAGCACGAAAGTGTTTGGATAAATAACCGCTGATCCTTCTACAAATTCGGGATAGAGATCGCCGGTAAATTCTTCAGGTGTTACTTTCCATCTTCCCTTGCGAAATACTGTACGTCCAGCTTTGACACCATGTATAAAGTTTATGTTGTGTGTATCGCTCATCAAATATTGATCGATTGCCGGAATATTTGGAAAGACGTCATCGTCCAGTTTCAACAGATACTTAACATGTGGACAATTTTCCGAAAACCATTTCAAGGCCATTATGTGCTTGAACGTCATATTGCGATACGAATCCATGAAATTACCTTGAATGATATCATTATACTCTGCATCTTCTTTGTCGATTCTCCTTTGGATTATAGAAGAATTGGTCATGCCCATTAAAAAGAAGGTTTTTGTTCTAAGATCAGAGTGTGCCCACGTATCACGACTAGCAATTCGCCTTTCGAATTTTACCGGTGATGTATGTATCAATGTAATAAAATGTGGAGATGAACTGCCTTGACTACACTTTGGTTTCGAAATTAAATACTTGAGATCGGCTATATTGAACACATGATTTGAATCCTTTTTCAAATCTTCCATTTCATCATTTTTTTCTGGCTTCCTCAGCGAAGAATGGCTCGAAAATTGAACCAAAACGATTAAAATAACCAAGAATAGCACAGCAATCAGCAAACACTTCGCAAGATACTTCACAGTTAAAATTAAACAAAAAATATTGAGAATTCAAAATATGTCATATTGATAAATGAAAGTAAAATTTTTAATTGGACATACCCTCTTGTTCATGATTATGTCGCTTTGCTCAAAATAAAATGATGAACTGAACAAATGATGCACTCGTAATAAAGCTTCAATTATTTTTCATTCTTTTTTGGAAAATCTGTGTTACCATGTTATGATGTTTGATCATCTGTTAAATATGTAAATATTTGAAATAAATTGTGTCGATTGTGAGTTTTTGCATGCAAATAACTCACTTTTGGTATACCGTTGCTATCGGTGTGATTATGCCATTGTGTTTGGTAGAAGATAAATTTCTTAGACATTGTAATTATCAATATGTCTACCAATGGATTGATATAGACAAAAATACGAAAAAACGCATTCTAAACTCTGAATTTTTTTATTTTTGTCATTTTGATAATCCACGATAATGAAAACAATTCTTCAAAAGAGAAAAAATCACACAAAAATACATTAAAGATGGTCTCCAGATACTTCGTAAACTTTTGGACAATTCTTCTCAGCGAGGGCTTCATACGCCGTTTTTTCTGACACGGATTTTTTGATAGCTTTATTACGCCAAGTGTGGTTCCACAAATGTATAACCGATGACCTGGCGGTTTTCTGAAGGACAGTGTTAGTGAATTGCGGATTAATAAAATATTGCCAATTATCCCAATTGACGGCATAAAATTCCTCTGGCGGAAACACTTCAAATCCACGGCATTTTTCCGGCGTCATTTCCGCTAAGCTTGTGTGGCAAACTTTACTTTCTAATACGCGCGTCAGCAGGGCAGGTCCATTTTGATTCCATACAGTTGGGTTGAAATTTTCCATCATATCTCTTGAAAATAATAATTGAAGAAAACAATATTAACGGCATTTGATTATTAAAGAAACCCGCAAATCTTGGAAAACCTACTCAAAACAAAATTGCAGTATCTCATGCCCCACCGAGTCTTGAAAGCCGAGAACTGCTCCATTCACACTATTTATTGTATATCCATGATGAGCCTCTTTGGCCAAGAAGTTTGCAGGCAATTCATCCAAGTTCTTTTGCACAATACAGTCCGTGTCTAGATAAATGCCACCATATTTACTCAACACTAACAATCTTACGAAATCGGACATGTGCTCAACTAAAAATTTGGATGTAAAGAGCTTATCGCTTTGGTAAAAGTCTTCCACTGCGGTTCCTACGACCAGTGTTTCAAGGTTCATATTCAAAAAGTAAATATTTGTAAAATTTGATCGCAGAACAGCAAGATGTTTGGATTGTGAGTATGTCGGCGTATTGACTGGCGATGCAAACAGGACGAAGACATTTCGATTCGGATTATGGAATGCAGCCGATTCAATGGCACAAGCTTGACTATGAAATAGAGAATTATTCAATGAGAAAACAGTAGAATGCATTTAATTTAGAGGCTTAGTACCTTTTGGTCAAATGAATTACGCCTTTCTTAGAACACGATGTCATCAGAAAGAATATGGATCTTCCTTCGACTGGTTTCACTTTTGCATTCAATATGTCATCCAAAATGTCCACATTTGCATCGTCTTTGTTAGGAAACTGATAGCAAGCTTTTCTTTTCAATATCATCTGTTTATACTTATACGTCTTATAGAGGGTCACTGATAGTGTGTAAAGCACCAATATTCCAATAGTCAATGTCAAGTAATACACTCGTAACGAAAATAGTTTTGAAAAATGCATCGTAAACTATTTTGAATATACAAGGAAGAAAGTTAAACAGAAACGATTAGATTCAAACCATAAACTGACTGTCTACTTTTCACTAATGGTATTATTTCAAATAAAACACTTAAACTACTTGAAAAAAATAACTTTGAATCTGTTTTAAAAAATCAAAGTTGGATTTGGGAAATGGGTCGTAATTAATTCACAGGCAAAAATTTCCTTTGAATAATCTCTGGAGAACCTATCCTATTTGATCGATATCATCTATCTGATTGATGAGCTGACATCGATCGAATTTCGTATACAAACGAAAACTAAACGTGCTGATTAAACTAATGAAATCGTATGTATGAATGACCTGGTTCAGAAAAAAACCTGTGCTCGAAATATGGAGCTAAGAAAACAGAAGTGCTATTATTGTAGCATAACGGCTTCACCAATATTAAGGGGGTCAATGTGCCCAAAATGTGCATATCAAATATATAATGTTTGAGAATATAAAATATTCGAATACACAATTGACGTTCAGAGTTCTTAGGTTGTTTGCTTTTGAGGTTCTTGAAATGTCTGAAACGCCAAAATATCTGAATAATTTTCAATTTTCACTGAAACTGGACAAAAATAATGCAGAAAAACACGTGCATTTATATTCCCAACGTGTTATTATTGACATATTCTGATACACAAAATTGACATTTTGTCTCAATATTTTAGAATGAGTTCTGCTTTTACATTTCTTACTTACCGTTTTCAAATATGGACCAATTAGCGATCGATTCAAATACTTTTAATAAACTGATTGTAAATGATTGTAAATATGAAATAAATATAAAATGAACTTTCAATTTAGTTTCCTTGGATTTGCCAAAGCACTCGTTCCAGCCCAACGTTGTAAGCGTAATGCTTTAGAAATTGTCAAACAAATATGGTTAATTGGTATAAAAAATGTGCTGCTAAGACACAGACATTGGATGTCACTACATTTACAGCAATTATAGAATATTTGAAACTTTACGGATTCTGTTCAACTAACACGCGTCGATTCTATTGAATCTGTGTAATTTAGCCGTCACTAATCTGTCAAGCACCTGAGATGCGCGACGCGTGTTAGTTGTACAGAATGCGTAAGACGTCAAATATTCTATAGCTGTAAATGAAGTGGTATTTATTTTGTGTGTGTGCATTTGTTGCCCAACTTGGGTGTTTGGAAATGTTTAGGCGCAAAAATTGTTAAGGAAAATATAAGAAAAAATAGAAAAACTTTCATCTCCATTCTCAGCAAAGAGTAGGTGAATTTGCATTCGTTTGCCTGTGACGATTACTTTCGATTGTGTACAAATCATTTTCAGCGGTTTTCAATGTTAAGTATAGATTTTGTAAATGTAGTGGAAACATGGTAGAATGTCTGTTTTCTCAATTGTGGCCATTATTTGTGCCGTTGTTGTTGTGCTAGCATCTTCATTTCGAATGATGATAACGAATTCAAGTCACATTTATTTTTAGAAAAAAAAACTAAAACAGATTAGAACTACACACACACATAATCCATCACGAAAAAAAATTGATTGAATTTTAACAACACTCACACACACACACAATATGCATTTGTAAATTTTCTAACAACACGATTGATTGATCAAAGGATACAGCTGAACTCCCACTCTGAATTTTTTAATTCTGCAGCTGGTACTCTCAGTTGCAACCAGAAGACATCAGCATTCGAGACATTTTACTGTGGAAGGTGATCTATGTACTTCTTTACTTGGTCGCAACCAGTCGCTGTATGACTTTGTGCTGCAATAACATCCCCTTATATACCCACGTTGATTATTAATCAATCGTTTGCTGCTATCTTCGTACACTTTTCGAAGAGAGGGGAACAGATATATACAGTTCAAAATCGATCCAATGTCTATTATGAATAAATAACAACAACACTTTTTCATTGTTATCATCATTGTTCGGATTGTATGTAGCAGTAGTATGTTTCGCATTATACGTGGGTGCCCGAGCTTTGCTTATCCCATCGGCGTGACATGCTTCATACAAACGGAATTTCGTACAAGCAGCGCCCGTGTACTTCGTAGTGGAAAAAAAGTGAAGCTTGCTTGTCACCAATATTGATGTTCACGAACATCAAATTGTTTATGCGTTATTTCGCCCATTTTATGAACTGGAAATGAAAAGTTCTTCAATTTCTAGCAAATTTCACATATGAATTCATAAACACATCGAGAAAACACAACTTTTTTTCACATAAAAAGCAAAAGCAAGATGATTTTTTCGTTGATGGTTGTTCGATCCTGGATCGTTTGTGATTCATTAATGATTTGCAACACATCCATTTTTGATTTCGATATTCCAACTGAATACGATGTTTTGTATTCATTAAACAATTCCATTTTGATCACAAAATAATTTTTTATTAAAATGGCTATGACGAAAAACCACGCGAACGATTGCAAACGATAGCACAAACATTAATGTCTAGGAACATCAAATACGGAAGATTAATGATTTTATCATTCAATTTCTTCCTTTGGCGTCGATTTCGCAATACAATGGGACGGTTGATTGATTTTGTCATGTCGATTTAGGCCCCAATGCTTGATGCCTTCCAAATGTTTTTCGATTACACTGCGTTTGCCCTTATTGGAATGTTGAATGGCAAAATTTAAATTATCACGGAAATTAGTTTGTCTTCTTCGACATCGGTGGTGGGCACTGGGCACTTCGTCGGTCGATTCGGGGAACATCAGCAAACCGGCAGACTGAAAATTATTTTATGTTCGATTAAATGCGTTCGATTAATTGTTTGTCGCCAATAACAAATTATATTACATTCAAAGTTGATTTTTGAAGATATCTTTTATAAATGTATACTTAAAAATCACAATAGAGATTTTATTTGGAATGAAACAATAAAATACAAAAAAATTACCATTTTTATTCTGAAAAAATATAAAACTTGCAGATTAGATCAACACAAAATGTTTGTTTGCTTGTATTTTTATTTATTTTGTTTTGTTGCTTCACATCGGCGAATTAATTTGACATTTGTGTCGAACTTCAAGTCAGTGTTTCCCGATGAATTCGCTTTGACAATAATGTCAATTCGAATTTGATGATCATCTTGCTTATGCTTTTTATGTGAAAAAAGAGTTGTGTTTTCTCGATGTGTTTATGAATTCATATGTGAAATTTGCTAGAAATTGAAGAACTTTTTATTTCCAGTGCATAAAGTGGGCGAAATAACGCATAAACAATTTGATGTTCGTGAACATCAATATTGGTGACAAGCAAGCTTCACTTTTTTCCACTACGAAGTACACGGGCGCTGTACCCATGTGGCTGCATGTCACGCCCATGGCTTATCCTTTGTTATTTTCATCTCAAGTGCCGGAATTGACGCATTTTCCACCAAAGGTCAGCTGCTTACTAATAAGCACAAGCTTTGAAGATCGAGCTTGGATTGTTACTCAATTTTGAATGATTCTATTAAATTTTCATATCAAATCGATTGAAACAATTCACTTGAGTCACACTCATGAGAACATTTTTTATCAAATCGTTTCAGATTCGATCGATTGGCATGACATTTTATTCAATGGCTATCAATATCGTTGCGATAATGGGTGAAAAATTCTTTCCAATATCAGTCAAAGCGATTCATTTACACGGTGTTCTACTATTTCTTGCGATCAATTGCTGCATCGGAACCATTTTTGTTACTTTTATGAAAGAAACCAAAGGAAAGTCATTAAATTTATTTTAAAGTACAAATTATTTGACTCTTGTTTTTCTGATGCTTCGAAAGTTCCAATTTCCATCCCAATCTCCGTAGAAATAGCTATTCCTTCCCAAGAAAGTGTGTTTATTGAATATTGTTTAATTTCGTTGTAGCAAGATTCTCAAAAAAGTTTATGAACAACCACTGTTGAGTCAACAGTGTTGACTGTCATTTTTTTTCTGTATCGACCATAATTTATCGTCCCCAGCGAACATGAGAAGCAATTTTAACTTTTTTCCAACTATCTCTATCTAAACTATCCTTTTTTATTCTTCTGTTCTTCCCCCATTCATTTTTTGGAAGATTTTTTTGTTTGAAGAACCAAACTTACTTTTCATAGGTGTAATCATGCAACGGTAGGTTGTGTGTTCATAGTGTGGATGAACACCGTGTTATAATAAGCGATGAAAGACTTGAAATTCGTTTTCAAAACATCATTCTGAATGCTTGTGAACAAGAAGAACACCAAATCCAGGGCGAACGAATCGTAGCTGCTGAGTTGAAAGTCGTAAATTTTCAATTTGATCGGGTTGACATCTACAGACAAAAGAATAAAAATGTTGTTCACTCAATTCTGGAATAAAATGGCAGCAAAACGTTGAAACAAAGAGCGAGGCAGGGAGAAAAAGCGTGATGCTTTTGTCACATTTACTTTACCTCTACTTCGTTTGAGTTTTGGATTTTTCAAGTGACTTCTTCCGAATTCTTTGTCGAAAAATTATCCAAAAATTGAACTAAATGAGACTGTGTCGATTTGAATGAACCTTTTTCCAGCATGTTATTGTTGGTCATGAATCATATGTCATTTTTCAGCGTTTTTGTGGGAAAAATGGTCGAAAATGGCCTTTTACGACATTTTGATATGAAAAAACTGCTTTTTTCGTCGAAATACATGAAAAAACGACCTTTTTCACATCGGTTTACCTATAAATTTGGTCCGAAACTGACTTTTCTTCATAGAACAAACGAATGTTCGAAATCTGCTTACAAAATCACATTTGTGGCATAGAAAACCCACCTATAATGGGCTGTCATGATTCTATTTCGACGTAATTTTTGACGGAAAATCGATTGAGACTTATCTCAATCCTGTCTGATGGGTCTAAAAGGTCGAAAAATGACCCTGCTTCAGAGGATGTTTTCAACTCGCAATAAAAACACTTTTTTTGCTTGAAAAATTCCCTATTCTGCATTCAATCGTGAATGGCTTTTATTTTCTAGCGGAACAAATGGAAATATACCAATTTGCTTACCATTTTTGGCTCAATTCAGCGTTTTATGTAGAAATTGTTCTGAAAAACGGTCATTTTGTAGGGGAGGTATCTTAAATTTGCGTAATTCGATAATTTTACGTTAGAAAACTCCTATTTATTTTCGAAAATAATGGGGGCCTGTGAACAATCAAACACCCATTTTGTTGTATTTTGGTCTCAAATCGACTTTTTCATCGAAAAAATCACTCAAAATGGAGATTTTACATATAAAACGCTGAATTGAGCCAAAAATGGTAAGGAAACAAGACTCCAAGCCAATTTTCAGCCAATTCGGCGATCTCACATTACAACTCTTTCCTGATTTCGTGTGGAATGGCCGATGTATCAAATAGTATTATATACAGGGTGGCTGACATGAACTGCAACAAACTTCAGGGCAGTATATCTGATGATCCGCTGATGACAGCTTTGTCAAAATTCGTCTGTTGACTGTTCATTCTATTGTTTACAAGACTGCAGAAGCATTTACGTCTTAGTTTTGTGTGAACAAATTTTTCCGTGATGGAATTCAAACGTAATAGTGTGATTGCGCTTTATTTGGCTGGAAAGGCACAAGCTGCTATCGTTAGACAACTGCACCACCTTAAAGTGACTCCATCCTTTGTGTCTCGAACCATAGCTCGTTACAACCAGTGTTGAGAGATATACCGTATATTATACTGTGACGGTATGTACCGGTATATACAACAAATAATATACCATGCCTTTAGAATCAATAAACACATAGTAAAAACAATCTCAAAAAACTAAAATCTGTCAAACTTGTTTAAATTTGACATTTCAAACATTTTTAATGACTTTGCATCATTTTTTTAATTGCAAAAGGCTCTTCTTCATATTATGCATATAAGTATACTTTGGTATATACCGCTGGTATGGTATATTGATGTCTACTGATTTGCAACACTGGTTACAACAATACTGGCAGCATTGCAAAACGCTATGGAGGTGGTCCGAAAAGAACTGCCACTTCGCCAGATATAGTTCGGAAAGTGAAGGCTCGAATTGAGCGAAATACACGCCGCAGCGGAAGAAAAATGGCTGCTGAGCTGAATATTTCGAGA
>NW_022595246.1:1429240-1492755 GCF_009176505.1 Sitodiplosis mosellana
AACATGCAATATTGTACGATGTTTTTGAAATGAAAATCATGTATTTTCAAAGCCATTGCCCAATTAAATGGGCAGATTTTTTATTTTCTAAGCTATTTAGATCATAGCGAATATTTTAATACCAAAATCTGCCGTATTGGGGAGAAAAAGTATATTTTCCGTGTAGCGCGAATAAAACCGCAAATCAAGCGATCCGCCCAATTACATTAAAAGAAGTAGAACAATTGTGATGGAATATGTTCTGAAGATGATAATTTTATGAAAATCTGACGTACACAGAAAAAAAAGTTGTTTGTACGATCAGCTCTTGGTCTAATTGACGAATTTAAAATCCCTGTAAACCAATGTGATCCGATGTACGGTTCACATTATACAGGCGTTGAAATGATGCTCGCCAAAAGGCGCGCTTATGCAGTTGAGGGTTAAGATGTCTGAAGTCCTTTGTTATCTGAATGACTTTCAATTTTAATTAAAACTAGATAAAAATGATACAAAAAACACGAATCTTTACATTCCTAACGTTTGATTGACATTTATTATTATTACGAAGTCCTACTCCGTGCCATCAGAAAACATGTTTGAGGTGAATTTCAGGAATTCACACAAAACCCATGTTTTATTACTCCCAATCCATCCGCCGTTAATGTGAATGAAATGTGTACACTCATTTGAAATTCATGTGGCGTCTCCACATTTGCTACTGATGCTTTTGACTTTTGTTGGCGTCCACATTTACTCACGAGCTTTTGTTTACTCATGCATTTTCCTCGATAGTTGAACACAAAAACCGATTCTCTCGATGTTATCGAGTCGACATCTAAATCGGTTACTAGTAAATAAATTAGATGCAAAGCAATAAATTAATATGCTTTCTGTTGCATAATTTTACCTCAAAAACATGGCCATGGACGTTTTTATTTCATCATTCGGCCACATCGTTGGTAATAAATGTTTGCTAGCCATGAAAGTGTCTCTTGTAGGATTTTAGTAAACTTATAACTTGGAAAATTTATTAAATTATCAATGTTTTCAATGAATTAAAATAGTCTTATCAACGAATCCGCTTCACAAACACAGACACTAGATAGAGAACAAACAAAACTGGAATGTTGTCCAAAATTCCAAATTTGTGCAAACCAATTAACAATATTTGATGTGTTTCGCGCAAACAGTTGTCATTGTTCAATGGAATTGTGTCTTGAATAAATCAAAATCGGAACGTCAGTTCTTGTCCCATATTTATAATGTTGATTAAATTGCAAATGTTTCAATTATTAAGTTGCCTTATGAATGTGTGTGGCACAATTCCAAAATAGCTGGATGTTAAACGAGATGCAGTGCAACGGGCGAAAGGAGCGAATTATTTATAAGCTGTGAAACTGTAACACTTCTCGTTTTATTTCTAATAAATAAAATTAATTCAATTTGGATAAAGTTTTCCGCATACCAAAAATGGCATCCGAATCAACAGATCAACTTTTCGGCGTTGACTGTTTCTATTTGCTGGCCAATTTATTGGCTCTGGAAATGGTGCAGTCGGTGTTGTTTTTGTATGTACTGTATTGTATAAAAATAATAGAAAATGGTAAATGGAAAAAGTCATGTGACAACATTAAAAATAAAGTCCGAGCACCGCTTCTATTTGGGTCGAGTGCATTCCATTTAAAATGAATAAAACTGGGAAAATCTTTGAACACAAAACCGGATTAACACAACGAACGGAAATGTATTTATCCTGAAAGCGAAAAATAAAACAACGGGCACAAGACAAACAGGAACAAAAAAGTTCTAGGAATTTTTCTGTGCAACAATTTTGGGATTGAATTGCTGTTGAAAAATGGAAACTTTGTTTATTTAATGCATTCATATGATGTGTCTCGACCGTCGACACTGCCGCGTCGATCTAGTCGGGTATATGAAATAACAATAACAACAACAAAGAAAATGAAACAAATTGAACGGACAAAAAACGAATAAAATTTCTAATACTTCGTCATAAATGCTATTTTTAAATGGCAGAAACGCACCGGATCACATCGACATTGCCGCTAACCTGAACGCAAATCGACAACACAATGATATTGCCAGCGCAAATGCTACACATAAATAATCGAGAATGAGAAAGAGAGAGAGAGAGAGAGAAATGAGTCTTTTGTAGTTTGTGCTCCCGACAACGTACGTATTAGTGGCACAGCACAACGCATCTTTTTTTAGAAAATTGAATTTCCACTGTGGAATTTAAACGATCACATAATTGATTGTGTGAGACATTTTCATTTTGCCAAATGTGTTAAATGGTTGACGATAACGTGGTTCATATTCTGAATGGTTGAAATTCTTTTAGTAATATCAATCTGCTCTCGCTTGAAATACGAATGCCATTTAGCCCCCAAACCGATAAAAGCAATCAATTGAAATCTATACACGGTGAAATGGTCACTTGCCACTTGGTTGTAATAAATCTAATTATTACCACGCGACAGAGCTCAAACTCCATTTAGATAATGATATTGGATTGGACGATGCGTTGTAAATAAAATCGAATAATTTATTGAGTGATATTTGCGATGTCATTTTGCGTGCATTGTGGTGTACAATGTTTGAATCAATTTTCTGCTTAGCCAAAGCTTATCCAAAATTGCGAACGGGTCAAAATGGGTGGAAAACTGCAAATGTAAAAATCATCATCAACTGAATGAATGCACTCGCTCTCTCTCTCTCTCTCTCTCTCTCTCTCTCTCTCTTTATGCAACGATTCATCGCGTTTAATGGAATTTCGTGCGCTGGGGTTAATCGGATTTCGACATGTTTTGGTGCAATACACTCGCACACATATTATCCTGTCCATTGTTGATAGCGGATTAGTTGCATTTCATTAGCTGTGTACTGATGCAAGCGATTTGTTTCCATCACCCAGCACGATTGCATCGCTCACTTGCCCGCTGGATGCTGTTGAACCCGACCGTCGCTTCAAGTGTGTGTGGACCATCAACAACAACAGCAGCAGCAACGATACAAACGAAAACATTCGAATGGAATAACTGATGATTGTAAATAAATACCGAAGCAAATGTGCATGCATGGCTATGTATGCAGTGCACTTAATCGAACATTAGGAAAAACTAAACAATAACACACAGCGGCCCAGATGCGAGACAGAGCAAAAAACTAACAACAAAATAAAATGAAACCGGCAAAAACTGCACCGAAATACCAAAATGCACATACAATGTTGCAACGAAGCGAACGATAACAGCTGGATCAATGTTTCGAGTGCAACCATTCACATGTGCCCAGTGAATGCCAAAGTGTTTTGTTTTTCTGGTACATTACTATACGTACGTAAATATCCCAAAAATAAAAATACACATTCGTCGGTTTTACATTGCGGGAGATTTTCATCCTATCTCTCTACCTCTCGGTCTCTGCATCTCCACTCGTGATGCAAGATTTATGGCCACATCAATTTTTCAAGTAGTTCTAGTTTTTCCACTGCACTCTCTCTCGCTCACCCGTGTATAAAACCTTATAATAGGTTGCCGAAAAAAAACAGCCACGATGCAGCGACTGATCTCAATTTAATTTAATAAATGGCTTTGTAGACGTCAAATGTTCGCCTTGTTAAGCGACCAGAAGCAAAACATTCACAAATTTCACAAAGTTGCACTGCATTCACGGCGTCCAATCACATTGTTTGACATAGATAATGGGCTCGAACATGGTAGCGGTTAGAAAGTATTTTTCACAGCAAAAAAAACGTAAATTATTTTAATTCAGTGCTTTTTTCTAAACAGCTTGATTTAGAATCGTGCATTTTTTTCAAACACATCAACACAGTTATACGATTGAATGATGACTTTTGATGAGTTCATTTGTCTTTTGCCTTTGAAGAAATAGAAATAAAAACGTTTGATGTAAGGATACTTTCTTCGTATTGAAAATTAAACATTTTTCTATTTAATGTTCATTTTTTTCACGATTCAGCGTTCAATCTATAAAATTGAATTGCGCTTTTTGTTTCTATTCGATTCGAAACGTTGTCTTTGTTTTCCAACTTTCTTTGATTACGTAGAGGAAATCACAGAGTGGACGATAGAATGAAGTGTATACTATGCACGAGTGACGGGAGCACCATTGATGCTAACAGTTGAATCAATATTTCCCCTAGTAATCACATCTCAATTTGAAAAAAAGAAATTCAAACTTAATATATTAAATTTTGGTTCAACTCAGTGAACAACTGGGTAAATATTTGATCGAAACTTCATAACTAACGTGCGTAAAATTTAGTAAATCCAATTTACACACTTTTTACTACAAATTTTGAATCTAAATTCGATTGATGCGACACATTTTTTGGAAGCGAAAACTATATGCGATCGATATGAATAGATGAAATAAAGATTTTTATGCCGGTTAATACCTGCAAATCCAACCCTGAGAAATTGTAAAATGAAAACACTTTTTCATTACTTTTCCGAATCGTTTCCAAATTTGTTTTCTTCCGAATGATCTTTTCGTATTCAAACCGAATTTTCGATATATTTTCATTTCCTTTTCGAACAATTTTTCATTTTAAATTCAATTTTGAGGAATAAAACCATAATCACTTTTAATGAAATCGCTACCTTTCTCCGCAATCATCACTGTAGCTGCGTATGTGTTTCCGGACACGAAATGCGGGATACTGCGAAAAATAACAAATAAATAAAGAACAAAATCAAATTAATTGTTGAGAATTTCGAATTATTTGATTGAGTTATGGAATTAATTTCGTGATAAAGAATGCAATTCGTGACATTAACTTACATTCCAGCATCAATTTGTCGTAGATTTCCAATATGTTTAACTTTCAGACGTGGATCAACAACTGCTGTCGGATCAGAAGCGGGTCCCATTTTGCTACTTCCATACTGATGCACATTCGAACTACCGAAGTAGTGTATATAACAGCGAATATAGTCATCGGAGCGAAAATCATAACGATCACATTCTTCGAATTCACCATCATTTGCCTGGTACGATGTAGTATTCTCAAAAGACAGTTGTTGCTTCATGGCTTGCAGTAATACCTCGACATCATCTGGGTTGCTGAAGAATCTTGGATTAACAATTGGCTTGCCGTAAACCGATGTGCGGTTTAATTTGACGTAACCTCTTGATTTTGGATGAATATTGGAGATGACCACAGCGGCAAGATCATGAGTTAAGGTCTCATTCAGTAGTTTTTGTTTGATGCCATCCTTATAACCACTTGCGAATGATGTTAAAGCGCTCGAATTTTCCGTACAGTAAAATACTTGAACCTGAATATTCGGTGCGCCAGTTGTATTGGCGATATTTATAAATCCATTCACATTTGTCACTCCTCGTGATGTCAACGGCCCAGTTCCATGAACGACATATTGATAAAGACTATCCAATTGTGCGGTTGACGATGTTTCCGTGGAATTGAATCGAAACCAAACGTAAACCGATTGGTGATCGGTCAAATTTCGTCCAACCGGTATATCCGCCTTCACCGGAATATGGAATTTCTCCAAGTGCTTCTTTGGCCCGATTCCTGAATTCATCAGTAATTGTGGACTCAAAAATGAGCCTGCTGAAACAATGACCTCCTTTCGTGCACACGCCTTGAACGTTCCTTTCTCTTTGTATGTAAATTTCGCACCGTACGCGTTATTATTTTCATCGATAAGGATTTTCTTAACAAAAGCATGCTTGATCACATGCACATTTTTTCGATTTTTGCCGGAATCAAAAATGCTTTGGCGGCACTTTGCCGTCGACCATTCGCATAAAATGCTTGCATATTCAAGTATCCCAAATCTTTGTCCGCATTGATATCTTGGATTAATGGATTACCGCTTTCAGTGGCAGCATCAAGGAAAATTTTCCGTTTCGCATCCAGGCCGTCTGCACCGTAAAAATCAATTTTCATTGGACCGCTGCCATTATGATATTCACCATTTCCATACAACACAAACGGTTCATATTGATTTCCTTCAGATTTTTTAAAATATGGCAAAACACTATCATAATCCCAACCGGTATTACCCAGCTCAGCCCAGCCATCATAATCCTCTTCCTACCCCTAGAATAAATTTCAGCTGGTTTGTACTTGTTATTTCATACTTTATTGGCCCCTTTACTCACCTTGTGTACATCATACCTGTAGGGAGATTGTGTAGTATATTACTGAATCGTTGTTTTATTGACATTTGACTCAAATGATTTGAGTCTTATAATAAGACTCTTATTTATAGTCAGATTTAATCAAAGTTAACATTAATCAAGTTACCTTGGGTCTCTGCTTACCATTCAATGATGATGTACCACCTAACATCTTCCCCCTCGTATATCTGCATGTCTCATTCACAGCTGCTTTGCATGTCAATTCTGATTTCACGCTGAATTGCCAATCGAATTTTGTTCTTTGAATACTCCCAAACAAAGCTGGAATCTGTCATCGAATTCGAATAAAAAATTGGAAATGATTCCATTTTCAATGAAAATATTCATTTAAAAATTACGATTGTACTTCAGATTCGATCGGTGGATTGCCTCCCGCTTCCAATAGTAAGACTTTCCATTTAGGATTTTCACTCAATCGAGCTGCAACGACACATCCAGCCGACGCACCACCAACGACAATAAAATCCACGACATCTCCCAATCCTTTGATCAATAAAAATTCAATGAACTTTTCAAACAATCAATATTGAAGTCTATTGATGGTAATTAATTGAAACACATTTCAATTTGCTTTAAAATTATATTAAAAAAACATGCCTTCTTTTATAGTCGTTCTCCCATAGTCCTTTGGCCACATCTCTGGAGGCGACAGCGAACACTGAAATGTCAATATAGTCTGAATTAGACTTTAAAACAGCTGATTTGCCGTTCCCACGCTTTGTGCCTCACAATGCGATGGAATCAAACTCTGATTACAATACATTCCCAATCTTGGACAAACAGTTCTTTTCACTTGATAGTTTGACTGACTCGTCCCTGTGTCGAAGACAAAATGTCAAAAAAAAATGTTTTGCACGTATTTTTATACATTTTTTTTTAAATTTCTTCTACAAATCGTGCTTTAATCATTTTGTGCCAAATGTGTTCATGAAGTTATGTGAAGGACATTCAAGTGGCACACAAATCTATTTTCAAGTGCATAATGAACGTGAGGGGTATTTGAATTTTGGTTTTGAACGTGAGCGGTTTTTTCTCTTCACTTAAACCAAAATAATACCCAATCGATATCGATTGTTAATTATGATATTCGTTAGATGAAGACTTCTGAAACAAACGTCTGCACAATTCTGTGCACAATTTGATCAGCTGGATTTAGGAACACATTTTAATAATCAACACTTAAGTATCAATTGATACAACTTAATAATGTGCCATTGAACTAGGTTTATTTTCCTCATTTTTACCGTTACATGAAACGTACATTGTACATAAAATGTACAATAAATATAAAAATGAACTTTCTTGTTTTACTCTGTAAACCATTAACAGATTAAAATATTGGGAAAAAACAACATCATGAAGTTGTGCCAATATGCAACTCATAATAACACAACAAGTTGTGAAAATTGTTGCATGGTTTTCGAAGCCAACTAACGAAATATTATTGAGCCTGAAAGGAACGATTGTTTACTTACCTTAAAATTCATTTATTTATTAATTATTCATCTTATTCGGCCGAAACTGAAATCTCATCATTGACAACACAAATAAGCCTAAAACTTTAAACGTCGCCTTATTGAAACTAAAATTGATATCAATTGACCAATAGTTTTGTGTTTAACAAAAGCAAATACTATTTGCTTTCATCACGAAACTCCAGTTCGAACGAATCATTTCTTTTTCTGTTGATTGAGAAAATTGGAAAATAATCGACATATTAGGTTTCTGCTCATTTCACTTTTTTTGCTGAAAGAATTTAAAGGCGATTTTCCAAGCTAAATCGGTTTTTCCTTTCTAATTTCTACTCATTTCCATTTATTTTGCGTTTTTGTTTGGCTATGTCGACGTGCTTTGTAATTTTATTCCCGTTCCGAATTTCCAAGAATCTCATATTTTGTGATATAGGAGTGCATCGACATTATTACCTACATGAAAAATGCTTATGTAATGTGTTCAATTAGGCCCAGTGGCCGTGTTTCCCTAGGTGAAGTCGTGATTTTTTGCAGCAGCAGCAGCAATTGCAATATGCTTGATATTTGCGTAACTCTTTTGATTCATACAGGAAAAAAAAACCATATTATTCAAGCACCATTGTAAATTCATTCCGACATTTTATGGTCGGTTCGGAGTAAAATGAGAAAAGTTTTACTTTCAATGTTCTCATCTCAGTCGCATTTGGTCGAGTTGGCTAATCCGTACACATACACACCGTATTTTGTGTTCTAGAGAATCATTTACAACGTTTATTTCGTAGCATGCATTCAGTAGCTGATTTTTATTGCCACTCGACATTTCCCGATCTCTGTGTCTCTATCCCTCTCTCGATCGACATCGTCGGCGTCATCGTCAAATTGGTGTGCGCTGCAAGCTGCAATCACTTTTTTTTGCATCATTCCTATTTCATCACTCGTTTCGTCGTTTACTCATTCATACCCGTTTCGTGTGTTCGGCTCATTCAAATTTATTGAAAAAAATACTCATTTGCTTCAGAGAATTAGTTGTTGTTGTGATGGCTTTGATAGCACACACAAACGTAGGCACTTTAACATCTGTTTAGACACCGCGACGTATCAGGAATTCACACAATTTACCGAAACCAATCAAGCGCGCTCATACACGGTATACACGACCGAGATAAACAATCATTGTCGTTTTGCGTGGAGTTTGAGGAACGAGGAACGAGATGAAACAGAAAAATGTAAACAAACATCTTCATTGTGAAATGTTGAGATGGAGTCGGCGAGCGGTGAGACCAAATGTGTGATCGATTTCTCATCAATATTCAGTGACCACAAACAATGTTCATTAGCATGTAAATTAAGCAATTTATTTAGAAAACTAAATTGAATTTCACGCAAATTTATTGCGGTGCGTTTGCTCGCGCTAACGGCTTTCCAAGCTAAATGAGTTTTTTTTAAGTATGTTCAGGTTCCATTTTTGGATAGACGGCTTGATTGTTGTGGTTTTTGTTTCTGTATTCTGACCCTTTGCAGTGGCTATCAAAGTTCATAACAGCAAGTTCATAACATGAACTTCGAACTAAGAAGCAAAATTTTTTTCGCTGAAATAACAAACCAAATGCCAGTGGCAAAGGGTGAATGCCATAAAGAATTCACTTTGCTTATGCTCTGTATCATGTTTTGAACCAATGGGTGAAAAAAAATCGCTTCGCGAAGAAGCAATGGCAGCGATAAAAGAATTGGCATGAAATAAGTGCAATTGTCGATGCATTAAATCGATTTGCTACTGCTGCTGTCCGGATGCCGGCGCACATTTTCTGCGAAACATACGTGTGTGTGTGTGTGTGTGTGTGTGTGAAATTCAATATGTGGACCGAATATAATAAATTTCCTTTTGTGCTACTTGCAGTCGCCACACCGTGCAAAATGAAAACCGTCAAGATGAGAAAGGAAGAAAGAATTGAACGAGAGAAAAAAAACGTACATAAATTACGCATTCACTTGCATACACAAGCCTTCGCCATTCATCACATGCATGTCTATGTGTTTACGATACAGAAAAGAGACGAAGAAAAAAACGCACAGAGTCAATTCAAATTGAAACGAATCCAACTATTATTGTGCTGCTGTGAGTAGCTCTACCACGGCTCTAGTACTATGGCAATCATAAACCGCATGTGTATATTTTTACACATATTCGGTCGATTGACACGAGACAGAGCGAGAGAGAGAATGAGAAAGAGAGAGACTAAAACAAAAACATCCATCCGACGACAGTTCGAACAGCAACAGCGGTTCGATTCATTCAATATCAAGCAGCAGCAGCAGCAGCGAAAACAGCACACAAGACAAACGCCACACAGCACCAGAGCTCAACACAACGCAAAGCAGAAGCAAACAACCGAAAGAGAGACGGGCAACATACAACAAAATGAGAACAAAACGAAGGCATTACTTAAGCTTCATATATGAGTGGAGCGCGTGTGCGCGAACGCCTTTAACATTTCTCACAGGCCACGATCGTTTCAGTTACAATTCGAATTCGGTCGGTAAATGTTGTGTACGATGTTTTCGCGTTTGTTTTTAAATGCTACTACACTGATACAAACATTTTTTCTTTCTCATTACGTTCATCTTTACGAATATCGAATGCCGTGATTTGGTTTTTGGTCTTTCCGTTTTTCGTGTATTTGGTTTTTGGGATTTTCGAGAGGGTTTGTGTCGATTTGTTTACGAATTTCTTTTTTAAGCTACGGCAGCGACAAGAGATGTGTGTGATGCGGCTCCGGTTAATCAAATTGCTAAATGTGTGCGCATCATTTGTTGTCTCAATGAAAAACACATGTGAATTGTGATTTGTTGCTGTTGTTGTTGTTTTTTGTTCGGTTTTGGTTTTTAATTTCGATTTTCTCTGCGCCTGCGACTGCCGTACGATTCTATATGTCATTTCTAACAATAAAACATTAGTAATTTGATCCAGTTTGTGCTTTGTGGACACGTTCTTGCGTGCACCATGCCACACATTTTGTGTATGGCTGTTGACTGTGGTTGATCTCGTGACGATCGCGTGCTCCTTTCAAAAATCATCTCGCATTTTGGTGTGCTTTACTTTGTGTATTTCGTTTGCATCGATCATATTTTTCTGCGTTTTTAAGCACGCACGCACACTCGCACTCTTCGTGCTGCGACATAAACGCAAATATTTTTTTTTCTGTCTAATATTAGCTCCGCAAATATGGTCATTTCCAAGTATTGTTGCCGTTCTGGTTTTTGTTTAGGCCTCTCTTCGCTGTTGCCATTGTTGTTGTGGTTATGCGCACATTTTGCGAGAGCATAAGATCGAAGTGAGCAGGAATCACAGTAGCTTTGCCAAGATTGATACACACAGCGCACACACAGTACACATACCAAAAAAAGATCGCTATGAAATTCATGGACAAAAGGAGAAAAAAAAAATTCTCGTACATTCCGCAAGCTTGAAAATGTTGTGTGCTGAGTGCCAGTGGAACAATTTGTAAGAGCGTAGCACAGTGGCATTTAAAATCGGACGGTAGTCGAATCCATCGATCGGAACGAATAATAAAGAAAAATTGCGTCTACGTTTTTAATAATTTTAGTTTTCGCTTCATCAAATTATCTCAGTGTACAGCGATTTTTCTGCTCTCTCACAAGTTGAACTATGTTGAATAGTGAATTTGGCCGGAAAAAAGAAGAATCAGAAGAAGCAAAAAAAAGTACTGAATTATCGATCCATAGATGGATCCAATTAAATTATGTGCGCTCAATAGTTGGGTGTTTGTTGTGCATTTTATACGAGAAAAAAAAAATGAAGTTTTCTCATTGATTTTAATTAAATCTCCGTGGGATTTCTGAGTGTGTTGCGCAGTGAATAAATCATGTTAAACATTGAGTTTTGTGGGTAAAAAAGCGTTCAATTTTCAATTTACTTGATTTCGTTTCAGCGTCGAGATTTTCAGTTCGAGATACAGTGTGTAGTTTTTTTTTTTGGTAATAGGCGAACCGCCTCGTGTTCGCGCTATCTCAACACCAAAACGTTATTTATACAATAATTCACCGCATTTATAAAGGACCAATGTGCATTTCGTGTACGATTGAAATTTTGTGTGTGAAGTGTGAACGACCCGAACGAAAAAAATATTAAATAAACCGATAAAAATCAAGACAAGACCGAAAAAAAAAGAAAAAGAAAAAGTAAATAAAATACGAATCGATCGACAACCTGCCGTTGCATAAATCAAAGTGATTATTTTATGTGTGTGTGTTCTTTCTGTGCTGTGCAATACCAACAACACTTAACTCAAAAAGCCATTTGTGCGCTTACTGCGGTTTGGCACATTAAAAAGTCAAACCAATCGAATTAACACTTTCGATTCTCTTTCCAACTAAATTGCCAGATTTCAACGGTGTTTATATGTATGTAAACAGTGTTTAATTTGTGTTTATTTGAAAGCGAGAAATTGTTATCGCGGCTGGGCGATTTAAAAATAGAAGACACATAATTTTCTACTTAGCCGCCGAGTGAAATTGATGATTTAAGCTGATTTTACAAGTATATAAAAACAATAGCAAACCGATATCAACTTCAACAGCATTCATCAAATCAACTGAAATATCAAATCACCGCATAGATTTCACGGTAAGTTTCATTTTTAAAATTACTTGTTTACTTATTGCTGGGTATAATCGATAAATATAGCCATAATATTCGATGCATCGACTTCTCCATTTCAAAAACATATTATATTTATTAGTATCTCGTTTTCGATGTTTATTCATGTCTTTTGGCCCAATTAACGGTGAATTAACTCGGAATTCGTATTCCGATGCGCAGAATATACTTTTGTTTACCAGCCGCTCACACACACACACACAAACACGAAATTCATTTTCGTATGTTTTGCGCGTGACGCACACCCAAACACCGAATCATCATCATCATTCACACTAGGTGTGGATAATATTGATGTTTTTTTTATCGCCGCGTTACATCTGATTACGGATGAGGTAATGCAATATTCAAGCGCATTTTCAATGTGACTTTGAGAACGCAAACCGATTCTGATGGTTGCAATACACCAAACCTCTCGCTTGATTTATTCATACTATATCCGATTGAAGGCTCTTTCCATTGCTCATTCACACTCAACAAACATAATCTGTTTGACTTTGAAATCGTTACTGTGTGTGTGTTTTATTTATAAAATCAAGATTACTTGCGTTATTTGATATCGATTTCGAGTTCATTTTCGATATTTTTACGGCAGCAAAAAATCGAATTCCAATGGCTTTTTTATTATCATGAAGAAGAAAAAAACTTGATAAAAAACTTTCTTTCTTAAACAACTACGATCACTAAATGACGACGATGACGACGACGACGACGGGCAGCGAGTCACGGCGACTCATACACACATATGTATTTTCGTTCAGAGAACTTGTTTCGTCAATTTACGTCGTAATTAGATATCTATTTATTATTGTGCAGCGGCTATGAAACGTGAACGCATGAATGTCATGCTCATGTCACAAACAAATCCAAAAACAAACACAAAAATATTGGCTTTACCGCAGAAAATAAAACGACGGTGGAAAACAAAAATTGAATAACATTTTAGGTGGCAAGCGAAAAAGAAAAAAAAATTCGAGAACCGAACAACAAAAAATGTACATTCGAATCAAATATGTGGAATTTAGATTGCAGCGTTTAAAATATGGAAATGTATTTGTATGTATTCCCATTGAAATAGAATAGATATGGTCAGCAGTCATGAGCCGAATATGTTGATTTGTTTTCGTAATCGGCTTCAAAATGTGGAGAAAAGAGAGAGAGAGAGAGAGAGAGGGAGAGAGAGGGAGAGAGAGGGAGAGAGAGAGAGAGAGAGAGAGAGAGAGAGAGAGAGAGAGAGAGAGAGAGAGAGAGAGAGAGAGAGAGAGAGAGAGAGAGAGAGAATAACAGAGGAAAAGAGGGAAAGAGAAAACATATCGAGAATGAAACCGAATCTATAGGAATCATGTCATTTTCGACAATACCTGAATAGGCTCGGCTCGTATTCTGAATTTGATCGTGTGTATGAATGAATGGAAAAATGAAGTCAAAAATATCACAAACATCATTATACATCAGCTGTGTGTGCGGTTCAAACAGTGCATCCGTTTCATACAATAGATAGAGAAAAAAGCATTGCCATGAGATACTGAATGATTTAAATTCAACCAGACTATTTTTTACCCTTCATCCACTTGATACTATACTGTTTTTGTCCCTTCACTTTTTATGTCCCATTATCCAGATTTTTCGCAATATCTCGTACATGTTTATTTTTTGCACTATCACAAAAACACGCATGATGCTGCAATTCAAGGAATAACATAATACGCGGCAGTTGCAATGAAACCAAACACAAACAAAAAAAGTTTATTCCATTCGATGATATGTTCTTTTTCTATTTGTGTTGTTCAACAGTGAAATTGTAGAGCGAAAAAAACAACAAACACGACCAATAACGAGTTTCAAGTATTTTTTCTCGGTTCTGCATTTCAAAAAATAACAACCAAAACATTACACACGCAAGCATCGTCAAAAGATTTATTGTGTGGCCGGTCAGTTTTTCTGCAGTTTTATTGTTACGGTTATGTGCGAGTGTACTTGAAAATGAAAAATAACTCTCACTCTCTCTCACTCTCTCTCACTCTCTGACTGTTGAGTAAACAAAAATACGCAATTTGTTATATTGCCGAAAACTGGTTGAAAAATATCACCAGATAGACTCATTCAATGTTTTGTGGAAAACGGGAATAGCATCAAAATGAAATCCTCTCATACAAATGGGTTTTTTGAACAATTCCAATACATTTTTTTGTTATTGTTTGAGGCGCTTTCGCATCTCCAATCAATCAATGGTCATAATTTTGTTACGCTCTATTTTTTGGTTCGATTGTGAATGAATGAACGAACGGAGAACAAAAAAAAATGCTCAACGTCAAGTCTATCTCTCTCAGTCTAAATTTCACCGACACACATACAAACGGCGAAAACAATATGCTAATTATTCCGGGCTGTCGAGCAATAAATTAGCCTCGAACAATATGCCAATGCAATCAAGTCAATGTTTGATATCTAAAATTGCATATTTTGCCTCCTAAAACAATAGGCCAATCGAAACAATGCCCTCACTATGTGCTGGAATGTGCACACTCACTGCACACTGCACACACTCACACACGAAGTACACAAACACACATGGGAACGACTCAATCAAATCATCGATATCTACTTCCGATAATGTAATTGATTCAACTCAACCAAATATGTAATCCGGTGAATGTTATTCAAATTTATTGTATTGATTTACTACTTTGCTTCCTCTCTCGAAGTGCGAGCAAGATAGACACACAGAGAGAGAGCCATGAATGGCCGTTTTTTTTTCTCGTTTCACACGAATCTTGCGAGTGTAAGTTCCGAGTGGAAAATTCAATTTTATGATTTTGTTTATTGATGCAACAACGAGGTTCGAGTATTGAATTTCGATTCCAAATATTGATTTTATCGAACGAGCGCCAACACATTGAATCCACACTCCGAAAGATAGACACAATGTAGCCGATTTTCACTAGCCGACCACGTCATTCAGTTTTTTTTTCTGCTATGTTGTTTCACCTCTCTCTAGAGAGACGGAAAGAACCTGAACGAGAAAAAAAAACACCACAGTGAGTATGTGGAAAGTGTTGGCCACCAGCAAAATATACATTGATACCAAACGACATTTACATTGCCAGACAATTCAACAGCCCACACAGTTACATTGGGCTGGAAACTTTATTTCTCTTGTGAAACAGGTTACGATAAATCGCTATTCACAATTGCAATGAACAAGAAAACTCATTTACGAGAGAAAAGAGCAAAAGAGATTGGAAGAGAGAACTCCATTTCGATGCAATTTCATTCAAGACAATTTGTCTAAGTTAACAAATGAGCCGATTTCCATGCTGACTTTTAGCTTCGACGCGGGTTCAAAATCTAATCAAATAAATGGCCTGTGTGTTTGTGTGTGCGTGTGAGTGGAACAGGGAGATGGAAACGGTAGGGAAAATGGGCAGATGAAAGGGCGAATGGGATTGATAAATTGGTGATTAAAGCGTAATTAGTCGATTGAATTTTTTGTTTTTTTGGACACATAAACACACACACACACACCACACGAGTGAGAAGAGCAATCTGTTGAATGTTTGCTGGCTGTGCGCTAAATCAAAGATTTTCTTTTCGCTTTGCGGCCCGTACACCGTGTGAATCATTTCGCTGGAATGAGTATGCATGTTGGCTGCCAAATGAGTAGTCGGTAGTATTGTATGGGCGATAAGAGTCGAGAGAATGAAATGATCATGGCAACACACATTAATGATACTGTCAGAGTTTGGGCCGCGAGACCAAATAAAAGCTTGTTCTCGCGTGCGCGCAAGAAGACAAATACATATGTTACAAATTAGTCGAATAGTTAAAAGAGCGAGAACAGGCGGCGGCGACGACGACGACAAACAAAAGCGGCATATCGTTGACCTCTTGACACTAAATACGATCAAATGCCATTCCTGCTTTAATTCCAATTAAATTGCCAGTGAGCGAATATATGGTAACTTTGAGAGCATGATTTGAATTCGAGTCGTAGCAAATAAAACACGCCAAATGAGTATAATATCGAATACGGGCTCCTCCGCCGTTATTGCATTACCATTTGTTTTATTGCTTGAACTGAGAATCAGTCAATTCCATTGAAATGGTTTTTAATGCGTACTGGGGCGTCTGTATTTCGGGTATTGAATGGCGCTAAAAACAACCGTTCTGAGAAGACTCGATCAAAAAAAAAATACACAAGAATGGAATGTAAAGAATCATGTTGATATTTGCTGCAGACAAAAACGATTCGCCTAATAATATGTTTCGTTTTGGTGAATTTCCCATTGCGCCAACCACTTCAAACATAATCAATTTGAATGAAGCATAAAAATTTCATTTAATTCGTTATTCTTCTTTGCCAACAAAATCCATCTCTTTTTTCGTCGCTGTCGTCGTTGTTGTCGAAAACAAAGGCCGCGTTCGCATTCATGTGCTAATTTGCATCGCGTCGTCGAATGAACGTCGAGCAGAAACAGAGATAAAAAAGGAAACCTGTTATTCGAAGCATTTCAGATTGCAATATCAATGAGAGATGAATGATGATGATTATTATGCTGTATGATTTTATGATAACAACAATTACAATGGTCTTTATGGTTTATTATTCCATCCCATGGTAGCTACGCATCATCGTCATTTCCATTCGCTTGGAATTTTTCGGCAATGTCGACTCTCTGAACGAATGCTTTCATTGATTTTTCGATCGAAATGAATTACGTGTTTTCTTTACGACTGCAGCATTGATCATATCATTTTATGTATGTGCACATGCATGTATGTGTATGTGATATAGCCAATAATTTGCCTTTGAATACATGCACGATAAGCATAATTAGCGTGAGATGAGAGATGCGCAAAAACCGCAATTTACTGCCATTTCATTCAAACAAACCATCGATCAACGGCGTGTACGACGCAAAAAGAGCACACGTTCATGCAACCTGCGGTTGAAAATGCAAACCTGCGAATAATACAACTGTAAATAAGTAATAACTTTTAAGTACTATGTTGTTGGTTTTTTTTTCTGTTGGCTCTGTTTCTCTTTCTCTTTTAATCTCTTCATCGTTTACATTCAATAACCAACACACAAAATATCCAAACAAATTAAATTTCAGTCCATTTCATGTCATGCGTAAAAATACGATAAATTGAAAACTTTCTTTTGGCTTAAAAGCAAACGAAACTGTTTTCATTTTCACTCTCACAAAAGTGCAAACGTCTTGGCCAGTGCAGCCGCCGTCACCGCCGCTGATGCTGCCAACGCCGTTTGACATGGTGTACGATACCATAAAAGAATGGTGCATAACAACAGACAGCTCTCGCGCACGTCGCATTTTCGTTTTTCAATATACTATGTGATTTCCTTCCATCCGTTAATATATTCAGCGTGTATGATTACAAGCAATTCAATCGCTTCAAGAAAGTAAAACCATTCAATGTAATACACCGCACTCGACATTCAACGAGCCGATTTAATTTATGGTACTACTTCTTAGTTCGTTTCTTTCTCTCTCTCTCTCACTCTCTCTCTCTCTCTCTCTCTCTCTCTGCGCTTGGGTTGCTTTGTGGTACATTTTGCATGGCCCACAAAATTTTTCGCCCGATCATCGCGTATCGGCGTTGTAATGCCATGTCATTTTCCTACGTTATTTCGCGGGTCGTCGAATCGAACGTATTCAATTTGGGAAAGAGTGTGCGTGTGTGTGTGAGTGTTGTAAGACAAACGCACACAAACCGGATGACAATCACTGGAGATGTTAAATAACATCATGTACTTTTTGTCCAAAATAAAGACAGAAAAAAGAATCCAACCGACGAAACAACAAGCTGTGGAAAGCCCACGGTTTGTTTCAGTTTTAAGTTTCAGCACCAAATATGAAGATGATCCAATGGTATGTAACTAATTGAACGAAATGACCGACGTTATGTTGTTGTTGTTTTTTTTTTCTCTTTCTTTGCTGTCTTCACTCCGTCTTCTTGTGTAGTAAGTACAATTGGAAATGAGTGAATATTCAGGACGTCGATATGGTTAATTTACTTGTAGTTTCTTTTGTTTCCACTTGCTGGTTTTGTCGTCGCTCATTGAATATCGATGTGAAGCTGACTAACGACAGCTGTGTAAAGCGCTTGTTGGCAAGTTCCGATTCCAATGACAATTTCTTGGCTCGATGACTTGCCTGCTTTGCTGGCTGGCTGGCTGGCTGGCCCAAGCTTGTTTGCTGGAAATGCCAGTTTTGCGTGAACGTAATCGACCATACATCCCACGATTCGTTCGAAAGAAAGAAAAAAAACCAACCATTCTGTACTCCAACATAAACTACGCGCGACTATCAAGTCGAAACCTACATAAAATATTCATCTAATTGATTGTTTAATCGAACGAAATTTGCCGTTTTTTCAGTTGTTCGAGATTTGGTTGGACGATGCTAATTCCAGTTTCTTATTCAATAGTGGGCACATAACATTATCAACAGCGGAAGTTCTGAGTCATTTATTTCGTTTCTTGCTCTTCACGGAATGACCTCGATGTTTTGTTTGCCTCAAAGAGGTTTGAATGGAGTACTGAAGAGTTCCATTCCGTTTGTTATTCCATCACACTGTGGCAATCACAATTAAAAATACGATTTGCCCGGTTCAAATGGATTTAATTGTCAATTCCACATTCTATTATTGACATTCAAGGGAATGACACACACAGAGAGAGAGAGAGATTCATTCATCAATCGCATCTATTGGCAATCTTCAAAAATCGTGTCCAATTACATCAAAAAAAAAACCCGAGAGATACGGGTTTGAATGGAAAAATAACAAAAAAAAACGGCACCCGCAATCATCATCGTCGAGCTATACATACAAATACTCGAAATTATACAATAAATATTTATCTCATTTCAAGTACAAAGAGTACGTCTTATGCTACGGGCTATTGTTCATGTGACCACGAAATGTCTTTATTAAGTAACAACCAACCAACAATATCGTGTACCATCCGCATGAACATAAAACATACGAAATAAATAAAGAAAAACACACTCACTCACTTTCTCACACTGACTTGGCAATTCTGTTAATTGAACTTCGAGCATCATTCGAAGCTGAAAGGAAAAAAAAACAAACCCATTGAATGCCAGCAAATATTTATTCTTTACGAATCAAATTGAAGTTGTTTTGACTTCATTCGGAAGACCGCAAATAAATCCAGCACTGAATCGTTCTATTCTTAATGTAGTGCGCGTGCACGCTCGTTCGCTCGCACATCGTTGATATAATTGTGCAGAAAAAAAGTCAATTTTTATCAAAACAACGTCGTTTATTTAGGCGGAACCTTCACGCTTCTGAGAATAGATTTCTATTGTTATTGCGTGTATTTTCCGTTTTTTTCTGCGTTCTTTCTTCATTAAATTCCAAAAAATTTGTCGAATATTCATTTTGTTGGGCATCTCATTAAACTCGCTAAAATATTCAATTAAAAACTGACTACATGCTGTTTTTTTCTTCATTTCAAATCAATTTCTTCGTAAGAAATTCATCGATTGTTCTTTGGTTAATTTCTCATTTCGAATTCGTTTCTGGCATTTGAAATTCGTTCTTAGCATCTATTTTGTTTCGACAAAACGTGTGTGTGTGTGTGTGTGTGTGTGTATAGTGAAACTGATTTGTAATTCGTTAGACGATTTAAAGAATGATTGTTGGCTCAGCGGGATCTTTGCTAGAACAATTAGGCGAAGAGAATTAAAAAGGCTTTGTTGGTCTAACTCGTGCAAAAACCGATGGAGGAATGAAAAAAAACACACGATATAAGCGTGATTCACTCAAATCGAAGCGATTACAGGCCAAAGTGGTAGAAGTGCTATGGTTTTTTATGATCTATCGAAAAGGTAATAAAAAACGACGCCAATGTGGACGGATCATGAATTGCAATTATCGTAATTTTATAAACACTAAAATTTACTTTGATTCTGACAAAAAGAGAGAGAAAACAACACATCGCCGAATCGTAAGCAATTGTAGACGATATACCTCATTTCGATCATGACTCAGTATGTCCGTGAACTTTTTTTCCCGTTCATTGTTTTTCCCGACAATTCAAACGCTGGATTGGAATCAACGCGATCTTTCGGCTTGAAAGTGCATTCGACACATTTTCTTTTATTTCTTCTTCATCATCGTGTTTTTTTTTGTGATGAATTACTAGAGCGCATTCTAAGAGTGCTTGTGTGATTAATTTCACTTCAGCCTTTGAATCAATTCATTCCCATTAAACGTAATTTTACCTGTATGTGCCGTGTTGTTTTCCAAGCCATTCGAATTTGCTAGCTGTAATTTGTGCACCTTCATTCAGCGAATGTAGTTCGCTAGGTCTATTGCTCTCACTGTGTGTGTGTCTCGGTGTGTTTCTCTTTGCAGCGGGTTACAAAAGCCGGTATTTATGTCATGTACTAAATGCTAGCTATCATTTTGTTTGAACATGAACTTTTTTCTTTGTATATTGCTGTAGACACAAAAAGCCGCGCGCACAACAAACACCAAGCGACACGAAAATGAGGGAAAAAATATATATATATAAGAAATATTAAATTTCTTATTTGTGTTCTCATTTTGGTTTCGTTCATTCATTCGTTTTTATTTTTGTTCCTTTCTTTGCGCATTGCTAATGATGAAAGTCTCGGTATTCAAGCGCGCATAATAGTGACGATAGAGAAACGATGGCGGAGAAAAAGAGGAAAGTTTCCAAACGAACTCTTTCATATGAGCGTTGTGTTTGTGTGCTGTTGTTTTTTGTTTTCGCAATGAAAATAAAAGAAACTCTATGAAGAGCCAAGAGAAACGATCATCATTAGTACGAATGTGTTTATGTTGAAAATGCGCCCGATGATTGCAAAAGTGAAGTGGTAAAGCAATCAATTGTATTAGTTCCATTTAGAATTTTGCACAACAACACACCCAAAGCATAAGTGAAAGAGAGTGAGATTCAAGGCATCAACAAAAGGCTGAGCCCCGAAGAAGAGAAAGAAACTAATTCATCCATCACATTGCAATTATAGTGCTTGGGCAGTGCTGTTTTTCCAAAGCTAAATCTGAAATGACAGACGATTTCAGTCCTTGGAGAAATCAACAAAAACGTTTTCCGCCATACAACACATTCCATTTTCGATTGGATTGCCTCACTGATTTTGCTGTGAAACCACTCGTCAACACACTGTGCATGGGATATGTTTGTCATACAAAAACCGAATAAATCGTCGGCAATCGAAGGAATTCAACATAACAAGAGATTTATTGATCATGTCATTTTGCATGCAATTCATGACCCAGTTCTCCCCCCCCCCTTCTTGAGATGATGAGATGATGTTCGCCATCGAGACAGTGAAAAATCACTCTGTTTGCGCAAAACTTTAGCAATATTATTAAACTGAGAATGTTTGGTTTAAATTTCATTTGAACTGTGCTATAGCATTAATTATGCATTAGCCACCCCGACCGAAATCGGAACATAAATTCGAATCGATGGTGTGTGATTGTCGACCACAGCCAGGCACTAGGCTCGATGCGTTTATTTGTTCAAATGATAAATGAGCACACATTTCAACTTTTCCGCTGGTTTTTCATTGCATTTGCTCGGGTTCCCAGCAACACGATTCATCTCTCTCTGCCTCACTGTATGTGTGTTCGTCGTTTGTTTTTTTTTCCTTTGTGCCATCCGCAATGGTCAAACAAAATATTGCCGTGTTTTAGCATATAATTATCGCATTCAATGTTCATTATTACCGCACAACCGATTGGTCAGACATTTGTATTCAACTATTGATTGCACATTAAATGTGTATAATTTGGTGTTTGCCCATTCAAATTCATTACATGCGCATCGCAATCGCATATTCGACTCTGTGATCCACCGAACACGATGTTAATGACGAGTTGCATTTATTCAATTGCATGTAATTTCAAAAGTCGTCCACAAATTGTGAGTGAAGTTCGCAGAATGTGTTCTATTGAACATGAATCGCATTATTCGCTTTTAAAACTCGACTAAATATACGTCTATTTGGAAAATTAAGCCAATGAGACCCCATTGAAATTGAATGGCCGAATTTGCAAATCGGTTTTTTTTTTGCTGTTATGATGCGTTTCTGGGTTAATTCAGTCGTAGCGAGAGGAAAAAAAACAAACTCACTTGATTTAATTGCAATAGAAAATGTAAAAACGATTTGACCAGGTTAATTACAGACTACATTTCCACCCATTAAACATGTCCGTTGTGCAGTTGGATTAGCATTTTGATCAAATTTAACTGAGCTTCGGTCGTTGTTGTTGTTTTTTTTTCTTTCTTTCTTTCAATTTCTGTTTCGATAGTAATTGATTCGGATACTGTTTCGACTAAATGTGTCGAGCATGCATCGAAAATATATACGATGCAGTATTGGGCTGCTGACGAACGAATCATTATCTGGCTTCGATATGTACTTGAATTTCATCGCTTGTTGTTGATTTCGAGTGTGTGTGTGTCTGTGTATCGGTACCTATTTTTGGAATTCTGGTTCCGGATGTCAATTGTCGTGTTTGTTTCTGTTTGAAATGCGTTTACGTTCGGCTTCTTCAAGCCATTTTTGTAATTGGCGTGTATCATCATCGATTTCGAATGCACATTTCATTCGTGCACGGCAAGCAACGTTGTAATCAAAATGTGTTCATGTAGTTTATATGGTCGTCATTCATATCAAGACACACGTAATCAATCAATAAATAACAACAGCCCATAGAAATGGTTGCGATGAACAAAAAGCAGCGCCGATTCATGTTTTTTTCTTTCCTTCTCTTTCTTTCTTCCATGGAGAAAAACATACATCGTATTTCTTAACGCTGTCTTTCGATTGTTACATTCGAATTGGAAACAATACAATGTTCCTTTTTCGTCATCGGAACGTTTCGATTCGATGAAGTTGTCGATGCGCATACACACCGCAGTAAAAGTAATATCGCAACTTCACCCAATAATTCACACAATATCTCTCACATCATCGCAGTTGAGGCGCATTATATATTCACAGCGACTAGCTACTGCGAATTGCCACTAAATACATAATGATCATAATGTAGCTCGTTAGAAAACACGATTGGAATAGTAAATTCTAAGGAATTGAACGATAAATCAGCATGGTTGGTTTTTTAATTATTTTGATGAGGCTTCAGCGATGAATGGAAAGAGACGTGAGATGATGGAAAAAAAAACATCGATTCATTTCGAATGAAAAGCAAGAGGCAGAAAGAATCCATGCAGAATAAAACCATCACACAGGCGAAATTCAAATCGAATGTCATGAATCAAAATCATTGAAAGTCTTTCGATCCGCAACAATGGTAAAATGGAGAAAGAACCGAAAGCGCCATTGATGAAGATACGTTCGCCATAATTTTTGGCTAATTAAATGTGAATACATTTTGTTGTTAATCCGAAGCCATAGCAGTAATCCAGTTTTAAAACGAAATTTACATAAATATTTGCTGAAGCTTCATACTGTGTGTGACTGACATAGTATGATATCGGTTTGATGGGAAATCGAAATTTTGGTTCGTTTTGACACGAATGCATTAAGAAAACACAAATTAGACACACATAAAAAAATAAAAATGTGGCATTTTAATCGTTTATTCTCGCTCTAATGAGGCAATTTTGGTTGCTTGATATAGAAATTGTGTGTGTATATGATGGCAAATGAAATTTATCATAAAAACAAATCACGGGAATTCGGAAATAGTGTGTTTCGAACAAATTCTGTGCGCGTGTGCGCCCAAGTGATAGAGAAAGGCATGGGAGAGATTGGCGTGAGCGATAAACTGCGATGTTGATTCAAGAAAGAGATTTATTCGTCGAAATTTTGTGGTAGTGAAAGAAATCACTATGAATTTCGCCCAAACCATATTCAAATCAAGATTGAATCGGCTGGCTGGCTGGCTGGCTGACTGCTTTGGTTATACGTTCCAAATAGACAGGGCAATTTGCTTTGATAAAGCCACGGAAAGTGATATCCAGCGAAAGACCACATGTGCACGCTCTTCTGTAGCCCCAAGTTCAACATGCTTTGTGATTTGGTATTTGATTTCAACAGTGATGATACAAGCCATTTCTCTCTCTCTCTCGCTCTCTGCCTCGTTGATCGAGTTTTGTGGTCTGTTTTCTGTCTGTTCACGATGCAGTTCTCGTGTGCATCTTTCTTTCATTCAACAATCCGTTACTTCTAAGTTACACACATCGAGCGCGACTCGCGCGTTTTATTGTTTGTTATTCTTGTTTCCGCTTTGCGCTTGTTTTCCTTTCATTTGTTGTTTACTTTGGATACGTATGGTTTTTTTTCGGTTCGTTCGTCTTTGTTTCGTTTTGGGTTCAATCGTATAGTCTATATTCGTGGTGCGTTCACATGTGCATAATCCGATGAACATGCTTATATTTACATTCCATTCCGCTGGCTTTGTAATTACTGGTGCATATTGTACTGGCGCGCGCGCACCCGATATGCTATACCAAATATCGTAATGTTACAAAACCAAACCATAACATTCTACATATTTTTTTCCTTTCTTTCGATTTTTTTTTCCATTGAAATCGAAGTGAAATGAAAACACTCTTATACGTTCTACTTTCATCTTTATCTTGCTCAACAATTTATGTTGCATGGTTTGCTTTCTGTCAGATTTTGGTTGGTTGGTTGTTGCTGCTTTTTTTTCCTTCGTTTTGGTAAGTAACTGTTCCGAATGGATTAAATTGCTGCTTCAACAAATCACTTTGAAATATCGATGGCAATTAACCGAACAATGTCTTTCTCAAGTGGCGGAGCGAATGTCTTATTTCGGTCGCCGTGTCGTGTATTGCATGTTGTTGTTTTTTCATTCATTCTGTCGGTTTGAGCACTTCGAGTTGACAATAAAGTAGATGTTGATAACGACGAGAAGTAATGAATCGGTTTGCTTGAGTTTCATATTGTGTGACACACGTGTAAATGGGAAATGGTGTTTGTTGATCTCTTCATTTGCGCGAAAGTCGTCGAAGCAATTGAACACCACAACCGCTACAAAAGTCGTTTCAATCAAGAAACAGCAGTGGCGGAAGTCATTTTCGATTGTATGTGTATGTAATCGTTTGGCCTCTATTTTCAAAGAGCATATTTGCAGGCAACTCTATGCAATTTGAATATGTGGATTGGAAAATTGTCTTATCTCAACATTTTGAATATAAAGTATAGTTCTAGCGCTTGAATAGGATCAAATCACGCGTCTATTTTAAGTTTTGCCATAATCTAATTCGATCAATTTACGGTTAAACAAACGGGCGAATGCATTGAACGCAAAATAGAACGTTGATAATGATGTAATTCACCGCTCGCCAAATGCGAATGACATGGAATTGAAATAGAAATAGACGCAAACATAAAGCAAGCCAGAGCGATCAACGCCGAAAGAAATGAAAGGAAATCAAAATTATTGTGTACAAAATGATTTGAGAGTTCCATCTAATTAGCTTTTGTATCAGAAAATGTGAATTGATCTCGCTGTGAAAACTGGGACAAACATCACATAAACGGGCTTCAACAACAACAACAACATAATATTCTAAGCTGTATTTTGCATTCACCGCAAACAGAGTTCAAGCAGTTCATATCAAGTGAATGCAAAACGTTCGGTCGCTCTCCATTGTCGACCACCGTTACGAGTCGAAAATGTCAGTTTACAGCATCAATAAAACATTCAAGCTGTAGAATGTTTTATTTGTAATATCGTTATCAATTCGAGTTTCTTTTTTATTTCTTCAGCTTTTTTTTCCCTTCGAATAATCGCATGTATAGGAATAGCGGAGCCATAGTCTGTTATTCGCCTTTAGAAACACCGAAGAAAGAAAATATTATATTCAAACCGCAATCAAGCACTTGTGCTCTAATAAACCATTGCCATTCATATATGTTTGTGGTGCAGCAGCATAACTTTGAATTGCATTGTGTCTATTTGATCGCGATTTCCATTCCAGCAATTGAAGATAATTTGATTTAGTCGGTGGTACTTCATGCAGTCAAAAATTTTTTCTGTTGTATTCTCTCCTTCTTTTTATCTACAACAATTTATTGTTATTACAAGCGATTTTAATCCGTTATTTTGATCGAATTGCCGCTGATATGCAACGTCGACAACGGCCAAAGCAGCAGCTTGGCCGGAGAAGAGCCGAGTTTGAGAGAGCAAAAATTTTTCAATTACATTGTGCCTGATGGGTGGATTGTTCGCATATCAATCTAATAGAAATAGCATAAGGGCAGCTGGCCGTATGTGCCCAACACGCTCTCCGCGTCTCGTTCGCCCGCGTGTGTTTTTTTCCTTCGCTCTTTGACGATATTGCCCGAGGAATCATTTAATGTAATTTATTTCGCTGGAAGAGGCATACAGCAGACAACTGCCGTTTAGAAAATGGTCACCCGTTAATGATCTGTGTTACTGTGCTACTGTTTTTACAGTTTTTCGACATCAATTAAACCTTTTTTGTACCAGAATCGTAATAAAACCGAGTACGATTATTAAATTGCTACAGCTACTGGTTTTGAAAATCCTTTGAATCGCTTTTTTTTCCATTTTTGCATTTAACGAAGGCCTTTTTATTTGAATCGTTTTCCATTGAGACTGTTGTGAACGGTGACCACAGTGATATGATTCTTAGAAAGTACGGTTCAGTTGTCTTGTTCACTCGACATAGTTGCGGTTTCAAGTGTCTTTACTGCTTTGTGTCCCTATCTCATATGAGCCACATAAAAAAAACCCAATACCAAAATTATCACACAATCAATAAATTTATATGCACGAAACCGTTTTTTTGTTGTTGCTTTTGTTCGCATATCATTTTTACATTGTAGTATGCAACAGTTCTCATTGTGAACGAGAAAAGAATTGCCACGGACAAAAAGTTGGGCGAGATTAGCATTTCGCACACAAAGCACTTGATTTACACGGTTTTTTTGTGTCTACAAATCGTGCTCGAATCAAGTGAATAACAACAGCAACAGAAATTTGCTCATTCTTTATCAATCATACACTCGCTGCATCACGTATAGAAATATCTTATTCGCCTATTTTGCGGCCGATAACTCGTTCAATATGAACTGACCGGTAGTCAGAATGAGACAAACAAACTCAAACGACAGTAAAAACGAACAAAAAATACGCACACACACGTTGTTTTGTGTTTAAATTGTACTTGAGACCGTCGACGGTTCATAAGCAAATCACATTTCTTTTTTTTTCTGCTATATACGCTGTTTGTTTCTCCTATACGTGCCGTCCACACATCCGTACGCATAGCAGAAAACGACACGTATCTCTCAATAGCCCGGTACAGTGTATTGGAGCGATAGCGCTGTAGCTATTGCCCGTCGCAACGCATACACTGACACCAAAAGTCTTTATTAACAGTGTAACGGGTCGCCATATTGAAATATCGTCATTGTATCGAGAGAGTTCAGTTCAAGCGAATTAATTCTCTGCGTTCAAAACCGATATTTAACTATCATTTTCTTGTATTATCCTCAAAATCCTCAGTCACATTTTGAAAGTCATATCAATAACTGTGCAGTTAAATTGATTGTGAATAGTTTAAAACCAGTCAAAAGGTACGAGATTTATTGTGATTTCTTTTTTTTTTCTTCGTGTAACAAACATCAGCTGAGTGCTGTGTATTTTGCTTCAAAACAAAGAACGCAATTACAGTGAATATTTCTTCTTATTCTTCTTTGTCTACATTGGATGGAATTTTTTTCTTCACAGATTTGAAAAAGAAAACTAAAATGAAGTGGTTGTGCGTATTTGTGGCAATTTTCTTGACGGTCAACGCTCAAGATAATTTCTGTGCCAACGATGTTACGGCAAACTGCAATGGTCTCAAAGGTAAATGATGTTTTTCTCTCGGTTTCACCTTGTGTGGATGACGTTTTGTATGGTGTTGTGAAATTGCGTAGAAAAATCGAAAGAGAGAGAGAGAGAGAAAAGTGAGGTTAGGTGCTGTGACTCATATATTGATTTATTTTTCTACTGCAAAACTACAAACATGCCAATTGAAATTGTCATTTGCTGAGTGTGTGACTACGTTGTTTTTTTACGATGTTAATGAGAATTCAAATAAAATCGTTCTTTTTTCTGTTTCGTGTGGACATTTTCATTTTTCCATCGTAGACGGCATTGGCAATTGTAATGCAAACTTCTCTGGATTTTCGACGGGCATTGAACATGTTCAGGCCTATGCTAATGAGCAACTTTTGAAATCATATGATTACTTGCTTTTGGCCGCTAACTTCGGTACATATGTCAAGAATCGTCCAGGTTTTGAAAAACAATTCCGTGCATTGTCCGATTCAGCATGGGAACGTTCCATTGATTTGATTAAGCACATCACTAAACGTGGCGGACAACACAATTTTGCCAGACGTCGCAGTGTCACTGTCAGCACACAAGGAAAACGTGTCTCAGAACTCAACGAAATTGATGCATTGGCATTCGCTTTGGATACGGAAAAATCATTGGCATTGGAAGCACACAGCTTGCATGAACGATACTCACATGCCAATCATAAATCCCGTTACGATGCAGAGGTACGATTCACTGAATAGTGTTGTCAAAACCGACAATTTGGACAAATTATTCCTTGTTGTGTGCCGTAAAATGAAAAAAAAACCCTAATTCAAATTCAATTCTTGAAATGTTTCATTTTCCAGATGTCCCATTACTTGGAAGAGAAATTCATCGAAGACCAAGCCACAACCGTTCGCAAATTCTCCGGTTATGCCAATGATTTGCACCGAATGCTCGATGATGCGATCGACTCATCTTTGTCATTGTTCATGTTCGATGAATACCTTCAAAAACAATAAGAGGCTTACCGAGATTCAAAGCCCCAACCAGTTTTTTTTTACCCTACCAATTCGTTAAAAAATTTGCTGTGGTTTTTTTTCTCTATTTTTGTTCCATATTATATAGCCTTTATTGGATTCTATTTTACACATAGAAAGAATGTATATTAAACTTTGTATCACGTACCAAAAGACGAAGAGAGAAGTAGCGAGAGAAGTAGTAGAAATTCAGTTGAATAAAGTTTAGTGTACAATAAAACAAAGGAAATTTACTGTGTTTATATTTGTCAATTCAGTCTACAACGCATATTCTCATTAAAGTGTATTTAGATAAAACGCAAAAAAAAGAACACAAACAAACAACGTGATTCATTACGGCATGATAACGGAATGTGCAATCGAATGCATTTTATTTACGACGCATGAATGACAAAAGTGTGACTACGCCCGTTTGAACAAAGGATTTTGGAATTTCGACTGAACTTTAATGACCCGCCACTGTAAACCGGTCTCAATTACAACAATTAGTCATTTTTAGTAGATTTTTTAGTTCGATTTATGTGTTTGAACCAAAACATTTTGTTGATTTGATGAATATTTTTTATAGTTTCTGATGGCAACTTCAACCTAAGTGATTACGTAAGTGCGACGTGTATTCTAGGAATGTATTTGAAAATCATTTGAAACTATTACAGTGTACAATTTGTACTTGGGGGGGAATTCATCTTATCACTTCTATGAAAGAAAAAAAAATCCATCTACGTCATAATTGCGCATTTCTTTATTATTTTCCCAATAAAAATCATGATTTTTAACAGAAATTGTCGTTCGTTATCTCGATTTTATAGATCGTCAATTTATTGCTTCGACGCTCTTTGTGTTTTGTTGTCACAATGTGTCTGACATGTACTCGACATTATTGCAACCTTTTGTTAGCAACAAGCCATAGTTCATCCACTGGATCTACTTTCGCTTCGAAGAATCATAAGCAAATTTTTTTAATTGTAAAAGCGCAAAATGTGTCGAGATAATGGTTGAAAAACTGACATCGTGCATGATTGAGCGCATTTTTGAATGTGACACAATGGATTGATCTAGAAATGAGAGAAAGAGCAAAGAATCGGTCGAAATAAAACTCCGTATTCAAGTCAATGAAGTGAGTTTACTGGAGATGGTTTCTCCGAATCGATGTGTTGCATTTAAAATGAGCGAAAAAGCGTTTGTACCAAATCGAATAGTTGAAAACGTTTTTGTTGTCGCCACAACTTCTGTTTATGCATGAATAACTTTTCGCAGTTGCGGTCGGGGCGACAGCGATGCGAGATACATTTTATATCCATATATATTTTGTGTCGCACTTGGTTATTGGGATATTCCGTTTTGGTGTGGCTGTGCACTGCTGTTGCCAGCGTGTAATGCAATCGCCACAGCAGCAGCAGCAGCAGCAGCAGCAGCAGCAGCAGTCGCACATATTCGTTGAATCGCTGTCTCACAGTCACATATAACAATGATATGGTGATATATCTATGTTATTGTTTTTGTGCACGTTCGCGGTTGGTGTGTGATGCGCTGGATGTGGTTTTGATGGCTGTAGGTATACCGTCATCATATGGCGTTGCAATGCAAAGTTCATCCGAAATGATTCTCTCGCTGCTTTTTTTTGTAGCACAACGCAGAGAACGATCGACCGACCGAGCAAGAGAGCGAAAAATGTTGAGCGAACAAGTTTTCTGATTTATCTTACCTACCTTTTATGAACTTCGTATCACATCAGACCATTTTTTTCATTGTTTTTGTTGTTGTTGCATTGCTGTGGCCTGTTGTCGTTCATTTTGTTATTATTTTGTGTTTTGTCAACCGACCTGAACTCTTTCGCTCTCTCTCTCTCCCGCTCTATCCCTATCTTTTCCTGTGCACCATATCTTTTTTCTGTTGACGATTTCTGAGCGCATTTCCATTACATTGTTGCTTTTTACATAACAGCAACGTTGATATGTTCATTCAGTGTATAACAACGCGATGAAAAATACGAGCAAACAAATCACACGGAAAATTCGCGACTCTTTGCACATTCTTGTTGATTTTATTCGACAACTTCGATGTTGTTTCTTCGAAATTGCTTCTGGAATTTGCTTCACATTTTAATCGTTATACACTCCGTACAAAAGGTTGTACCGAATTACAATTTTGTTCGCTTTGTATTTGATTTTGTGTGCAATGTGCATACAGAGAAGGGGAGACGAATACAAAAACAACTAGCAAAACAGAAAAAGCTATGGAAACGCAATCAACAATCACAGCGACGCTTCACAGTAAATGCATTAAAAGAGGCGAGACACGAAACAAGCATCTTGTACGTGATGGATTCTCTGTTCACACAAAATTCCGTTCTCCTTTTTTGTGCATCCGTCTCACCAGCCAGCCGGAGCAGGAGAGACACGCAGAAAGAGAGAGAGAGAGACATACAAACACAGAGCAATCTTAAATTGATACGAAATGCGGAATGTTCTATGTGAATTTGGCGACTGCAGATTTCCTATCAATATTTCAAGAAAGTGTGAGCACAGTGGAAAGAGAAAAAGGAGAGCAAGAGACCAACACGATCATGAATAATTCTCTTTTTGCCCTTTCGCATCGCACACTCGATTCACAATGATTTTATTTGTTGTGCTTCGGAATCAATATCCGATTTGCTTCATCTTATTTTCCACCATAAAAAAAAGGAACGCCGAAAAGAAAGAAAAACAAAGACACTGAACGTTGAACCGGCCAAACTAAAATGGACTGCGCTTGATGATGAAGCGTATGGTTTTACACACAAGTCTAAAGTACATGAGAACCAATGTATAAACAAACATAGGATAAAAGAGAGAATGATGGTTTTATTTGTCCACGACCAACTTTTCGATCTTCATAAATAGAGAAGACGCGTCGACGGTGGACTGAAAAGATGGTGAAGTGCTGACAGTTAAAAGAAAAAATCAAATCCCATGCGAATTTTATTGAATATCTTTTTCGAAAGCACCTCAATAGAAAAAAATTCAAATTTTTCGGTCATAATAGATCGTTTTTTAAGTTTTCAAAAATTCCCTGCTCTTCTGCTGTGCTCGGTGCAACTTTTGAAATCGTTCGATGTATTTGTTCATGAGTCAGTCTCAGCATGCAATACTTTTCCCTCATCACGTATGAGTGCTGAAAAGAAGATACAAACAGCAAGAGAAAAAGAAGATCCGTCAGTGTTTTGGTCCACTGAGAATGGCGAAATAAAAGAAGCTTATTGCGGAGCAACAGCAGCAACAGAAAAAGACAAAGAGACAGACCTGAAGGAGCAAGGCGATAACGTTTCGGTTGTATGATATCATGATGTATCACCGAGAGTTGAAAATTGACTCTTCAGCAGAAAATTCAATTGAAACTTGATGACAAAGTTGATATCTCATCCTTTTCTTCTTGCTGCAGTCTGGTGAGTTTTTGGTGTTGGGTTATCGACCTTTCAAATCATCGCATCGCATCGCCACATCAGCTCAGACCTATTTTTGGTACACACAAACTGCTGAGATTTATTTTCATCATTGTTTGCCTTATGCTTGTGTGTGAGTGTGTACATGTGATGAACGACACACAATATGTGCTTTTGACAACCCACTGAATTGCCATGGCCACATTTCTCAACGATTAAACCGATATCTATCTAAAACGGTATAGATAGTGTAGTTAAAAATTCAAACTGGGAATTTAATTAAGACTGTGAAAATTGTCTGATGCCCAAACATGCGGATAACAAGCGGCTCAATCAAAATGTAATAAATAACCGCTTTTCCGGTGTGCATTTTATGTTAAATTATGTGTTAAAATATATATCACACATACACACACACCGTGCACTTTGAACATCAATTAATGCAGCATAAATTTAAATTTAACACACCATTTTCGTGCTTCACATGTTTGCGCTTTTCCATGAAATCGACACCGATCCGTTGAGCCGAACAATTTATTTACATCCCAAAAAAAGCTACTGAAGCAACAGCGGCAGCAACAACATCGTCAATTAATTTTGAGTACAAGAGCCACAGCGCAGTGTCGAAAAAAAATATCACACATCATCGAACAAGCGACAGCCAAGTTTGGAGTGTTTTATTGTATCACACGGTTGCTGTGTGTTGTTGCTCATTTACTACTGAAACACTCATAAAAAGTCATAAAAAACAACAACACGACGAACATAGCGACTGTGTAAATAAGAGCTGGCTGGCGTGAAAATAAAACTTTGCCTCGATTAATGCTCTCTAATCAGATACGACAGAGTGATTTTGACGATGTTGGTCATCGTTTTTCATTTCGAGTTTGAAGAAGATGGAAAAAAAAACTTCAACGAATTTAATCTCATTGAAATGAACTGAACGATCAATACTCAGCCACACACACATACACACACAGAGAGAGAGAGAGAGAGAGAGAGAGAAAGACGAGAGATTTCCTTCGGTCCTATTCACTTACTTCACAAATTGCAACACGTATCCCAAACGTTTGTCCGCTCTGGTTTTCAACCGGCCGAAGTGTTTCGAGTATCTTCATTAATATTATTGTCATCTTTACGACTGGAACCTCATCTTCATTGCAAAAGAATCACTAAGAGGTAGAAAAGATGGCCAACTTGAAGTGATGAGACGAGAGAAAGACTGGGCTAGGGAGAGAGAAAAAAATCGTTCAGCATTCGTCTCAATGCGATTAAATTGGATTAAAGTGATTGAATGTGTACGAATTATGTGTGCGGGTATTCGAAGTGACTGCAAGAATATTAACGAATGAATAGCAAAAGCAACACAAATAATCGCACTAACTTAAAACGCCATTGAATACGCGAGCGCGCGCATTTGCTCGCACAAAAATAAAGAAGAAGAATAAGAAGCAGGAGAGTCATTTCAATAAAAGTGAGTCGAGATTTAGTTCTCAAAATGAAAATTGCTTTTTTAGTGCTCAATAACATAACGACAGAGAGTCCAATTTATATTTTAATTGAATCTCACTGATAATAACGCACACACATACGCACACACATACACTTCTTCCTGGGGCCATAAAAAAAAATATATATGTAGCCATTTCCATTCACTCTCGAAAATGATCTCGTCGAAATTTTCGTTTTAAATATTTTATTGTCAGTCATTTTGCGCTTGAAACGACGCAACGACTGAACGTAAAAGCGATGAGTATGCACTGTGAGCACAAATGTCACAAATCGACATTCATATCGTGCAAGGGTGCTCAAAATTATGTTCTAAAGATGTGAATATTGCATTCTTCCAGTCTATTACGACTGCCGGTGATAGTGCGTGAGCGCAGCTTACGCCCGCTTTTATGTAAATTGCACTACTTTAATGAAGTAATGAAATGCACTTTGAAACCGATGTTTATTAATGCAATTGAGAAATGCATGAAATGAACATTTTAGAGTCTTGTTTACAAGCAGAATATGCAATTGCGACCAAATCAAAAGATGCTTGACGAAGCGAAATGAAGCCCAAAGAAAATAGGCAATAAAGAAATAGCACGGTTGATTCCATAATGCAAGCAGAAAATGGGTCCTTATTTTCTTGGATGTCTTTCAATTTCGCCAAAAAACGAAAAGAGGAAAAAATGAACTTCATCTGAATCCCACAGCAACACACTTCACCATTCCAGATGCTTTAAGCAGAAAATAAACCACATATTGAATTCCGCATGCCCTCATAACACACACCAGAATAGAAGATGCTGCGGAAAAATTGAAATCCGAGAAAATTTCAAGCATTTTTACAATGTTGCATAGACATATTTCAGAAATTTTGCATCGTGTGTTGCTTCTTTGCAAAGAGAATTCTTAGAACGGTGTGCTCTATTTTTGGCTGTGCTAAAAATGTTGCAATATTTTTCCTTATTTCCTTTTGTCAACGAGCAAGAAGAAAAAAATTCAGCAACAAAAACAAATTCACCTGGATGAGGTCAATAAGACACACACACACACACACACATCCAAGTGAATTATGACTGTAGACGGAAATCAGAGCCGAAGCCACATTGTAATGCAAAAATGGAAAATATTCACGTATGAAGATTGTTGTTTTTTTTATATATGGCCAAGTAAACAGAAATTGCACACTAAAAATGGTTTCGGAAAACCATTTTATGCAGCACTCGCACATTCTGAAACCCGATGAACGTTGCACAGGCAGAAGAACGAGGCGCATGATGTAGAGAAAAAAAACGGCCGACAATTCAAATATGAAAAACAACCATTTTAATGGGTTTGTATCGCATTTTGTCGAACATAATGTTCATCGTTATGAACGAGTAAAGCACTGAGTAGGGCAATTGAAGTTGTTCATATTTTCGGCAACAGCATGTAATACTCATGTTCTCGTCCATACATTTTTCTTCGAACAGGTATTCATATGAAAACCCATTCAGCATCAACATTACCAAGTGCACTTCATGAATAGGTAAAATGAGATGCGACAATGTAGTAGAAACAAAACTGAAACAGGAAAAAATTCACTTATACTCAGTGTGTGTGTGTGTGTGTGTGTGTGTGTGTGTGTGTGTGTGCTGCCGCATTGAAGTCATGGAATGTGTGTATATGCGCCTTGATCGCGCGCGTGAATCCCATGACGAAGCAAAAAAAATCGAAATTACTTTGTCGCTATTGTTGTGGTCTTTTGGATGGTTTTAATGGATTTTCGTATCATGATACCATGTGTGAGTGTACACAATACGAGACCAAATTCGAAATGTGTAGCATGCAAAACGAGATAGAACCAAACCTCTGTCGAGCCACTCTTTCTATTCGGCGCGCTAGCCCGCTAAAATATTACCTGACCACATTATTTCTGCTCGCCAGCGATTTATTTATTCTAGCGATGTTAATATTTATTGTTCTGCGGTCAAAACTATATTTTTGGCAAACCACTAACACCGCGAGCTATTGCTGCTTCTGACCAATAATTAAGCAGCTTAACGCCTTAACAGTGTCGTGTTTCGTTTTTTTCTTCTCTCTCTCTTTCTCTTCTCTTTGTCTCGCTTTGTTTTCGCGTATTATTACATACTCTTTTTTGTGTGCCGGATTGAACGTTGAATATTTTTCCGGTCATTTTCGGAGTGGTGAGTTTTATGCGAACCATAAGTTTCCAGCAATGCGGAAAATATAATAAATATTGAATTACGAAAACAGAAGGAAACAACGGTTGTGTTGAAAAGCACACAATATCCACACACATTAAATACCATTCTAATGCGATGGCGGAATTTGATGGCGAGCTCATTGTGCGTTCTCTCGATGGCCGATGGAAAAATCTAGGGCGAACGCATTCAAGAGAGAACTTTTTTTTTGAAACAATATAGTCTATATATTGTAGTAAACCAATAAAGCGGATGAAGTGTAATATGCGAAGCAGCGGACAATGGCGATTTCAACAATGATGATGATATTACCTATTATCTATTATTATTTTCGTACGACTTTAGTTGGTCTCGCTCCCTCGCTCCAATTTTAATATGAATGCGCGCACTAAAATGATTTCGAAGTCCATTGTGATGTGGACGAAGCGAAGAACGTTTCTTGTGCCACTTTTTGATCGTTATTGATGTTTTCATCGTGTGTTTTCGATGAATTTCCGAGCTGAACGATGTTTTTGTTTCGATTCAAGTGTACATTTAAGCCCGAAAGCGATTTGAGATGTGTTATTATTACTATGATTACGTACCAAAGTACCATGGCATTGTGATTATATTATTTCTGGAATATTCTCTCTCGGTCTCTTAATGCCAGAATACAAAAATCGACAGTGTTTATGTTTCTGGATTTGCCAGCGTGTGTATTTTTCGGGGCCACGCACGTCAACATTACGCACGCACAACAGAGCAACAGCAGCAAAAAAAAAAACACTCGCTGTAATGGAACATAGGCGATTATAATGATTGCTTTTTGACAAAACAAATGCGATGATTTTCAACCATTAATAGCATCACTCGCTAATGCGATGCCAATTTCGTAATTTAAATTGTGGACCATCGTCGAACACGAGAAGAGAGACAGAGGAAAAGAGAGAAGGAGAGAAAGAGAGAGAGATAGGCACACAGGCAAGAAGAGAACAATGATGATGAGTTAGACAACAATTTACAAACGATCAAGCAACGCACCATTCGAAACGTCATTATCTCTTCACATACATCTATTCGCCGAACGAATAAATTACAAAAATTATCCAAATCAATGAATCGTGTAATGGGAGAATTAATTACAGAACCAAGCAAAGGAACTAATGGAAACACTTTAAATTTATGTTTCACTCACCATTCGAAACACTTATGGCCGAATGAGAATGACTTAATGTGCATAACACTGTGTCGATCTACCCACCGATCATTTCTTGATTTATTCACAATTTTTATGTTTGACACCGTTGGACATCGATTTTAATTCGATTAAAATCCACTGACCAAAAATTATGATCAAAGCTTTGACTCACGCTCATCGTGTTTGGCTACGCGCAAAATTTATTATTTTCATCATTTCAGGTCAACGAATGATCGTTACGTATCAAAATTATAAATCCAATTAAAAAGTATTACTCATGGCGAATAAAAAAAAAAATGAAAGAAACAACAACGACAACCGACCCAAAGCTGTTTTGCCCAAAAATGAAACACACCAAAGTTGATAAAATCCATAAATCCATTGCACGCTGTCCATCTCAATCGCTCAAGTTGAAAGTCCATAAATTATAGTGGTAACGATATATAATTACAATTAAAACTGTACACACGCGGTTGAAGTGGACCATGAACAACAACAACAACCGAAACAAAAAAGTTTAAGTTTATTTATCATGTGTAGAGCTGCCCAATTTGAAATGAAATTTTTAACGCTTCATCTCATTTTGACACTTGATGTTGTTGTTTTGGCCTTTTGAGTGGTTCATGTATACGTATGATCTGCATCTTTTTTGATGCTTATCATAAACATGAAACGCGAAAGAATGTTGCGAAGATAAATGAAATGTTATGATTCCATTGCGTCAGCTGACAACCATCTGAGTAATGGTTTTGAATGTTCCGAAATAAAGAAACAAAATTGGAGAAAACTGAGTGGAAATCTTTTTCTCGCATCGAGCAATTTCGCCGCTTCAAAAGCAAATGCACGAATTTTTTTCACATCTTGTCTTTTCGAATTAAAAAGCGATTTTTTTTATTTTTCTCTCCAAGTGGCATCGGCTCTTCTGTTCCTTCTCCGCGCGCAATTAAATGTGTCTTATTCAAACGGAGCAGAAGAAAAAGAGAGAGAGAGCCGAAACGGTGTTTGAAAACCTTTTAGCAAAATGCTGGGAATTTGAAATTCTGCCAAACGAGAACATTTTGAACTTTTCAACTTACTTTCATTGCTCGTGAACTTTTTTTCAGCTCACTCTCGTTCGTTAGTTTGTTGATTTGTGCGTTAGTTAGTTTAGTTACATTTGTTGCAACGATGAAGAAGGATCGAGAGGACGTGACTATAATTGGGCTTAATAAATATTTTCACGCACCTGAACTACTCGAAGTGAAGCAATTTCCGAGAAAAAAAACAGACAAACCTGAAAAACGATCTCTCAATTGAGGCACTCAACAGAATTTACTTTGTTGTAACTAATTCCATTTCAATTGCAATTTTTAACTCATTTCTCGCGCTGCTCTCAGCATGGAGCGGCACTTGTATGCGAGAATAGGTTTCTTTTTGTTGGCTCTTTGGTCACGCTTGTTTTACCTCGTACGTCAATTACGCAAAAAGAAGAGAGAAAAAAACGCGTTACCCTATTATAATACAAATTGCATTTATGGCCACATGTATGTTTGCCGAGTTTACGATTATGAGGTAAACTTTGTTGTTGAACCGATCGGTTTGAGATGAACGTTTCGCAGTTGGTTCGGCGGGCTTTTTTTCGTTACTTGCTGTTTTCCCTTCGAATTGAATTTTTCAATTTATTGCTTCAACACTTTGTTTAGTTGCGTTCTTATGCAATAGACAGCGATTTTTGTTGTGTGTTTTTTTTTTGGCAAAGAACTGCGCATTTCGAGGAAAAACCCATTAGTAAACAATAATAAAAACAGCAAGTTTTTCGTGCTCATTCCGACCACCGTGAAGCGGTGGGTTGCGTTGAATTTCTCGCCTTTTTCGAAATCGAATTTTTCGCCATCGTATCTCCAATCCAATGCCAATCAGATAATCGTCTTAAATTCATCTTTTCAAACATTTATCATTTTTCAATGGACAAACCGTTGCTCCACATTTCTCCGCGTCTTATGCTCTTATCTTGTACATGAAATCGTTGTGTCTTTTCCTTAGCAATTGTCAGAGCTATTTTGGGTTTTTGTTTTCGACATGAATCGAATTTGGTGTGTTGTGGCACAACAAAACGAACACACTAAACCACAAACAATACACCATTTCAATGCAATCCGATCATAAAGTATTTTGTTATGGTTTGTATGGAATATTGTTTTATTCGAAAATGAAGTGTCAAAATAAGATTGTGGCTTTAAATCACTTAGCCGAAACAGAAAAATCACTACATCACACTGGTTCAGTGCAAAAATGAATCCAATGTTATTTCACAAGATTTTATAATAATTTTTTTCTCTGTCGAACAAGAGAGAAAAAGTCTCATAATTCAATGCGATGCCATAAAAGAAACGACAAAAACATGAATAAAAATAGCAGATATGGTGTGCGATCGGATTGTGAAATATGGAGATTTATTATGAAATGTATGCTTCTTCCAAGTGATTTTTCCTTCATTGGTGCACAAACAGTGCCAAACACACAGATTCGATTCGATTGGCTTTAAAGAGAAAAAAAAATCCGATTTGTAGATAGTAGTAAGTGCATTAGGAAATAGCATCAAGACTTCAAAGAAATCCACCAGACTGTGTAGCGCATCGACTAGATTCCAAATCGATAGACTGAATGATTGATTTCGGCCAATGAAATTAAAATCAAATTCTCCACACCCGACGCCAAATGCTGTTTCGTTCGCAAAAGTAAAATCGTAACCAACACACAGTTGGTTTCCATTCCATTTGATTTTGGTCCATTTGCCCCGTACTGAAATGGAAAATGAGTAGAAATGGTTTTCTATAAAACCAATTTCATCAATGGAATTGAAAACAAAGCGAATCTCCAACGAATTGCAATTTTAAAATCAGTTTGCTTTTCGTTCGTTCGTTCGTTTCTTCGGTTTGCCGATGCAACGCCGAAAGTGGAAAAGATTCAGTTTGGAAAGTGGCAATGAATACAGTCGATTTTCTCACGCCGCTGAAAGCAACAGAACAGATATTGAGTCGATGGATGCATGGAGTTTAATAAATAAAGACAAACGAGAATGTTTAGCATAAATTATATCATTTGTATGCAAAAATGCATAAGTGCAAGAAATGGCATTCGCTCAATATTACACACTTGCAGTGAGAGTGAGTGAGACAGTGGTAGAGAGAGAGAGACAGAGAGAGAGAGAGCAAGAAGAGCTCGCGCAAAAGAGTCTGAATGGCGCTGTTGTGCTGTTGTTCCACACAATGGCATCGAGAAAATTCCGCACTATATTTCCAATGATACAAGTGGAGAGTGTAACGACACAACGAACGAGCAGAGTAGAAAAAAAATGAACTATGCTAAACCAAACTCAATTGATGCACACACAAACACATTTTCAGCACATCGTGAGTACATTTTGTGGAATAAAAAAAAAACACTTTTTATGCTTTACGAATCTATGAATATGAAACAGCTGGAATTGGATCATGGTGTACATAGAAAACGGCCATAAATTATGAATAGTGAAAACTGCTAAACGAAACTATGTCGTGCATATTCCAAAAATAATAAATATTTCTTTGTTGTTGTTGATGCTGCGTTTTGTTGCACACACGTTTTGCTGCTTTCATTGCCATTCGAGAGAGAGAGAGAGAGAGCGATAGTCAAGCACCGCGAATCTCAATACACCGAGTGGTTTAGCACCGTATTTGATAGTCGCATGTAATCTATTCTGAAAGTGTTTACGCGTAACCGGTGAAAAACGACAGCACTTTGTATGTTGATGTTGTTTTTTCTCGTGTGAGATGAGTCGCACGACGCCAGCCGTCTGAATGAGCGCGATTGGGATGGAAACTAAACAGTAAACACAACATAAATTGCAAAGTGTGTTTTACAAAAGGCTGTCGTTCTCTATGCCATGGCAAAATGTAAAGCCGCAAGAACCATTAACTGCATCAACTATTGCCACCGTGCTACACCAACACCTCAGATTCAATGCAAATTGCTAATTTCTTCTTTTACATTTAAATGGCGTGTATGGATGTGGATGTGCAATTTTACCCAACGACATCATGAACTAATAATGTGACATGGCTGCCATCCAACACTCGGCTAAATACTAAAACAATTTTACAAATGAGATGTTGCACTCCACAAAGTGGATCAGATGCGAGCGAGTAACTATATGAGCGGTAGAGAATGAGATATACGGTGGCGATAGGCAGATATTTTCTGAACGTATTATTCCAAATGTGCTGCTCTGCTTGTTGGCTTTGAGTTGTCAGTCAGTTTGTTGCCGCCGCGACACCATTACCGCCATCATCATCATCATCATCATCACCATTTTCATTATAATCAATTAGCTGCAGCATTTAAACGTTCCCCCCCCACGAATATACATACATAGATACGTATAAATGTGTGTGAGTGCGTTCTTCCATCGTTCGGGTGCGTATTGCAATTAAATGGTGTGCTGTGCATGTGTGACGATGGATGAAAACCGCATAAAACAGTTCATGGCTCATATATGGCCACCGCTAAACTGGCTCTCCGAGTAATTTTTCAGATTAAATTATAATTAATTTTTCATTTTAGGTAATATGTTTATGTGTGTCATTGCGGTTATTTCTGTGTTTTTTTTTTACATCGTCATCATATCATTTTATATTTATATGTGCACTCCATATTCCACGTAAACGCGATACGGACGTGAAACCATTCACCGGCTGCACACATAAAATGCACCTTTTCATTACTTAAGCGGCTAAATGAATATTGTTTTTAATTGCAAAATCTATTGGCGATTTGTGTTGAATGCGTGCGCACGCCAAATCACCATCATAAAAAAAAACAGCGTTATGGTCTCGAGGTTTGTATGACAGAACACGCTCCCAATACTTCACCCGCTGTCGTTGTCATCATCGTGGCCGGTGGTTTGATGTAACAGGAATATCTTTTTCTTCGGACAGAATATTATTATCATTCCAATATCCCACTTTAGCTGAATATGGAATGGGCAATGAAAAAAAAATGCCGAGATAAATCGAACCAACTGGATTTTATATAACTGCTCAATATGGTCTGTTATGATGGCCATAGCATTAATTGAATGGTTTATGGAGGCCTATGCACAATTTGAAGTCAATTAACCTATTCAAATTCTTTTTTCATTGATTCAAATGAAATTCCCCTTTATCGTTGAACCAAATGTCAAATCATTTTTGAGCGATGAAATAAGCCAAATGTGTCTGTGTTTTTTTTTTTCTGTCTGTCATCTCATCTTCAGTCTATTAAGAGTTTGATTTATGAAAGAATTCGTAATTCAATCAAATGAATTCCTGACCTTTGGTACACTTGATCATTTTGAATTTCTACCAAAGTTCTCAATTAGCTGGGGAATTTGATTTAAGCTGACGATCGTACTGCAAATCGGCACATTGAAACAGCTGTTCGAGATATACACCGTATGTGATGCAACCTCATATTGATCTGACAATGTGATCTGGCAAAGAGTTTGCCATCAATTTTCGACATAATTTAAAGTCCCAAAGACATTGAATTGCTCAACTTGTATGCACGTTATTGATATTCCACTTTAAAACTCATCGTCACAGTACCATGGAAATGTTGTTATATTTGACTTTGACACGGTCTTATGATGCTGCTGCTGCTGCCGCCACAGCAACAACTATCCCACGTGTATTATTACTTAATGAGAAACTCTAAGCGAAGAAAAAACGGCTCATACAAGTCAAATGCACGAGCAAAATGAGCAACGTGAATACACAGAAAAAGGAAAAGAGAAAACGAAATGGATATGGAGCAAGCGAGAGAGAGAGAGAGGGAGTATTCTCAGTGTGCACATTTAATTGAAACCGGTTCCATCGTATCGATACATTCGCTTTAAAGATTGGACACGACGTATCTAGTATGCAAAAGTGTGCATCGAGATGCATCGTCCATGCATACATTTATGTAAATGAAGAACTTGGTGCGCTGCAAAGTTATATACACATATATTTATATCGATAGCATGGAATATTCAATAGATGATAAAAACTTTGTAAGCAGGTAATTATTGTTGCGCGGCACATAGAGCGAAAAAAAAGTCGTGTTGCATTGCCAACGACCACCAATATTAAAAAAGATCTATGGCATTAAAATGGACGAATGAACAAGCAAGCGCCCCAATCGAACAACGAACAATTTTTTTTCTCTTCACGGAATAAATTGCAGTTTTGAATGTTAATCGAATGCAAACTATTTTTTCCCTTCTTCTTCTTCTTCTTCTTCTTCTTCTTCTTCTTGCAACAGCTTCAAACTGAATCCACTTTAGTTTTCTTTTTCGTCTCCCGTTTGCTCTCCCTCTCGCTAAATAAGTAATTGATGTGAAATGTTAAACGAGTTTAATGTGAAAACTATCAATGGAGAAGGTGTTTCCCTGCTGACAGTTTACTGCCAACGCTGGAGCAAAAATTGTTGCATCGAACGACGATTGAAAGATGTTTTAACGTTTTTCACGTTTTTGTTTCTCTCTTCGTATTTTGCATTTGTTTACCATTCGTAAAACAGTAAATTCCACCTCGTGAATTGTTAAATTGTTGTCCAGAATCCCATCTATTTCTCTGATGATTAACTTGACAGATTAAATTGTCTAGCGAAATGAAGAAAACAAAAAGAACAACAAAAAATGTTCAACGAAATCCATAAAATCCAGAACTCAAATGATTGACCTCGTTTCAAAAGGGTTATCGCATTTATCATCGGTCGCGTGAATTTCTTTCGTTTCAGCTGCGACGCAAAAAAAACGTGCAGCATTTCTTTTTCTGTGTTTCTTTTTTTTCTGCTGTTTTGGTATTCGTCGCAAACATTATTTTAAATGTCAAATGTTAATTAAAAACAATTTCGCTGGTAATCAAGACTCTGTGGAGTCTACCGTTATAAACAATTTAAGCGAGTGACGTATGCACATACGAAAATTAGCCACACTTCTTTCATTTGGTTCATTGGGCGTTCCAGCGATACATGTCATTATACACAGTGGCAGCAATGGCCAGCCACCGTTAGCTTACTTCAATTTCGATTTTCATCTTTTAATTAAAATTCTCTGCCGGCTTTAGGCCATAGACTTGAGCACATTTTTTCTCTCTCTTCCTCTCTTTTTGTTGCTCATTGCTAATTATTCCGAAATGAATAAAGGTCGATTGGTTGCAAATTTGTCGTTTCGACCGTCGATTGAACGTAATTTAATTGACCAAAATGACATTGGCGGCAACGTTGAACATAATTCGAAAAAAAAAACCTGCAGCGACTACCAGAAAATGTCGAATTATGAATAATGGGAAATTGAATGTTGACATGCAAAAAAAACTCTCTCATTCCAGCCATTGTTGACGTTGCTTGTCTCATCTGGACACACGTTTTTTAATTGAGAATTCAGGTTTTTACAGCGAAAACACAAAAGCGGCATTCGAAAAGCATCAAAATGACAGTTGCTGTACATGTTATTGAAGAAAGTGTCGATTTTTTTTTTGCTTCAATTAAAGTGCCATTAAAAAATACGAGAACAACTAAAGTAAATGCCGACATAGTTATTTTAATGGAATTTACCACGGCGCATGCAAAAGTTGTTTTTTTCGTTCATTCGGAATATTTTTTGCTCTTTCTCTCTCTCGTCAAGTTTCACTTGGAATTATTTCCCTTTCGATTTCGTTGTTCCGATGAAGATTGAAGACGGGTAAAGTTTCAATTTTGCATTGAATTTTCGAATGAAAGAGAGAGAGAGGACAAAATGAACCGAATGACCAGGTGCATTGATCAAAATCATTCCGATTTTCTATTTAAATTGATTGAAAAGTTTTTGCATTCGAACTTATACTTTCGAAAAGTAACTTATTGTTGATTGCAAATCCGTACACCGAACACCATTCACAGTTGCGTTCACATTGAAATAATCTATTCGGTTTGCGAGAATTGCACCAACGTAAAAAACGTAACCATTTACTCTGAGAAAAAAAAAACGCACACATCACAATGTAATTGCCCGAAGCCATTGGATGGAACGGCTCATAATAATTCCGAAGAAAAATTCATCAGAAAATTAAATTTCATCTATTTTCATTGTATTTTTGCATTTTTTGCGGACGAACCAAAATTACATTTCAATCTCCTTCGTTCATGCAATGAATTCAAATTCGATTATTTGGCGTTCAATTGAAAGTTCTATTCACACGACATTCATTTGCCAATAGGAAACCAAATGAAAAAAAAATTGTGATTCACGTGCGTGGTTCAAGGCATTTGTCGAGGTTGTCATTCAGAATGAACAAAATCGTACATTTGTTAAAATAAAATGGTCGTTTTTTTTCGATGCCAATTGACAAACCGATGTCGAAATGCAATGAACTCGAGCTGTGATATTCTTCGACAGGCGTCGTGTTCGGTTTCACTTTTCAATTTTCAATCCCATTCGATTCCAATTTCCCAAAAATGATTTGGGTGCGAAAGAATGCTGTCGATTCTTTTACCTCGACATGCTGTGTCTGAAGCATTCTCATTTCTAGCGGTGCGAGACATTTAAGCATGCTTGAAATAGGTTTTTTTTCTAGTTTCGAGAGAGTGGCATGTTCATGTAAATGTCATTTGAATGCAAAGTGCCATATAAATGTCTGCGCTGTAACATTTCTAACCCAGCGTTCGCAGCCACTACATCATACAAGATGAGGCGAAGAACCTGGTAGAATTGTTTCAATTAAATATTTTTTAACAACGCATCGGTTCCCCATGGATTTGGTATGTCGAAATATGTAACTAACATCATTTCAGCGGTCAAAATACATGTTTGAAAAGGTATATTTGCATCGTAAACATTATAAATGGCTTAACTTTCCCCATCAACACCCAGCCGGAGAGATAGAGAGCTAGCGAACGAAAAGCACGGGATATTAAAAACAATCAGAATCTATGATTGCTTGTATAACATGTTGAAGATTATGAAAACAATCTCATAGTGCACGGGATAAACTTTGTGATTGTTTATACAGGCGACACGGTATGTTTTGTTTACGGTGTAATGTTGTCGTTGAAGAGTGAGAGCGAGAGAGCGAGAGAGCGAGAGAGAGAGAGAGACTGAACGAGAAAGGGATTCGTGTTAAAGTTTGAAATAGCAGTCAATGACTGAACGCCTCCCCATATATATATGGGATGTGAAGCACCTTTTGCAGTGTAGTATCGGATTTCATATTTTTGAATAATGGGAAATTTGAGAGTTAAGCCGAGATAATAATTACAGTAATCTGCTTGCAATTCTAAATAAAGAAACTTGATAATAATGAGATGCTTCACTTGATGCTCTTCTATGTGCTCAGAATACGTACACATTCTGGCGAAGTGATCCCTGTTGTTTAAAATGTGGGTAGACTGATTTCCATATTGGGTCGATGACAAGAATGTTGTTGCTTTTCAGACGAAAATTTCGAAAATTTTGATTGTATATTTATAGCGAAATATTCCACTTGATTAACCATTGCTTTATATGACCTTATCTGTAAAATGCATTAATTCGAAACATTGTCTCTATAGGCATAGCCATGTTTGTCACACATGAACAACGGGACGACGATTCGTTTGAATGGATTGCACGTTTGTGCGAAGAATAATGTGTGTTAAGTAAAGCCGACAGCGATAGAGGAAAATGTCACAAATAAGAAAATCGGCATCATTTCGATCGAGAATACCAATACGAAGAGCCAAACCAGTGCCAAGACGATGCTATAGCCCTGAACCGTACAGAAATCTATCGACACCTGCAATGTATGACCAAAGCCACAACAACGACGAATACGACACAAAACCGATGTGCAATCATCATGGCAACGAGCAACGCATCAGCAAACAAAAGATGAAACGTCAACGCCACATTGCAACAACGCTCGCCCAACAAGCCCAGCACACAGCCAAACCAAGCAATGATGCATCAATAACATCGGTTAGTAATTTTCCGGTGACACCAATCCGACCGAAAACCATCTACTCATCTTCAAGCTATTCCAGCAGCGACGAGAGTCAAGAATCCGAAGCACCACCACAGGTACATACATCCATATTCTGTTTAGAAATGAGAATTGAGTTTGAATTTAAATATACATATTGGTATTGAGACGCTGGACGACTGTTAACTTGTGCACAGTGCACACATAAACCATCATGCAGTGCCTGGCGATTTGATGCTGGCAAAAACCGTATTCCCTTACATAGATTTATTGCTGTTTATTGTCCAAATGAAATGCGAAAAGGTAGAGATAAATTGAGAGAAAGAGAGAGAGAGAGAGAGAGAGAGAGATAGAGCGGGCGAGAGAATGGGAGAGAATCGTTGAAATAAGACCGGAATGTGGTGACCTTTGAGTATGTACACACCTGTGAAAATGCAATAAATCCATTGATATGTTTGTATGCATCGATTACTCTTTGATTCTTTTACCAATCCGACCACACTGAAGTCCGATTGCATTACAAGCATTCCTCGATCAGCTTACATATTCTCTTCGCTTTGATGTGGCGCACACACACTGGCTGACCTGTAGCGCATTCTCTCTCTCTTTCATCTCGACAGCCTCAACAAATATAAAGTCTCCCATTATTTTTGACCAGATTTCAGGCTCTCAGAGATAGTGTTTAATGTAATATTATTAGTCAGTAGAACGAATACTCCTTCCACATAAATTTGCAGTCAAATCGAACTGAATACGATGCTTCATATGACGATATCATACATGTGCAACCGCACTTTTGACTACCGTTTGCATTTCACACAAACCAACCTCATAAATAACTGAAAAAGCGAAAGCACTCCAATGAGCAGATCATTTTCACAATGCACTCCATTTCGATACACAGCTTTGTGGATCAATATCATGGGACTATGGGCATTTATTGGCCAAGTCTTTGTGATGCTCAGCATCATTCGTGCATATCGTGTTTTCAATCGTCTGCTTCACATAACCTTTTAATGATCCGGCATAAAACCATCGAGGAATTTCCAATAACCAATTGCTTATACTCCGTTGGAGTAACTCCACATTGTTAGCCATTGAATTGTCGAAGCGAATTGACCAGCTCATCGCTTTCACAAGTGTTTTAATCCATCCGAGAGCGACATTCGCTACATAACAATGGCCAAGTTCACATTACTATATTGGTATGCGCCAGAAATGATACTGTTTCGGAGTATTATCGAGGTAGACGATTCACTAACAATAATCGAATTATAATTTTGAGAAAATCCATGTTTATATTACCTCAAGTTATTTACTTGATTGCCCTTTTAAATTCTCTGTCCAAACATTTTGAATTGGAAGAAGAACATTTCGTAAATTTAGGACGAAGAACACTTTTAGGTAGTGAAATTAAATTTTCAAGTGTATTTTCATATCGGAGCTAAGAAAATACCTAGGAATAAAGTTATTCTGCAAAGAATACATGCTTCAGAAGCGTTCCTTCTTATAATCAATAGATTTTTTTTCCAAACATTTCTAGAAGTACTTAAACTATACATGAAGTTAATTACGAAGAAAATCCACCAAATTTTACCGGTATCGCCTGCGCGATAGAGTAATTATGTCCAACTGAACTCTCTTCAATTCCGAAAATGCGGATTTTTTTTTAGTAACTGTTAAGTTTATTTTCGAGTAGTGTGTTCAGTACATGTTTATAAGTAGCTTTATTCATAAGGCACCGACATTCAGACTACTTGAGATATTGTTGTTTAAAAGAGGCAATTTCCTTGATCCAGATAAACAGACACTTTCCAGATCATTTTAAAGAATGAAAAGCAAAGCGAACACGAGGAAAAGGAAATCTAAAAGAAAGAAAAGAGTTCGTCGCTCAGTCAGTCCATTTTGTAATTTAAGTACCTTCGAGCGAACGAGTAAGAGAGAGTAAGAGAGAGATTGTGTGCATTTAATTTGATAAAGTTTTGTGTTGAAGTGATGGGAAACCTCGTAAAACTATGTAAATAGGGGCTGAAAAGTGTTTGAACACTAGACTTACGGTATAGCGCTTAAATAAGCTTATTCATAACGACTTCATAAGAAGTTAAAGTGCATAAGCGATGCCATAATTTCATGAAATTTAGAACTCTCTCTCTCTCTCGTCGATGTGAAAGGCGATTGTGTATGTATGGAAGCCAAGCGAATAATCTTTTCCATCGCATAATTTCTTATTAGCCGAAACGCGCAAACCCAATTGTCTGCACAATCGACGAACACTCATTTCCATCCGGCCAAAAGGCAGCGACAGCGAGTGAATGCACGAGAAATTTGATATTTCCCACGGCATGAACGCACTTTGTGAAAGCACTTCATTCGTCTGAATGTGAACAACTTTACGGCTTTGCTGTATCGTCGTCGTCGTCATCGTCGTCGTCATCACCATCGTCTTCGTTGCTCCCTGTCCTGGTTGTTGGTTGACGGTTGAATATAGCTACCGGCTAAAAAATTAATAAACGCGTAAATCTTATTAAGCGATGAACGTACGTTTCGATGGCTTCGTTTGAGCTACTTAATGCAGTGTAAAATAATAAACCAGACGGGCTGTGACTGTGTGTTGTGTGTATGTGTTGTGTGTATGTGTTGTGTGTATGTGTTGTGTGTATGTGTTGTGTGTATGTGTTGTGTGTATGTGCCGACTGTGAAAAGTCCGCCACACAGAACGAAAAAAAAAAAATCTTTGCACCCTTGATATTGTGTGTTAACGCGAAGGCATGCTTAATAAATTAAGAGCCACGGCGTATCTTCGCGCCATCAATTTTTCTTTCCTCTTCTTCTTCATATGTAATACGATATTACCAATTTTTCGATACAACTTTAATGTAAGCACGTTTTGCACATTGAACAAACTTTCCGTTCGTTCCAACGAGTCTCTCGTCGGAGAGTGAGTGAATAAATTATAATTATCGTATTCGTATGTGCTGAGTGGAATCCCTTAATGAACAAATAAACACATGCGATGGGAAAATTTGGTGTGCATGCTCGACTTCTTCGTCAAATGCCTAATGCTTTTATGTGCACCATCGCATAAAAGCCATGGCTTAACATTTTATGCTATTCAAACAACACCAACCATCACATATACGCACAATCTTTTTTTCTTCTCCATTTTCTTCCACATGAAAGGAAAGCGTCTCGAATCGTTTCGGTTCTGAGAGTCTGGAAATTTGTGACTTTTGAATGTGCACCCAAAATTTACTTACCTATACTGAAAACACATTGACAAAACATCTGTGGTTTGTTGTCGCAAACACAAGCACACACACACACGTAAGTAAAGAGTACGGTGGTGTGACACTCATGCTGTTGATAAGTGTTTGTTTGAACTGTGGTAAGTTCATCAAGAAAACAACGCACAATTTCCCACTTTGGCTCTGTGCACCACTTGAGACGCTATGTCTCGCCGACACACAACACTTTCGGTGATAGTGACAGATGAACTTACGACATTGCTAAACAAGAAAACAACGGAGAGAATACACAACATCTCTGGCTATGATTGTCCAGATCAATTCCAGAGCATGTAATAGAGAAAGAGTATGTGTGTATGGCGTGGGTACTCTTTACCACATCCAAGGACAAATGAACCAATCAAAAACGTAAGCCAAATTGAACGAAATGCGTAGTTCACACAGCAACTCTGAATTTGACGTTGAAGTATTGTTTTGTGTTTATGGAGCTAATGGAGCCGTCTTACATGATCTTAACATATGTTTGTCTATGTAAAATGTGGCATCGATGTTTAGTAAACTAAAGTTTAGTATCGACAGAAGCAACTACAACAACAATCCCATTGGCCCAGTTCCCATTGACATTATCTCGCGTATATTGTTTGTAATTGAACGTTTCGCGCCTAAGCACAAATATGTATATATATTTGCTCGTTACGCGCCCACACTTCAGTAAGCACACACACAGAGAGTGGCAGAGAGAGATTCGGGCTTTATGATTTATTACGGTGGGTTTGCGAGAATTCGTCGCACTTGCATTTCAAATTTGTGGGCTTACACATCCCATTGATTCGTTTTATGTATACTACAATGGCATCGTGTGTTGTCATTTCTTCTTCTCTTTTCCATTCCTTTGCTCAATTGCACACAGTGAGAGTGAAATTGTCGCTGGTTGCGAGAGAAAGGCAAAGGAAAATTTATGGGATGCGGTTCAATGTGATGCAGTCGCATCAATATTGTAAGGCATTTGCCGTACAATTCGCTTTTAAAATGAACTACGACATTGTGCCATGCTCAAGTACATAAATAATATCACTTTGGTTGTTTTGTGTGTTATATGAGGTTTTACCACTCATTTTTTTACACTTCCAAACTTTGTCCATGGCATGAATTTAATATTTACGTTCGTTTTGTGTGTGCACTAGAGAGTGAAACAAGCACAAAAGGCGTATTTGCTATAGCGTCTTTTCGCTTCATCTTCTTTTGCCTTCTCTCTCTCTCCCTTTGTTATTTATTTATTTATATGTTCCAACTTAAAGCGCAATACATATCTCAACAATGTTCAAACTGTGAGTAACGCCTTTGCACTTCGTGTCTCCGTGCTTTGAGTGTACGATTCATAGTGACGTGATGCACCATATGCGCTAATGGTTTTCAATCACCTATCGTTTCGTTTCGTTCTCTCTCTCTCTCTCTCTCTTTTTTTTTCTCTCGTTCTTGTTCACATTGGTGGCCGATATGAATGACGATACGATATTTACTCAAATTTTGCCTCATTCCTATCGTTGTCGATGAACGTTTTATAAGCCAATTTCACAAAGATTTGTCGCTTTCGTTTTGTACTGACATGCTGCCGAATGGCATTTTAGTGTGTACAATTTGTTGTGTGTGTGTGTGATGATTTTGAAATGTATACAGCACCGAATCTCAGCTAACACCTGAAATGAAATAAGTGTCAGTTATGTATATATATAGCCATTATTGTGTATCAATTATGGGACACAAAAACCATGTTGATTCTATACTCAATGCGCCAAACCAAATGAGAATAATGCATTCTGTGAAAAGTGTATTGAAAATATATATATATTTGTCTTTGCTCAATGTCATTTCAATTTGCAGCTCATTCAATTGGGTTTTGGAGAATGGAAGGGAAAAAAAACGAAACTTCGACTGCCAATGAGTGCCAAAATTAATGTCGATTTCAAGCGAAACACAGCGACTACGAGCGAGCATACACCGTTTGGCAACCAATCTGTTGCCTCTAGAAAACTTATGCGAACGAGAAATATGGATCGATTGCAAAGGTAAAAATGTGAAAGAGCAAAGTGAGAAAATTGCTTCGAGAATGGTGATAGATCGTTGACGGTCGTCTTTTTTTGTATCCCACAAGAAACAGCGAAGATACTTGAACAAATTTGCTTCTCCTTCATCAATGTCATTGATAATTTCGGTATTTTAATATTTGCAATCAATAAAAGCGTCGAAATTTGACTTTGTTGGCATTGTTCGTATCGTTGAGTGCAATTTGGCGCGCAATATCAACAATTGGTGATTTATATTGTTTACAATATAGAGCACAGCAAAGCACTTGAATTGCGTTGGCTGGTTTTATCTACACACACAAAAGAAAAAAACACTTGAGTGAATGATTGAAAATGACACACAGACCTCGACTGTGTAAAATGGTCAAAAATAGAATGTCTCATAAAATTTCAACAGATTATGAATATTGAAGCCATCCCAAATCGAATAAACATGATTTAATACAATAACATAACACAAATTCATTTGAGTGCGCGCCACCACGTCGCATCAAAAACGGGGCCAAAGTGCAAATAGTACTTTATTAAATCAATCAATTCATCTTTATGCGAAATTGATCAATATTCAAGTGATTTCGTGTCATTTCATAATTCATATCGATTTGCTTGATTTGATTTCGGCTGGCTGTTACCATTTTCAGATATGTGTGCTCAAGTTTTCAGACCGTTGCTGGTCTGGCATTGATTTAATGCGATCTCAGCGCGCAAAGCCATCAATTCTAAATCACTTTGTCTGCGTTTGAAAAGTGAAAAAGTGCCTCCGGCCACTTGTACTCTCAAAGCAAACGCGGTATTACCATTCGCACATACGGACTCTCTCTCTCTTTCTGCCTCTCGAGGCACTAACCACAAACCGAAGCTTTGGCAAAATATCAGTCTTTTCACATCTAAATAGATATGTTTATCGGATACACCTAAATGCATTTGACGTTAGCGAAAGAGCCAGAGTGGCTGCCACCGACAAAGTGCGCGGAAACGGCATTGTTATTGTTTGCGCGCAACTTTCGGAAATCGCTTCAGTGTACAATATCGCTCCGACATAGCAATTCTTTTGTGGCGAACGTGAAACAAATGCTCAAGACTGTATCAATGCATCAAATCAAGGATATCATTGACTGATGTGTTTTTGGTGTGCAAAACCAACAGCATTCGTGATGGTTCGGTTAGCAAAAACGCAATCCATTCGAATGGTCGTAGACTGGAGCTTCATTGAGTTTGACGATAAGCGTGTGCATATACATACATACATACACACGCGCGCCCGTCAACCGAAACGTACGTACAACTGATCGAAATCTCTATGAAGTGTGACGGTTTTCGGCAACATGTACAGACATTATCACTTGACGTAAAGAATTATTTTCTATTCCATTTGAATGGGTTTTTTTTTGTACGAGAGCAAAGTATTCCCTATTGCCCGAAGGCGATACGTATCGTATTGTTTTCGCACAAAATTTATGGCTCAATGTTTTGCTGATAGAAAATTTGGATTCGTCTGGGGGGATTTTTGCAAATAGCTGATCAAACAAGTCGATTTCATGGTAACACACAAACCAGTTTACCACTATTTATATTAATTAAATTTCGGCATAAATATCATATTTCATCGCACGTTCATTCATTCAGATTGAGTTTATTTCAATTATCGAAACTTTTTGGCCATACAAAAACTATTTCCCATAATGTATATACCATTTATCCATACTTCAAGTTAATACACCCGAGAGAATAGATTCAACCATAATGAATACTCCGTCGAACAGTCGATGATAAGTTGTTCGGCACAACACAATTTTCTCCGAAGTGGCATTCTTTTCGAAGAAGAAAAGTTCCGTTCCACCCATCCGAAAATTGAATTAACACATTGAAAAGCATGCGTGAAATAGCTGCAAACAAAGTTTAAGCCTGTTTTTTTCTCTCTCTCTCTCCGTCGTTTATCCATGGAATGGAACTATTCCGGAATTGAATTTTCATAGTTACCCCCCTCGATAAACTTTGCACTGTTTGATTTTCAATAGAAGTGCAACGTTTGAATTGACATACAGCTTTGAAAATGTGCTATGAACATACAGTCACTCACAAAATTGTCTGTACACCTCACGATTTTCATACAAATTGGCGTTTTTCGTGTCTCAAAAAAATATGCTTCGCGAATTCGAACCTCGAAGATTTTTGGTATACTGTAGGTGGAAGGCCTGAAGACCAAAATAGTGAAATTTCAGGATAAAAAATCCAAAGGAATTAAAATGGGAGATGATTATGTATTCACAAAATTGTTTGTACACCCAATTTTACATAGACTCTAATGTAAAATTGGGTGTACATTGTACAAACAATTTTGTGAATACATAATCATCTCCCATTTTAATTCTTTTGGATTTTTTATCCTGAAATTTCACTATTTTGGTCTTCAGGCCTTCCACCTACAGTATACCAAAAATCTTCGAGGTTCGATTTCGCGAAGCATATTTTTTTGAGACACGAAAAACGCCAATTTGTATGAAAATCGTGAGGTGTACAGACAATTTTGTGAGTGACTGTATATAAGCCCGATATTCGTTGTGGAAATAGCACAACCTTCCTCAAAATAAGCAATATTCTCGTGTGTACGTGCATGCAATGCATCACACGCACATATACAAATTCCTTGCACACTGAACACACTGAACACTGAAAATTGAATCAATCTCCCAAAGTTTTCCCAATGCAAATTTACTTACATAATCTAATCTATTTTGGAATGTTTCTTCCCCATTGCAGTACCTACTGAAGCAGTCTGCATCGAGTGCAGCCATTGTCCGACCACCATTGAACGTATCTACCGATGCGATGAGTTTGGATGGGATTTTGGATTCGATTAGTTGCGGTAGCATTTCCAGTCCACCATCACCGGCCAATTATCTCAGTAAGTATTTTCAAAAAAAAAACGCTCAACAATGCGGTTAATTAAATGAAAATGCGGTTGTGTATGTGGAATTGGACTCGATCGACATTTAACTTCTTGAAATATTTTTCGCGATTCATACTGTTCATTCCGATACATCGAAGAGTTCATAAGATTTTTCAAAATGAATTATCCCGAACTGGGTGTATTAAGTGCAATTGGATTCATTTTCCAGCGCTGCGAATAAATCACTTTTGAATCAATTTTTAAAGAAGAAGAAGGAGGAGAAGGAAAAACCCGGAGAGATTCATTTTTTAGTGAAAAAGATCGACGAGCAATCTGTGTGCAGTGTGTGCACAAATCGTGAGAGAATTTGGCGTTCAACAGATTTGCCGTATCGATAACCTTCACTTTGGCACATATTTCGCGTAGCAACGTAGATTGTGTGACATAAAGCGTCGTTAAAACTTACGATCGCATATAAATCAAATGCGGATTTACTTTGCATTTGGATTGGAACGACAGAGACACATACACGTATGTGCCTTGTGCGATGGCTTGATAAATTTTAACAAAGCGCCATACGCCATTGTGCACCCGAATGCGAAGCAGCAAACGGAACACATACACACACAAAGGAAAAGAGAGACGAGCAGAGAGAAATTAAGTAGCGTCGACGGTCGCAAAATGGTAATTCAGTTGTGAGACGTGTTCTCTCAAATTGGTGCGTTCGTCGTATGAAATAGACAGAGCTAAAAATGTAGCAGTTGTGTAAGACCACGTTCAGCATCCTCTATCTACTACATCGTTCGGATTATGAATGGGCAACTGAACGATGAGGATAGAAGACAGAGAAAAACCGAACGAAACAGTGTCTTTTATTGGACGAAATGAGCGAGCGAGTGAGCGAACAAACGAGCAAACAAATGAAAAGAAAACAAAAAGGAATGAATTCCATTTCTTCATTGCAAAAACTGAAGAATATTCCAACTTATCGCGTCACACATTTCCGAAACGGAACACATGAAACCTAGTTTCAGAGCAACGACGGCAAAGTACCGAAGGAATTTAATTAAACACATAACGTAACGTTGATGAATATGACAGATTTCATACTTACCTCGTTTTCTTTTTGTCTTTGCTTTTGTTGGCGTAACCACCGTTGCCACTGCTGCCCCGGTATTGTTGGGACGGAGCTCGCGCACTCATGACAACGCAATGGAAAAAGTTTCCAGCGCTACCAGAAATTTGATGAATATATGGATCGCATCGCCCATTCTCGAAGTGCTGTTGCCATCATTTCTTTCTCTCTGCCTCTCTCTCTCTCCCTCCCATTCTCTTTTGTTTTCTGGTATAAATTGCATCCGATGTCAAAATAGATTAAGAGATCTTACTTCGTTAGTAATTTGCCGAAAAAGAATGCTTCACAAATTAAATTATGATATTGTGAATATGAAACACGACCTCCATTGTCTCGGCCACATTGCAACCAACTTTATATAGTTTGGAGAAATATTTCTCTCTCCCTGGGTTTTGTTCTTCTCCCATGCAACGGTAGTTTTTGTTATATGTTGGCTTATTACTCCGCTGGCTTGAACACGTGTGCTGGCTCGAACTTGAGAGTCGAGAGTGCTTTTTAAATATTATTTAATTTGAAGCTTTTCGACGCGAGAATTCTTAACTATGTGGCATTATGCATGTGCAAAGTTGCACACCGCAAGCAATGCTATCTCATCGCTCGTGCCCATCGCGTGTGATCTTACAACCTTACCGTGAAATATCAGCTTCGGAATAACCGGGGAATACAAAAACAAGATGCTCGACATCGCCATCCACATTTAACAAATTTATGTATTCAGTTTTTATGAGCGTGGATATACACCGTTTTTTTCTATCTCACTGGAATGCTTTCTCGCTGCTTGCCGCACCCGAGACCGACACCATACACTATGTGTGAGCACTGTATACTCACACTGTGTGAGTCACACACACAAAATTTATTGTTGTGTACCGATGAACAACGGAATACTGGTGATACGTTATTCCGTTTGGAATGTTTCTTTCATATATCATAGCGACTTCTTCTCTTTTTTTTCTACCATAAGGTCACAATGCAGCCTCTCAATAGGCTTGCAAGCCCATCTTCATATATTTTATTTAAATTCCCGAAATTGCCGAGACGTGGTCCAAATACAAAATTAAATCTTTTCATTTCTCTTTCACCTTCAACAAGCTCTCTCTCTCACACACACTCTGTGTGTGTCTACCTCTCCTACTGCATGTATGTGTCTGCTCGGTTAATCCCATTTTATACGATGGTTTGTGTTGCATAATCTGTTCCTTTTGCCTCACAAGCCATTCTTCTTCAATTTTTCGAGCAATTCTTTTCTTCGCACTCGAGAATAACACACACCGTCACCATCACCATCACCACCGTTGCCACCGTCTTCCCAGGTGAATCCATTTCACGAAGAAGAAAAAGGATGAGAAGAAAAAAACGACAAGCATTCAACATTCCTTGCAAATCCAGCACAAAGTACAGATGTAAGTGCAGTGAGTCAGATTCTTTTCCATGTTTCTGCACTTTTTTCTTTAGCTTATTGCTGACTCGGCACACTTACACCCAGATTACTCTTCAAATTACATTTCAACGAAATGTAATATATACCATGCACACAAATTTTAGGACAGACAATTCAATGTCTTGCATTTAGCGAATGACGATGGTGAAAAGGAAATTCTCATTGCTTTTTAAAAACTTGGTGCGTAGGCATTTTCCACACGGTTCTGATTTGTGTGACCATTTTCTGGAGAAAATGTTGTAAATTGATATCGTCATGCTGCTTTTGAGTGGCGAAATCATCACGAATATAGAAGTATGGCAGCCGCAGCCATCATCAGCGTTAGTCAAAAAGTGTTGAATGTGATGAAAATTTTTCATCACTTTTGATTACACGCAATGATATGTCTCTATATAAACTCAACACTGACAATAAAATACGCTGTAAAACCGTTCTCACCAACACAAAGCCACTGCAGCGTGGCTATATGGAAATGAAGGCAAACAACGAGAACGTACGAAAAGTCGAAATCCAAAGACAATTTATGGCAAGTTGATGTAATAATGATGGAAAGGGTCTTTTTTTACGAGCAACCACCATAATACTTCCGACTTCTATGGGCTTTCACGTTGTAATCATCCCTTTGTCTTTGTTGCTGTCTCTCTCTCTCTCCCACTCGTTTCATGTGCCCATTTTATTACTGAATTTCAAAATTTAAATGAATTTTAGCACAACATGCTCCCAACAACATTGGGCTTTTTCTCCAGAATACGCACTCAAAATGTAGGACTAAAAAGTAATTAAATAATAAAAGGGGCCCGCTATTGCTATTGCATCTAAACAATGATTGTTACGCTCTGTTTAAAGAGAATAGTAAAATAAAGCTAAAATGCTTTTATGTTCCCCAAGAGTGTTTTAATAAGGCAACTGCCCCAATTTGCTAGCCAAAAATATTTTTTAATAAAGTTTAAAATTTTATTCGCCAAATATAGAGGAAAAAAATGGCGAAACAAAATTGGAACAATTTGTGCTGAAGTAAGTTCAAAAAGCACCTTGGAATGTGCAACTTTGTTTCGTTTTGAATACCACTTTCAGTTTTACAGTAATGAGAATGGAAAATTCTAGTATTTTTTGTTTGTTTTCGCGCTCCGCATACAACAATTTTCATAAGTTCAGCTGGGCAAAGAATTGCGATTTGTATCTGGGTCGCTTCTGTATCTGCTTGCAATTATTCCAATTAAATTATGAATATGTTTACTTCCGTTTCCGAAACACTGAATGCATACAACATTTATGCAAAGAATGTCCCATTCTTTCTCTCTCTCTCACATACACACACCCGTTCATCTGTTTTTCTTCGTATTTTCAAACATTATTTTCTGTGTGTGGTGGGTTATGTTGTTAAAGCGACATTTTCGAAAAACCAGAACACAACTCATTTAAATAAACAAGCATGATTTTCGGGTCGGTAAACAATGTAAAATGTGTAGTTGGAAAAACAAAATTTGATAATTGTTTTTGTCTGCCATAAAAAATGACTTCTGGTTACTGGAAAAGCACCACCCGCATGAGCACACGCTGCTATTTTTCTGCTTGTTTTTTTTTTCTTCTTTTCGTTGTCTCCTGGAGTTCCGTAAATCGGAATGCAGTTCATGACATTTTATCGAGCGAAATGATTGGAGCTACAGTTTTCTCACAGTAAACAAGGAGATGGCAAAACAAGCCAACTCGTTTTCCATTCCGAATTTTATGCATATTTTCAACATTTCTGCACAAAAGTTTATTTTATTGACTCATTTTCATCGAGGAATTTTATTCTTTTCTTCGATTTTTTTCTTCTTCTACTTTTCAACGATGAAAATGAAACATAAATTTTTGTTTTACTGAGAATATTTTAACGAGTTTGAAAATAATAATGTGCGAATTTATTCCGAAACCGATTCAGTGGGGCATCAAAACTTGAGTTTCGACTCGGTATTGTCTCCATAGCAATGGAAGAGGTGCACCCAAAAGCTCAATGATATAAAATTTTATTTATAAATGTCATTAAAATGTTTGTCGGAGAATTTTGGGCGTCCTAGAGGATTTTTCAAACTGTTTCGATATTCCAGGAGGCTTTCGACTGAGTTCCGACTGTATGTTTGACGAAAAATGAACGAAGATTGATTTGACTTTCCGTTGGAAGGATATTATGCAAATTGAACGAAGTCTTCCGAGAAAAAAAAAAGCTCATCGAGTCTTTAGTTTGTGAAAGTCTATTAGCATCGACGCATTCCCATGAAAATTTACTTTCATGAGTTTTTGAATCCAGCAGAAAAAAATGCATGACCCGTTTAGTTTCAAACTTCGATAATTTTTCTCCCTTTGCCGGCGAAATGAGATTCTTATTGACATAATTGGATATTGATTCAGTTGAGGGAAAGTTTTCAGCGAAAAACGGATGCAAAGGAATTGAAACAAAGCAAGAATTCCTGAAGAATTACAACCAATTAGCTTCCGTCTATAGTGAAATGGAGAAAAAAAACCTTTTTTTCCTTTTAAATATTGTTTCGTTAACTTATGCTTTTTGTACTCACTTGAGGTAAAGTTTTCAAGAACAATTTTTTCATTTGGTTTTTCTTTCTTTTTGCGTTTGTTTAGGTCGTGGGGACTCATACTCGAGCTGCGACTCCCTAGATAAATACAATTATGCACTGGAGACGCTAAAACTAAGTGATAGCGGGAATTATTTCAAGGGAAATATGTTGCAGCCAAAATGTCGCCAACCATATGTGCACAATGACCGAAAAATGGACACGGAAAAGATAAATGACGATTTAATTACGCCAAAACTACCACCTCGACCTCCATTGCCGAAAATATCACAATCCTCGACAACGATTGACAAAGATTTGGCGAAGCAACAGCAGTTGAGCGATTGGTATTATATAAAAACTGGTCCAAAATCGCCGTTGCCAACGCCGCGTACCGACAAACGTAACGGTATCTATGGATCGACAACGGCAACGATGACGACGACAACGTCTTCGACGATGGTGGCGGTGACACCAACACCAGCCAACCGAACGACTACAAACATTTTAAATAATAATAGTAACACAGTCGAGGGAATTTATGGGAAAAATGGCAATTCCAGGGAATCGACCAAAAACCATTTGAATGTGTACAGTGAAAATATGATGAAACGTGTCGAGAACGGTAATTCACGTTTCGGTGACATTGACCATATTCAAATGGCAACGATAAAAACAATTGGCCACGATGACAATCATACGACGGAGAGTGTCTATCAGACAATAAACGTTCCATCATCTAGTGATGACTTGCAAAAAATACACACACCATTGAATCATCAATATTCCGGCAACGAACCATTATGTAAATTTAATTTGAGGAATAATAGTGAACAAGTCAATGGATGCCCGAAATGGCAGCAGCCGCAAGAGATTCAACAGCGCATACATATGATGGCACCGCCATCACCATCCGTCCCATCGAAAAAAGTGCACTCACATCAGCAGCATCATCAACAATCGCATCCGTTTTACTATGTTGAACCATCAAAAAAGCACTTGTCTTCGCCACGACAAGACAAACACACCAAGCAAAGTGTTGAATATCAGCAAAAATTGCCCGAACCGCAATGCGAACAAATTCAAGTTGCATCCAAATTACAAACTCATAATGAACGGTTGAGTTCAGCCGCAATAGCAGCAGCAGCAGCTGCTGCAGCCGGAGCAACACCAGCAACTGTGGCAACAATGACATCGAATTCCAATTCAAATGTACACAAAGTAAGTGGCGTTCATTCGTTGTCGCATCAGCAGACAGACCATTGTGGTAATGCGAATTCAAGTAGTTTTGAGCACGTAAATGTTACAAGTGGCTTTTCATCGTTATCCGCATCATCGGAAATGACCATTGACGATAAGCGTCAACGCTTCAACAACCAAAATTATGCAGACGAACAATGCTTCCGTTCGTCGACCAATGTTGTGGGCGACAGTCGACAATGTTTACAGCAAACTGTCTCCTCGTCACCTTTACTGCCAGCCACCGTTGGCGCCCATCCAGCCAAGGTAAGTAACAGTCAAAGTTTGTTGTTTTGTTATGAAAGAAACTTAGCCGATTGATGTGGTTGCTGTTATTGTTATTGTTGTCAACCAAAACTAACGCGCTGTAAAACTTACCGTCAAAATGAGAGGCAAGTCTTTTGTGTGTGCGTGTGTCTCTCTTGAATGGTTACCTATTCATTGCATCGACATGAGATTCAATTTCTTTAGCTGTGAAGTGTGATCATAGCAACCGCTTCGAATAATTTAAAACACATTAGTGGTACGTAGTTGCAGTGAGAAAGTTTGACGCAAGAAATCCAAACATTAATTTCATTAGATTGAGTTCAACTTGGCTTTAACTTTATAAAAATGACAATTTGTGATATTCGTTTTTGTTTTCGATGAAAAGTTAAATACTACTTTCGTTGGCTTTTATTATTCTTTTCAGGAAGGTAAAGAGCGAACGATTCAACAAATTTTAATGCAAGCAGATGCTTTCATGCATTCCCACAATTCAACTCTCAAAAGTTATGAACGGAGACAAAAAAAAAAAGATCTTTTTGACGAACAAACCAAATGACGAGGGATTTTTTCTTTATCCAACGCTTTTCTTTTCGTTCGAAGAAGAAAATATGATTTTACTTTCATCGACTATTTCTCTCTCATCGGGTGCACACAAAGTGCTTTTCGTAATTTTGCAATGACACAGACTTCCGTTCCAGAAAATATTCCATCGAAGAGTAAAATAAGGAAAAAAACAGATGAGCAAAAAAAAAACACACGAGTAAATGGCTCCCATCGCGCTTTTACAATAGCATTACAACATCCATCCCATTTTTATCTCATTGCATTTCTATCTCTCGCTCTCTTTCTCGTTCACTTCAACTTTTTTTTCGCATAAACGAAATGAATTTCTGCTACTGCATATCTCGAACCATTCAATGTTCTTTTTCACTCATTTTGACTTTTCCGTACACAACGTGTCAAGGGAAAGTATAGGAATTGGTCCCGAAAACTTTTTTTTCGCAAAATTAGCTTAGATCATCATAAAAACTCATGAAACGCGTAGAAAACCACTTTTTGAGACACTTTTCCGTTCGTGTGCCGTCGTCGTCGTCGTCGTCGTCGTCGTCGTCGTCGTCGTCGTCGTCG